>NC_090444.1:1819768054-1820071085 GCF_031143425.1 Pleurodeles waltl
GAGGGGGCGGGCAACTCCACTAGCTGGAGTGTCCTGCGGTGCTGTGACAAAGGGGTGAGCCTTTGAGGCTCACCGCCAGGTGTTACAGCTCCTGCCTGGGGGAAGTGTTAGCATCTCCACCCAGTGCAGGCTTTGTTACTGGCCTCAGAGTGACAAAGGCACTCTCCCCATGGGGCCAGCAACATGTCTCTAGTGTGGCAGGCTGCTGGAACTAGTCAGCCTACACAGATAGTCGGTTAAGTTTCAGGGGGCACCTCTAAGGTGCCCTCTGGGGTGTATTTTGCAATAAAATGTACACTGGCATCAGTGTGCATTTATTGTGCTGAGAAGTTTGATACCAAACTTCCCAGTTTTCAGTGTAGCCATTATGGTGCTGTGGAGTTCGTGTAAAACAGACTCCCAGACCATATACTCTTGTGGCTACCCTGCACTTACAATGTCTAAGGTTTTGCTTAGACACTGTAGGGGTACAGTGCTCATGCACTGGTACCCTCACCTATGGTATAGTGCACCCTGCCTTAGGGCTGTAAGGCCTGCTAGAGGGGTGTCTTACCTATACTGCATAGGCAGTGAGAGGCTGGCATGGCACCCTGAGGGGAGTGCCATGTCGACTTACTCGTTTTGTCCTCACTAGCACACACAAGCTGGCAAGCAGTGTGTCTGTGCTGAGTGAGAGGTCTCCAGGGTGGCATAAGACATGCTGCAGCCCTTAGAGACCTTCCTTGGCATCAGGGCCCTTGGTACTAGAAGTACCAGTTACAAGGGACTTATCTGGATGCCAGGGTCTGCCAATTGTGGATACAATGGTACATTTTAGGTGAAAGAACACTGGTGCTGGGGCCTGGTTAGCAGGGTCCCAGCACACTTCTCAGTCAAGTCAGCATCAGTATCAGGCAAAAAGTGGGGGGTAACTGCAACAGGGAGCCATTTCTTTACACAAGCCCCCCCCAGCCCACAGGCCAGGAGACTCAGCCAAAGCTGGGAGAGTCTTCCTAGTCTGTCAGGCGAGGAAGAGTAGAGGAAATAGGCTGGTTTGTTGCAGGGCCTACTCTGCCTTACATCCTCCTGTTCAGGTCATTCCCTCTGGGGAACTGACCCACTTCCACAGTGATAGGACCTAGTCTGAACTGCCTCTTGTCTGTGCTTTTTATGTCTTCACCCATTCTCTCTATTTTGGGGTTAGAGGTATCCACCTCTGCTAATCTTATCTTAGCCAGGGTCACCCCTAGCTTACCCAAAGAGGTTACCCAGAGCTGGAGTAACCCCACCATGACCAACAGGGTCAGGGGGCCTAACTTGCTATTTGGCATGTGGTCAGACCACCATGCCAAGGATAGTGCAGCCATAAAGGCTAACACCCAGCAGAGGCCACTGACAGCTATCAGTGCCCAGAACCACACCTTTAGCTCTTCACCTACAAGGGAAGGGGCTAAGTTACAGGCTTCTTTGGGTTCAGGGTGCCTGTCTGCTGTATTAGAGTGGGGGGTTACCACATCTTGTAGTAAACACCCTTCTTCCACTCTTTCTTCGGTTAGCTGAGGAGCCACCCACTCAGGCTTAACAGTTGCCTGACTAGCCAGGACTTCTTGTGGGTCAGGTTGGACTTTATCAGAGCTACTTTTGGAGTTCTCCCCTACTGGAGCAGAATCTCCTTGGCTTGCTGGAACCTTGGCTAAAGGTTGTCCACCTTTCCTACTCTGTTTCCTTTTCTTTTTCTTCTGGGGCCTACTTGCATTTACTGCAGAGGCAGGCACTCCAGAATCCTTGGGAGAGGACTGGCACTGGACCAGTTCCTCTCTTGGGCTCTGACTAACCTCTGGGTAGTCATTTCCAAGGAGACAATCAAGGGGGAGGTCTGTACTGACTACCACCCTTCTCCAGCTAAAAGTCCCACCCACTTCTATGGGCACAAAAGCCACAGGCCTATCAGTGACCCTGTCTGGGCTAACTCTTACTCTGGCCATCTCACCTGGGATGTACTGGTTTGAGAACACCAGCCTGTCATGCACAATAGTGTGACTGGCACAAGTGTCTCTCAGGGCAGTGGCTGGGATTCCATTCACCAGTAGGTGGTGGAAGTGTCTACTTCCCTCTGGAATCTCCAACTCACCTGTTGGGCCCTTTTTCCAGTTGAAGGCTATGAAGACCTCCTCATCTGAGGAGTCATCCCCAATGGCTACACTGGTCACCCCTGGGATTTTGCTAGGGGGTTTGTTTTTGGGACAAGAAGTGTCCTTGGTGTGGTGCCCTGTCTGTTTACAGTTATGGCACCATGCCTTAGTGGCATCCCAGCTCTTACCCTGGTACCCACCTTTGTTTTGGGTTGTGTCTCTGGGCCCACCCACCTGGTCTGGTTTTTGGGGGCCTACAGGGGACTCTTTTTCTTTGTTTCTAGTGTCACCCACTTTCTCCTGGGGAGGCTTTGTAACCCCTTTCTTTTGGTCACTCCCAGTGGAAGTTTTGGTTACCCTAGTCTTGACCCAGTGGTCTGCCTTCTTTCCCAATTCTTGGGGAGAAATTGGACCTAGGTCTACCAGATACTGATGCAACTTTTCATTGAAGCAGTTACTTAAAATGTGTTCTTTCATAAACAAATTATAAAGCCCAACATAGTCATACACTTCATTTCCAGTTACCCAACCATCCAGTGTTTTCACTGAGTAGTCAACATAATCAACCCAGGTCTGGCTCGAGGATTTTTGAGCCCCCCTGAATCTAATCCTATACTCCTCAGGGGAGAATCCAAAGCCCTCAATCAGGGTACCCTTCATGAGTTCATAAGATTCTGCATCTTTTTTAGAGAGTGTGAGGAGTCTATCCCTACACTTTCCTGTGAAAGTTTCACAAGCCCTCTCAAAAGCTGTGAACCATTTGGTGATGTCATCACCATCTTCATATTTAGTTACAATCCCTTTGGGGATTTTCAACATGTCAGGAGAATCTCTGACCCTAGTTATGTTGCTGCCACCATTGATGGGTCCTAGGCCCATCTCTTGTCTTTCCCTTTCTATGGCTAGGATCTGTTTTTCCAAAGCCAATCTTTGGCCATCCTGGCTAACTGGATGTCCTCTTCACTGGAGTTATCCTCAGTGATTTCAGAGAGGCTGGACCCTCCTGTGAGGGAGCCAGCATCTCTGACTATTATTTTTGGAGTCAGGGCTTGAGAGGCCCTGTTCTCCCTAGATAGGACTGGTGGTGGGGAATCAACCTCCAAGTCACTATCATCATCATCTGTGTTGCCACTTACAGATGGGTTGGCTCTATCATACTCTGCCAACAGCTCCTGGAGCTGTAGTTTGGAAGGTCTGGAGCCCATTGTTATTTTTCTTATTGTACAGAGTGACCTTAGCTCTTTCATCTGGAGATGGAGGTAAGGTGTGGTGTCGAGTTCCACCACATTCAAATCTGTACTAGACATTATTCTTCTAAAAGTTGGAATGCTTTTAAGAATCTAAAACTAGTTCTAGAATCTAATTCAAACTTTTACAAACTTTTAAACTCTAAAAGAAATGCTAACAGGGACTAACACAAGGCCCTAGCAGGACTTTTAAGAATTTAGAAAACTTTTCAAATTGCAAAAATCAATTTCTAATGACAATTTTGGAATTTGTCGTGTGATCAGGTATTGGCTGAGTAGTCCAGCAAATGCAAAGTCTTGTACCCGACCGCTGATCCACCAATGTAGGAAGTTGGCTCTGTATGGGCTATTTCAAAGTAAGGAATAGCATGCACAGAGTCCAAGGGTTCCCCTTAGAGGTAAAATAGTGGTAAAAATAGATAATACTAATGCTCTATTTTGTGGTAGTGTGGTCGAGCAGTAGGCTTATCCAAGGAGTAGTGTTAAGCATTTGTTGTACATACACATAGACAATAAATGAGGTACACACACTCAGAGACAAATCCAGCCAATAGGTTTTGTTATAGAAAAATATATTTTCTTAGTTTATTTTAAGAACCACAGGTTCAAATTTAACATGTAATATCTTGTTTGAAAGGTATTGCAGGTAAGTACATTAGGAACTTTGAATCATTTCAATTGCATGTATACTTTTCAAGTTATTCACAAATAGCTATTTTAAAAGTGGACACTGCAATTTTCACAGTTCCTGGGGGAGGTAAGTTTTTGTTAGTTTTACCAGGTAAGTAAGACACTTACAGGGTTCAGTTCTTGGTCCAAGGTAGCCCACCGTTGGGGGTTCAGAGCAACCCCAAAGTTACCACACCAGCAGCTCAGGGCCGGTCAGGTGCAGAGTTCAAAGTGGTGCCCAAAACGCATAGGCTTCAATGGAGAGAAGGGGGTGCCCCGGTTCCAGTCTGCCAGCAGGTAAGTACCCGCGTCTTCGGAGGGCAGACCAGGGGGGTTTTGTAGGGCACCGGGGGGGACACAAGCCCACACAGAAATTTCACCCTCAGCGGCGCGGGGGCGGCCGGGTGCAGTGTTAGAACAAGCGTCGGGTTCGCAATGGAAGTCAATGAGAGATCAAGGGATCTCTTCAGCGCTGCAGGCAGGCAAGGGGGGGCTTCCTCGGGGAAACCTCCACTTGGGCAAGGGAGAGGGACTCCTGGGGGTCACTTCTGCAGTGAAAGTCCGGTCCTTCAGGTCCTGGGGGCTGCGGGTGCAGGGTCTTTTCCAGGCGTCGGGACTTAGGTTTCAGAGAGTCGCGGTCAGGGGAAGCCTCGGGATTCCCTCTGCAGGCGGCGCTGTGGGGGCTCAGGGGGGACAGGTTTTGGTACTCACAGTCGTAGAGTAGTCCGGGGGTCCTCCCTGAGGTGTTGGTTCTCCACCAGCCGAGTCGGGGTCGCCGGGTGCAGTGTTGCAAGTCTCACGCTTCTTGCGGGGAGATTGCAGGGTTCTTTAAAGCTGCTCCTTTGGATAAAGTTGCAGTCTTTTTGGAGCAGGTCCGCTGTCCTCGGGAGTTTCTTGTCGTCGTCGAAGCAGGGCAGTCCTCAGAGGATGCAGAGGTCGCTGGTCCCTTTGGAAGGCGTCGCTGGAGCAGAGTTCTTTGGAAGGCAGGAGACAGGCCGGTGAGTTTCTGGAGCCAAGGCAGTTGTTGTCTTCTGGTCTTCCTCTGCAGGGGTTTTCAGCTAGGCAGTCCTTCTTCTTGTTGTTGCAGGAATCTAAATTCTTAGGTTCAGGGAAGCCCTTAAATACTAAATTTAAGGGCGTGTTTAGGTCTGGGGGGTTAGTAGCCAATGGCTACTAGCCCTGAGGGTGGGTACACCCTCTTTGTGTCTACTCCCAAGGGGAGGGGGTCACAATCCTAACCCTATTGGGGGAATCCTCCATCTGCAAGATGGAGGATTTCTAAAAGTTAGTCACCTCAGCTCAGGACACCTTAGGGGCTGTCCTGACTGGCCAGTGACTCCTCCTTGTTATTCTCATTATTTTCTCCGGCCTTGCCGCCAAAAGTGGGGGCCGGGGCCGGAGGGGGCGGGCAACTCCACTAGCTGGAGTGTCCTGCGGTGCTGTGACAAAGGGGTGAGCCTTTGAGGCTCACCGCCAGGTGTTACAGCTCCTGCCTGGGGGAGGTGTTAGCATCTCCACCCAGTGCAGGCTTTGTTACTGGCCTCAGAGTGACAAAGGCACTCTCCCCATGGGGCCAGCAACATGTCTCTAGTGTGGCAGGCTGCTGGAACTAGTCAGCCTACACAGATAGTCGGTTAAGTTTCAGGGGGCACCTCTAAGGTGCCCTCTGGGGTGTATTTTGCAATAAAATGTACACTGGCATCAGTGTGCATTTATTGTGCTGAGAAGTTTGATACCAAACTTCCCAGTTTTCAGTGTAGCCATTATGGTGCTGTGGAGTTCGTGTAAAACAGACTCCCAGACCATATACTCTTGTGGCTACCCTCCACTTACAATGTCTAAGGTTTTGCTTAGACACTGTAGGGGTACAGTGCTCATGCACTGGTACCCTCACCTATGGTATAGTGCACCCTGCCTTAGGGCTGTAAGGCCTGCTAGAGGGGTGTCTTACCTATACTGCATAGGCAGTGAGAGGCTGGCATGGCACCCTGAGGGGAGTGCCATGTCGACTTACTCATTTTGTCCTCACTAGCACACACAAGCTGGCAAGCAGTGTGTCTGTGCTGAGTGAGAGGTCTCCAGGGTGGCATAAGACATGCTGCAGCCCTTAGAGACCTTCCTTGGCATCAGGGCCCTTGATACTAGAAGTACCAGTTACAAGGGACTTATCTGGATGCCAGGGTCTGCCAATTGTGGATACAATGGTACATTTTAGGTGAAAAAACACTGGTGCTGGGGCCTGGTTAGCAGGGTCCCAGCACACTTCTCAGTCAAGTCAGCATCAGTATCAGGCAAAAAGTGGGGGGTAACTGCAACAGGGAGCCATTTCTTTACAACGAGGATGAGCCCTTTGTAGGGTTTCCAGGCAAAGAAGGGCAAGGCAATGCAAAAACAGACTATGGGCCTGATTACAACTTTGGAGGAGGTGTTAATCCGTCCCAAATGTGACGGATATACCACCAGCCGTATTACGAGTTCCATAGGATATAATGGACTCGTAATACGGCTGGTGGTATATCCGTCACTTTGGGACGGATTAACACCTCCTCCAAAGTTGTAATCAGGCCCTATGTCTTGATGGATTGCTCTCTGCATAATGATCTGCTATCTACTGGTTAAGAAGCAGGCCTAAGAAAGCATGTGGGCTCATATCACCAGGACGTAAGCCGCCCACTACTGTGTTGAGATGTTGAGCGTCTGTCTTGGACATTTTTGATGTGGCTATGTGTGTCGATACGTGCATTCATAAAGCACTACTGTCTCGACAGTCTTGGGAGAGGGGCATTTTGCGCACTTGGTCCGTGTAGGAAGCTGGCTCCGTATATACTATATCAAAATGAGATATCGCGTGCACAGAGTCCAGGGGTTTTCCAAATGCTTAACAGAGGCTAAAGTAGATTATACTAATGCACTCTTTTGTGGTAGTGTGGTCGAGCAATTAGGCTTAGCCGAGGGTAGTGCAAAGCATTTGTTGTACACATACAGACAATAAAGGAAGCACACACTCAATGATTAGCTCCAGGCCAATTGTTTTTATATAGCAAAAATATACTTTGTTACTTTTATTTCTACAACCGCAAGATTCAAGTTGCAGGTAAGTACATGTGAAAGTAAGTATCTACCATATGTATCAATACCACTTTGTTTAGATTTGGCAAGTTAGACAGTTTTTGAATAAATAGCAATAATCTATTTTAAAAGTTGACACAGTGCAATTTTCAGAAACAATTCTTGGGGGAAGAAAAGTTAGCAAAGTTTTGAGGGAGTTCCAGTCTCTGGGGGTTAGGAAGTCCAGTGGTCGGGGTCAAGTTAACCCCAAACACCCAGAAACACCAGCTGGCCAGGTGCGGAGGTCTAAGATAAGGCAATTTTAACGTGGACTACTATGGAGAGTAGGGGCACTTGTATTCAGGCCTGCTGGCAGGTAAGTTTCTGTGTCTTCGGAGGGCAGATCTGGGGTGTTCAGAGGAGCACTGGGGGAGTGCACAGGTCAGCACCAAACACACACCATTCAGCGGCGCGGGGGCGGCCGGGTGCAGGGTTCAAACACAGCATTGGGCTACCAATGCTTACCTAAAGGGGGACCCCAGGGGTTACGTAGATGCTGCAGGGTGGGTCCAGGGGATCAGTTCCAGAAAGTCAGGCTGGACGAGAAGGAGAGCCGCTTGCTGGACGTTGCTGCACCGGAGTTCAGATTCCCCAAGGCCAGGGGGCTGTGGGTGCAGAGTACCTTTTTGGCGACTGGTATCTTTGTCCAGTTCTGTCGGGGTCAGTGGGGTCCTCCGGATTCAGGCGTCAGGCGGCGTCGTGTTGGACAGGAGGGGTCAACCCAGGGTGGGCACTTGCTCAGAATTGCCTGGGAACCAGCCTTAGTCGGTTGGGCCACCTGGACTCTGGCCGTGGGCGTCGGGTGCAGAATGGGCAGGACTCGCAGATCTGGGGCGGTTCGGGAGTCCTTGAATGGAGTTGTTTCTTGGACAGGGCCGCTGTCCACTGGAGTTCTTGGCCCTCTGTGATGCTGGCAGTCCTCCGAAGACTTTTCAGAGGTCACTGGTCCTTCAGGATGTCGCTTGCTTTTTGCAGGGCTTTTGAAGCTGAAGACAGGCTGGTAGGGCTGGGGCCAAGTAACTTTGCGTCTTCAGTCTTCTCTGCTGGGGTTCAGCTTACCGGTCCTCCTTCTTTCTTCTTGTGAGGTCGCCAGGAATCTCACGAAGAAGTTGAGGCCATACCTGTTTGGCACTCACTTCATTGTTCAGACAGACCACAAACCTCTACTTTGGCTAAAACAAATGAAAGGTGAAAATCCTAAATTATTGAGGTGGTCCATATCCCTACAGGGAATGGACTATACAGTGGAACATAGACCTGGGAGTAGCCACTCCAATGCAGATGGACTCTCCAGATATTTCCACTTAGACAATGAAGACTCATCAGGTCATGGCTAGTCTTATTGTCCTTCGTTTTGGGGAGGGGGGTTGTGTAGGAAAGTACCATCTTGCCTGGCATGTTGCCCCCATTTTTCACTGTATATATGTTGTTTTAGTTGTATGTGTCACTGGGACCCTGCCAGCCAGGGCCCCAGTGCTCATAAGTGTGCCTGAATGTGTTACCTGTGTTATGACTAACTGTCTCACTGAGGCTCTGCTAATCAGAACCTCAGTGGTTATGCTCTCTCATTTCTTTCAAATTGTCACTAACAGGCTAGTGACCAATTTTACCAATTTACATTGGCATACTGGAACACCCTTATAATTCCCTAGTATATGGTACTGAGGTACCCAGGGTATTGGGGTTCCAGGAGATCCCTATGGGCTGCAGCATTTATTTTGCCACCCATAGGGAGCTCTGACAATTCTTACACAGGCCTGCCACTGCAGCCTGAGTGAAATAACGTCCACGTTATTTCACAGCCATTTTACACTATAAGTCACCTATATGTCTAACCTTTACCTGGTAAAGGTTGGGTGCTAAGTTACTTAGTGTGTGGGCACCCTGGCACTAGCCAAGGTGCCCCCACATTGTTCAGGGCCAATTCCCCGGACTTTGTGAGTGCGGGGACACCATTACACGTGTGCACTACATATAGGTCACTACCTATATGTAGCTTCACAATGGTAACTCCGAATATGGCCATGTAACATGTCTATGATCATGGAATTGCCCCCTCTATGCCATCCTGGCATAGTTGGCACAATCCCATGATCCCACAGGTCTGTAGCTCAGACCTGGGTACTGCCAAACTGCCTTTCCCGGGGTTTCACTGCAGCTGCTGCTGCTGCCAACTCCTCAGACAGGTTTCTGCCCTCCTGGGGTCCAGCCAGGCTTGGCCCAGGATGGCAGAACAAAGGACTTCCTCAGAGAGAGGGTGTTACACCCTCTCCCTTTGGAAAATGGTGTTAGGGCTGGGGAGGAGTAGCCTCCCCCAGCCTCTGGAAGTGCTTTCATGGGCACAGATGGTGCCCATTTCTGCATAAGCCAGTCTACACCGGTTCAGGGACCCCTCAGCCCTGCTCTGGCGTGAAACTGGACAAAGGAAAGGGGAGTGACCACTCCCCTGACCTGCACCTCCCCTGGGAGGTGCCCAGAGCTCCTCCAGTGTGCTCCAGACCTCTGCCATCTTGGAAACAGAGGTGCTGCTGGCACACTGGACTGCTCTGAGTGGCCAGTGCCAGCAGGTGACGTCAGAGACTCTGTTGCTAGCCTATCCTTTCTCCTAAGTAGCCACACCCTCTTTTCTGGCTATTTAGGGTCTCTGTCTTTGGGGATTCCTCAGATAACGAATGCAAGAGCTCATCCGAGTTCCTCTGCATCTCTCTCTTCACCTTCTGCCAAGGAATCGACTGCTGACCGCACTGGAAGCTTGCAAAACTGCAACAAAGTAGCAAAGACGACTACTGCAACTCTGTAACGCTGATCCTGCCGCCTTCTCGACTGCTTTCCTGGTGGTGCATGCTGTGGGGGTAGTCTGCCTCCTCTCTGCACTAGAAGCTCCGAAGAAATCTCCCGTGGGTAATCGTCCCCCTGCAACCGCAGGCACCAAAGAACTGCATCACCGGTACCCTGGGTCTCCTCTCAGCACGACGAGCGAGGTCCCTTGAATCCAGCAACTCTGTCCAAGTGACTCCCACAGTCCAGTGACTCTTCAGTCCAAGTTTGGCGGAGGTAAGTCCTTGCCTCCCCACGCCAGACTGCATTGCTGGGAACCGCGACTTTTGCAGCTACTCCGGCCTCCGTGCACTTCCGGCAGAAATCCTTTGTGCTCAGTCCAGCCTGGGTCCACGGCACTCTAACCTGCATTGCACGACCTCCTAAGTTGTCCTCCGGTGGCGTGGGACTCCTTTGTGCAACTTCGGGTGAGCACCGTTTCACTCCACTTCGTAGTGCCTGTTCCGGCACTTCTGCGGGTGCTGCCTGCTTCTGAGAGGGCTCCTTGTCTTGCTCGACGCCCCCTCTGTCCCCAGACGCAATTGGCGACATCCTGGTCCCTCCTGGGCCACAGCAGCATCCAAAAACCCTAACCGCACGATTTGCAGCTAGCAAGGCTTGTTGGCGGTCTTTCTTCAGGAAAACACTTCTGCACAACTCTCCACGGCGTGAGGGATCCGTCCTCCAAAGGGGAAGTTCCTAGCTCTTGTCGTTCCTGCAGAATCTTCAGCTTCTACTGTCCAGTAGCAGCTTCTTTGCACCCACAGCTGGCATTTCCTGGGCATCTGCCCATCTCCGACTTGCTTGTGACTTTTGGACTTGGTCCCCTTGTTCCACAGGTACCCTCGTTTGGAAATCCATCGTTGTTGCATTGCTGATTTGTGTCTTTCCTGCAGAATTCCCCTATCACGACTTCTATGTCCTTTGTGGAACTTTAGTGCACTTTGCACTCACTTTTCAGGGTCTTGGGGTGGGCTATTTTTCTAACCCTAACTGTTTTCTTACAGTCCCAGCGACCCTCTACAAGGTCACATAGGTTTGGGGTCCATTCGTGGTTCGCATTCCACTTTTGGAGTATATGGTTTGTGTTGCCCCTATCCCTATGTGTCCCCATTGCATCCTATTGTAACTATACATTGTTTGCACTGTTTTCTAATACTATTACTGCATATTTTGGTATTGTGTACATATATCTTGTGTATATTTGCTATCCTCATACTGAGGGTACTCGCTGAGATACTTTTGGCATATTGTCATAAAAATAAAGTACCTTTATTTTAAGTATATCTGTGTATTGTGTTTTCTTATGATATTGTGCATATGACACTAGTGGTACTGTAGGAGCTTCACTCGTCTCCTAGTTCAGCCTAAGCTGCTCTGCTAAGCTACCATTATCTATCAGCCTAAGCTGCTAGACACCCTATACACTAATAAGGGATAACTGGGCCTGGTGCAAGGTGTAAGTACCCCTTGGTACTCACTACAAGCCAGTCCAGCCTCCTACACTAGGGTGGAACAATACATGCTGCAGCCCTTAGGGACCGTCCCTGGTCACAGGGCCCTTGGTACCACTGGCACTTTTTACAAGGGACTTAACTGTGTCCCAGCAGTGTTCTAATTGTGGAAACAGTGGTACCGTTTTTGGGAAAAAACACTGGTGCTAGTGCCTGGTTAGTAGGATCCTAGTACACAGTCAGTCAAGTTGGCATCTATATCAGGCAAAACCTGTGTGTTTCGGGGTTGGGGGGCAGTAACCGTGCCAACAAGGGCACTTTCCTACAGTCCTGCAAGACTTTTTGGCCTGAGTCAGTTTCAGGCCCTCCAACTTGGTAGATACTGCATTGGTATCTATTCACAAGGTGAGGAATCTATGGTTAGAAGTATGCATCAGTAGAACAAGGTACTTACCTTCGGTAACAATTTTTCTGGTGGATACTCTAACTGCAGATTCACCACCAATCCACCGAGCTCCCCGTTCTGTGATCTGGACTGTTTTTTTTTTTTCAAGTGAAATGTCCCACTCTAAAGAAATGGACACTGCTTCTGCCAATCGGTAGATAGGCTCAGCGTCTGAGAGCATAGACTACCTTGAAAGCAACTGACAATGGGCAAATGGTAGAAATGCATACCCCTTCTCTTTGCTCCAATCCTGGATAAAAGCATAGACTGCCGTTGCCCCTGGATCCATACGCTAGCTGCAATACCTCTCTAGCTGACTCTCGAGAGGGGAGGCAAAAAGGTCATTTGAGAACTGACCCCAACGATTCTGAATCACCTATTGCTTGGTGGAGCTTCCAAAGACTTGAGTCCTTCCAATGGCGGGAGTGCCAGTCTGCGACCTGGTTGGAGACTCCTAGGAGGTGTTCCGCTGTCAACACAATTTTGTTGGGCAAGCAGTATTCCCAAAGATCTCGAGCCAGGTCTGATAGAGCTTTTGATTTTGTTCCACCCAAGTGGTTCATGTAACAAACTTCTGCCGTGTTGTCCATTTTGAGTAAGACGCAGCATTGAATCCTGTCTCTGGTCCAGCACTTTACTGCAAAGGACCCTGCCATCAGCTCCAGACAATTTGAAACGCTTGTTCTGCAGAAGACCATTTTCCTCCTTTGGAGAATTCCCCGCAGTGGGCTCCCCAACCTGAACAGGTGGTGTCTGATTCTATCACTAGGTCGGGTTGGGAACCGAAAATGGCTCGACCATTCCATGCAGGATATCCACCATTGAATCTCTGTCCTCGTTTCCTTCGAAAGAGGGACAAATTGAGAATACGACAGACCTTTGTGTGGATGAGATGTCTTGAGTTGCTGTAGTGCCGAATAATGCAACGGGTCCGTAAAAATGGCCTGTATTGAAGAAGAGAGAAGGCCTACTATCTTGGCAAGCTGTAGCAAGGAGATCATGGTTTTGGCCATCACACGCCTGAGTTCCTGCTTGATCTTGGAAAGCTTGCGCGAGGGAAGACTCAAAGTGGCTCTAACTGAGTCCACCATGAAGCCCAAAAACTGAATAGTTTGAGATGGGGATAGCTCTGTCTTCGCTTTGTTGATCACAGAACCCAAAGATTCTAATAACCTGATGGTCATTTGCAGATGAGAAATCAGGCGAGTCGGGCACTGGTTCAGAATCAAGATGTCGTCCAGACAGACGATAATTCTTACACCTAATTCCTGTAGGTGTTCCACCACAGGTCTGATTACCTTGGTAAAACACCACAGAGTGGAGGACAGACCGAAAGGAAGGGAGGTAAACTCAAACAAAAATCTGACCCTTCCATTGAAACTGTAGGAAGCGTCTGTGCGGTGCAAAGATAGGAATTGAAAGATACGCGTCCTTGAGATCCAACCTCACCATCCAATCGTGCTCCTGTAGCAGATTCCTGAGAAGATGGATGCCCTCCATCTTGAAATGTTGATACACCAGCCAGTCGTTGAACTCCCGAAGATTTGACTGGGCCGGTATCCTCTGTCCCTTTTCTCCATCAGGAACAAGTTGCTGAGGAACCCCTGTGGGTGAAGGACTGGTGGGACAATTGCCCCTTTCTCCAGGAGACTGGAGATTTCTTTGTCCACCAATGACGTGGTTGGGATTGAAGATGAGCGGTGTGGGACGTGAGGACTGAGAAGATTTGTGAAACTCTACATGTAAACCTTTGATTGTCTGCAGGACCCATGCGTCCTAGGTCAGGAATGCCCAATTGCGTGAAAAGAGAGCCAACCTGCCCCTTATAGTGATCTCTTCTGGGCTCTGCACACTCGCCTTGTGGAGAATTATAGGATCCCCTGCCTCTTGCCCCTTTCCGGCAGGGATAGGACCTGGCTTGTTAAAAGGTTCCCAAGTTGGCCGGATCTTGCCACTGACCTCTGTGGGTGTCTGTACTTCTGTAGGAGGCATGGAAAGATACGCGACCAGTCGTGCGCCCCCTTCCACAATCGGCTCCAGCAAAAACACAGGGCGTGAAAATGCGTTTTATCAAATACTGAGCCTTATTTAGCAAGGTCAATGTATTTTCAAATGTACCCAGTTCTTTCATGAAAGGGTCACCAAAAAGGTTACCATCCGTAACGCCGCCTGCTTCTGACGTCGATAGTTCCCCCAACTTCGGATCTATCTTTATCAATGAAGACCTGCGTCATTCTGTAGAAATTGCGCAATTTGCATTTTCTAAAAATATGATGGCTGTCTGAGCCCAACCGGAAAGTGCCTCAGGGGATATTAAGGAGTTGGAGACCTTTGCGTTCTCCGCCGTATCAAGAATTTTTGCTAATAGGACAATGATATCCAGCAATATATCCTGGCATGCTCGCCAAGATTTATCAATGCCCTTCTTCGGATCTTTGATAAACTTGGCCAGAAAAGTTGCCATTTTCGCATCCACCTCACAAGTATGGGCTACTTTCCCCTCCGACAGTAGTCTAGGGCACTTGCCTCTTAGACAGCTCCGTACTACTTTGTCTAAAGACTTACACAATCTAGGGCTCTATAGGATGCCACCTTAGGGGCAGGGGGTCTATTCCACTGATTGTGGAAGTAGGAGCTCGTCCGGGTTTAGCATGCCAGAATTTGACTCCTGTTGGTCAGGGTCCGGGATACTGGGATTCCTTGTTTGAGAGTGGGCGAATCAGTACTATAGGAGGGACCTTCCCTGTGACTTGGGTCACTGGTAGTAGAGGCGAAGGCCTGGTAATCTATAAAAGCCTTTTTAGGCACGCAAAGGCATCTACATCAACTCTCATCTCCTCAGCGTGCCTGCATTTGGGATCTGCGATTGGTGTGGTCCCTTGTCCTGGAGGTAAGGGGACCTAGGGGCCCCTGGGAGTCTTCCTTCAGTTGCTGAAATTTCCTCTCCAGGGGTGGAACCACCTGTGAGACCACCTTATAAATGGAGACATCTATTATTTTTTTTTTTATTATTTTTTTTACAGAACTGATCATTTATAGCAACGGTACTCAAAGTACGGCCCGCGGGCTGCCAGCGGCCCTACGGACCTAGCTTGGCGGTCCGCGAGACGTACAACAAACGCCATATGATAATGGCCGCAGTATGTAAACATAGAAGAGGGCCGCGGGAGCATGCGCAACAGTGGCTTCCTTGCGCATGCTCCCGCGGCCCTCCTCTATGTTTACGTACGGCGGCCATTGTTTATGGCGTTACCCTGACGATCCTGGAAGCCAAAGCCCCATAAAGTCAGCACTTGCAGCTAACTTTTACGGGGCTTTGTCGTCTGCTTCCTGTCACCGGCTCCACGTCTGCTGCCCGCCTGCCTGCCTGCTGTTCTACATTTGTGGCATCTTTACAGTGCTTTGAGTCAGGTAAGGCTCTTTGGTTATTTATTTATTTGTTTTTAATGTAGTGTGTGTTACTGGGGTAGGCGTGAGAGCAGATTGCGCTGTGTGTGTGCGCGCTGTGTGTGTGTGTTACTGGGGTAGGGGTGAGAGCAGATGGCGCTGTGTACGTTACTGGGGTAGGGGTGAGAGCAGATGGCGCTGTGTGCAGATGGCACAGTGTGTGTTACTGGGGTAGGGGTGGGAGCAGATGGCGCTGTGTGCAGATGGCGCAGTGTGTTACTGGGATAGGGGTGAGAGCAGATGGCGCTGTGTGCAGATGGCGCAGTGTGTGTTACTGGGGTAGGGGTGGGAGCAGATGGCGCTGTGTGCAGATGGCGCAGTGTGTGTTACTGGGGTAGGGGTGAGAGCAGATGGCACTGTGTGCAGATGGCACTGTGTGTGTTACTGGGGTAGGGGTGAGAGCAGATGGCGCAGTGTGCAGATGGCGCAGTGTGTAGATGGCGCAGTGTGTGTTACTGGGGTTGGGGTAGTTATACCTGGATTCAAAATACAGCATTGTTTAGCATTGTTTTGAAAAAGGGGGCGGAGTGGTTGTTCCCCCTCTAAGCCCTGCCCCCCCTAAGCCCCCCCCCCCCTCGCTGTCACTTCAGTGCGGCCCTCGGCCGCAAACCATACTGCAATTTTGGCCCCCGAGAAAAAGTTTGTGAGTACCCATGATCTATAGGGAGGTAGGTAACCTCCTCTTCTTCGCAGTAGTCATTAATGCCCTCCATACTGAGGTTCTCAAACTGATGAGGGGAATAATAAAGTAGGGATGTCCCCTGTAGAGTTTAGCCCTGAAAGGGTTAATTGATTGAGCCCTGTAGGCCTGGGACTAGATCTCCCTTATTTTCTTAGGGATTTATAGCAGTTCTATTTTAAACTTGATCTTAACTGTAAAAAGGGTGTTCTCCTCCAGACAGTGGCTCTCTAAATCTCAAGATAACAAAACAATGCAGTGCCGCCACGGTAAGCGTCCGGCCACGCGCGCCTCTCCAAGCCTCCGCGAGCGCGGAATGACGCGCCGGCCGTGAGAGTGCAGGCGCGCAGAGTGAGTTATTCCGTCGCGCAGTTCCCCTGGCAGTCAGAAGACTGCACCGGGCGTGAGAGTCAGCAAGTATGGCAGCGGCCGCGACAGATAGGAGGAAACTCCCACAGCCGCGCTGAAAAGGAAAAGCAGGTTAGAAGAACGACCACATTTACAAAACAAATCTCATGAACCCGAGAGAAGAAATAGAGCACTTATCTCAAGCTGCGGGAGCAGCGATAAAAGAGGGGGCTAGAGCGTCCTCGGGAGCAGTTGAAGGAACGGACGCAACCTGATTTGGACATGTTTGTTTTCCCTAGTGCACTTGGGAAATGTAGTTTGTGTTGAATCTTTAATGGCTACTAGATGTAAGAAAGCGGAGAAAGTTGTGCCTAATTCTATGTAATGCCGCTACCTGGAAGTTCATACACACATTGACCAAACACAACATGCTTGATTCAGACTGTGGGGCTGTTCAGGCCTCTCTGAGAAAGAGGTTCAGATAGTGGTTGATACTATCTGTTCTTGTTCGCTTTGTATAGTGGGATTGACATACTCCTCTATTCAGAAGTATTTCCTGTAATCCTAGTACCTAGAAAAACGAGTTATTTTTTAGTGGAATCCTCATCAAAATAATAAGCAGCATTCCCACCTCCCTGGACAAGAGGGGGGACAGTGCTTTATATACATCCAGGATCTTCTTGATCCCGTAAAAAAAACAACGGACTTAATTGTCACATGTTGGACTTGATGGGACTCAGGAGGAAGGGTGAGACCACTAAAGGCACAGTGCCAATGTTTACTCTCCTGCATAGTGCAGCCTATCTGCTGATATTGTGCTTCACTTCCCTTTCAAATAAAGTTTGCAAGATCTTTTTCATCATATACTACTGTGACTGTGCCTAATGCAGTGACTATTTAGTGTAATTTCCTTTTTTTGTTTAAACGAAAAATAAACCCAATTGTGCTAATTTTTTTTAAGCCTATTGAGAGGTTGCAAAGAAAATGTCTAGTCGTTTTAAGCTGTCTTTTCTACTGAAAATCTTAATGCATGCATATGTATATGTATATATTAACGTACTGGGTTCCTGGGCGTGTGTGGGCCTGTGCTCTGTATATGACTTCAATGAGAACTTCCTGGGAAGAGAAATAGTATTGTAGGTAGATAACTTTCTTTTATAATTGATGATCCCTAGCATGTGTGCATTGGTGCTCTTTCTCAAGACATTTTCATAGCAAAACACGTAGGTGCCCTTATGCCATGTTTATGATATATAAAATTAAAATAATAAATAAACCTGTCTTCATTTATGCTTTAATTGATTACCTTAGGTATCAGCAAAGATTAAGTGACTATTTTTTTCCAGTGATAAAAGGCTTCTTTCTCTTAAAGTTTCTACAAAGGACCCTTTCATCAGGAAAGTGTATTTTTTTATCGTACTATATTCTTGTCTGATTAATAATTTACATTGGTGGTGTTTGAACTAGTAACTAATTCTCGGTACTGACTTACTTTTCAGAGCAAAGACATTGAAGTGTTTGGACACAAGCCAACTCCACTCACCACCAAAACAATAGAGAAGATTGCCCATGTGTATGACTACAGGTGTATGGTCTCTGGAGGTGAACACAAGTTTCTCTTAGGGTTGGGGGTAAGTAGGAATTGTACCATTTAGTTTTGTAGAGGAGGTATGCCTTGCAACATGTTTTAATTAAACAATATGTTTGTGGCATGTGTAGCTGTAATTACACATGCTCTTCATACTCCTGCTATTGAGCTCGGGCATGTGCAATGTTTTTTTTTTTTTTTTTTTACGAAGTCTTTTCAGTCAAGAGGTATAGTGACTCTTCCCCTAACTGGTAATTCGCTTGGGGGTAATGATTCCATAATTAGATTGTTTTCTTCCACTGTTCGAGGTCTGATGTGCTTTGCAAACACTGCATGGTTGTCTTTGTTGGGGCCTCTCGTTCTACGTCCCCCTGGCCTTTGAACAATCCTGCGGTGCACCTGTTTCTTTTTACCATTGTGGTCCTTCCATGCCTCCATCGGACCTGCATTGTCCGTTTCGTCCATGCTTCTCTTTGGCCTCTCCTGTGATTCTCAGACTCGAGAATGGTAGAACCATGACGGAAAACCGTGATAGAAAAGACACCTTTTAGTTACTGTCCTCAGTGCCACTCGAAGTACTCGTGGGCAGATCAACACGCGGTCCGCAACAACTGCCTAACGCTAGAGCATGGCGAGGGCTCCTGATCCGCCTGACTCACATTCAAGTTGAAAATGACAATTCAGAATCGTTGTGACCATCAATTAGCTTGATGTGGCATGGAGCAACATTGTCATGATGGCATTTGCTGCTACTTTGTGCTTTTCAGAAGCTACCCATCCTACAGTGCTTTCAGGAGGAGTTGGAGTCTCACAGTGAATGCTGTGTATATATCCTCACAAAGGCAAAATCATTGTAAAGCCACCTCCACAGGTGCAGGAGACTCTCTCGCAAGAGGAAGCTCACTTTAGAACAGTTTGCGTTGAAACCTCCATTGCCTCCAAAGCAAACAAAAATCAAGACAGTCTGCTGCCCACAAGACATGCTCTTCCTCCTGAACCTCCTCCTCCTCAACCTCATCCACCACCTCCACATCTTCCTCCCCCTCCATCACCACATGGGCTCCTTCCTTCTTTCCCACAGGGGCTACATATTAATCTTATGGGGAGAGAATCCCACCACCTTTAGATCCCTATAGCCCTCCTTATGACCATGAACCACAGGATGACCCTTCGGATGATGATGGGGTTGTTCCCCATCACCCCTCAATAGGTGCCAGTGACCCGGATCTGTACCCTGCCAAACCTTACCCTTCTGACGATACCACCTCATATCATGAGTTTATACACAGGGCAGAAATGTTTCACGAGGCGGACCTACACACCATACCAGAAGATGAGTACTTCTTAGTTGAGACTCTCTCACATCCAGTGTGCCATACAATTCTTGTGAAGACACAAAGTAGTGGAGTACTCTAGTTAGACATGTTAATAAACAAGTGTCATGAGCATATAAAATGTAATAACTTTTCCATCAATTAAGTATACATACTAATTGAGTCAAAGGACACATAATTATAATTGATTTAACAGATAGATTTTCCTCAATCAACAGGAAATCAAATTTAATAAAAAAAATATTGTGAAATAATACATAGTTCCTAAATAAGTGATGGTTCATGCCAGTAGAATGTGGAAGCTCTCTTCTATATTGATGTTCTTGATCAAGTCAGAGTTTAGAACAGCTCCAAGTTACGAAGCTTTTAAATCAAAAGTCACCATAATAATAAACAGTAGTTTAGGTTTCGAGGAACAAGTGGAAATTGTATCCAAAATCACTGATTGCCAATTGGATGAGATGTCCAATGTCCTGGCTGACAAGGCATACTACTTAATAAGATAAAATGTAATGGTATGTATTATTATTGCCTAACACTTACATCAGGTGTGTTCTTGATGTGCCTGACGCTGCCAGGGGCATACATTCCAGTGTCCTAATACATAGGCATTGATTATGCATCTCTGGCTTTAAGCCAATTGTTCAGCAGCATCTGATCAACATAGCGTTTGATGGAGAATGCCTATTTGGCACACAAGTTGATCAGATACTGGAGAAAAAGAAAAAAAGACACTGATCTGGCGAAAGCAATGGGCGTTCTTCATTCCCCGTTGCCCAGTGCCACTTTTTGCTGCTCACGATGTGGTGGCAGCACAAAGGTTACTTCCCTGGAGGCTTCCTCCTCATACCAGAGGCCCCAAGTCTTCCGAGGATATTTCAGAGATGCCTACAGGAGAAACAATGCGAAGAGCAGGAGAGGGGGTTGAGAGGCTAAAGGAGCCACCCCCCTAAGCAGTGACTCACTCTCCTTTCCCCCTGATCACACATCACGTTATGGGATGTCTGCAGGGGTTCCTTCCACAAGGGTACAACATCACCTCAGACCAGTGGTCCTGTTCATTGTAGAGCAGGCGTATTGCCTGGAGCTCACTGCCCTCCCACCAAACATCCCACCTGGCAAACACTCTTTCCCCCAAAGACTAGAAGCTTCTCCAAGAGGAGCGGACACTCTCATACTCAGAGGAGCTATTGAGCCAGTGCCTCCTCAAAAATGAGTCAAATGATTGTACTTCCTAATCCTGAAGAAAAATTGGTCCCTGAGGCCCATTCTGTTGTCCCGTCCCCCACCCCCACCCCCCGAGCACGTACATCCTGTTGAAGCATTCCCAACAGGTCACGCTCAAGGATGTCATACCATTGCTGCAGAAAGGTGGCTTCATGACTGCCCTTGACTTGAAGGAACCCTTTTCCATTTTCGAATCCACTCTGCACGTGGCCGCTAACTCAGATACATGATAACCACTTACCACTTGTGGACTGCACGTTCAATTCAAACTTCTGCATTTTCGGGGTAACCAACACGTCTAGGGTCTTCACCAAATGCCTGGCAGTGGTTGTCGCTCATCTCCAGAGGAGCAACATCCATGTCTTCCTGTACCTCGACAATTTTCTGATAAAGAGTGCAAGCAGCAATGTCTAGTTCACACACAGATCACTTTAGATCTACTTCACGGTCTGGGCTTCACCATCAATGTGGGCAAATCCCACCTTCAACCACCACAGACACAGCCCTTCCTAGGGGCAATGCTGAATTCAGTCTCTGGAAAGGCTTACCCAAGACCCGCTTGAGCCAAAGCGTCAGTCCCTTCTTCCTCTCTTTCAGCCAAATTGTCAGCTAACTGTATGCACAGTGATGCTCCTACTTGGCGTGATGGCTTCCTGTATCGTCATTTTTACCCATGCCCGACTGCACATGGGTCCACTCCAAGAGTGCCTCGCAGCACAATGGCCACAAGCCGAGGGTAAATAGGAAGATCTAGTGTCGATAAAGGCTGCAACCCATCGATCTCTGCAGTGGTGGAACACCAACAATTTGTTATAGGGCACATTTTTCCTAGACCCATTTCCCCAAGTAACCATCACCATGGACACCTCTCACTGGCTGGGGACGGAAAGAGGCGGGGAGGGGGGAGTAAAAATCTACAGGACATAACTGTTCAGGGTTTGTGGATTTCTCCTCCAACAGACTTCACATAAAGTACTTAGAGTTCTTCCCAGTTCAATTGGCGTTCTTAGTCTTTTTCTGGCATGTTCACCACAATAAAGTCCTGGTCAAACAGGCAACATGACTGCCATGTACTACCTACAGAAGTAGGGTAGCACACACTCCTCCCAACTGTCAGGGTTAGCGTAGGACATTTGGAGCTGGTCGATCTCTATGTCCTAACGGAGTAGCTTCGAGGAGCAGACAACAACTTTGAAGACCTGCTCAGCAGGATGCACCAATAGGTCTACGAATGGGACCTCCACCTGAAGTCCTGCTCTGCTATTTTCAGGGCTGGGGGTGTCCTAGCGTAGATATGTTCAAAATTGCTGAATACACCCGGTGCCCAAACTACGCCTCTATATTTCCTCACCAGTAGTTCATGGGCCATTCACTATGGATGAACTGGTCACAGATATTTGCTTACTCTATTCTGCCTCTCTCACTCCTTACATATGTGATTTAGAAGCTTTAAAAACCTTCCTCTCTCTGGTCCTGGTGGCCCCCACGTGGTCCAGGCAACTTTGGTCCTCACGTTTTCTGTAGTTCCACATGAGAAGCTCTCCAACAGGCCGACCTTCTCACGCAACACCAGGGCACTTTCAGGCATCCCAGTGCTTGGCAGGCCAACATAGTGATCTGGCTCCTGAAGTCGTAGCGTTTGGTTACCTTAATTTGCCTCCCTGAGTGTATTGTCACCCTCAAGGAGGCTTGCCTCCCCACTACTAGGGCCTGCTACGCGGCATTGTGGAAGAGGTTTGTCCACTACTACCTAACTAAAGACATTGACCAACTAAAGACAACAGCGCAGAATATTATGTTCGATGGCATATGTTGCTGCAGATACACATGTTTGGCACAGTCCGCTGCCTGGTGTTGGGCTCGGAGTATTACAAGTTGTTTTTCTTCGAAGAAGTCTTTTTGGTCACGGGACCGAAGGACTCCTCCCTCTTTGGCTCCATTGCGCATGGGCGTCGACTCCATCTTAGATTGTTTTTTTTCCGCTGTCGGGTTCGGACGTATTCCTTTTCGCTCCGTGTTTCGGTTCGGAAAGTTAGTCAGAATCTCGGAAGAAAGCGTCGGTATTGTTCCGTTCGGTATCGGGATAGTTAGGTACATCGACACCGATCATCGGAAGACTTTGGGGCAGTTTCGATCCCCCATCGGGGCCTGGTCGGCCCGACCGCGTGCGACATCGAAGCCGATGGAACGGACCCCGTTTCGTTTCTGCCCAAAATGTCACAGTAAGTATCCTTATACAGATCAGCACTTGGTCTGTAACTTGTGCTTGTCCCCCGAGCACAAGGAGGATACCTGTGAAGCCTGTCGAGCCTTCCGGTCCAGAAAAACACTCCGGGACCGAAGAGCCAGGCGTCACCAAATGGCGTCCACGTCGACAAAACAACGTTTCGACGACGAAGAGGAAACATTCTCGGTTCCGGAATCAGAATCCGGAGACTCCGACGTCGAACAACAGCAACAAACTGTGAGTAAGACGTCGAAAAGTAAATCCATCGACAAACCAAAAGCCCAGGGGACGCCACTGCCAACAGGCCATGGCTCGACCCATAAATCAGGCGACCCGTCGAAGGGGCCGAAAAAGGGCACGCCCATAGCGAAGACACCCGACTCCGGTCGAGGGACCGCCATGGAGCAACCTCGGAGCCGAGAAAGCGGCTCCGAGAGACAAAAACAAGATACCGGCACCGAAAGACATCGGCACCGAGAATCCGTGCCGAAAGGAACAAAAATTCTGTCGGTGCCGAAACCGAAAAAACATTCTCTCTCGGCGCCGAAAAATACCACACCTTCATCCTACTCAGAGGAACAAGGACTAAGTGGCCAAATGCACAAATTTGGACAAGAGCTCCAAAGTGTAGAATCGGACTACACACAAAAGAGACTGTGCATCCAGCAAGATACAGGGAAGATATCAACCCTTCCCCCAATCATGAGGAAAAGAAAGATCGGACTTCCAAAGGATGACACACAACCACAAGCCAAAGTGGTTAAAAAAGTCACGCCTCCGCCCTCTCCTCCACAGGCATCGCCGGCACAAACACCGCCACAAATGCACTCACCAGCGCAAACTACCATAAGTCATGACGATCAGGATCAAGACGCTTGGGACCTGTATGACACCCCAGTGCCGGACAATGATCCCGAGTCATACCCCACAAAGCCGTCACCGCCAGAGGACAGTACCTCATACTTGCAACTGGTGGCTAGGGCTGCAGACTTCCACAATGTCCAACTGCATTCCGATCCTATAGAGGATGATTTCTTATTTAACACCCTCTCGGCTACACATAGCCAATATCAATGTCTCCCAATGCTACCAGGGATGTTACGGCACGCAAAACAAATTTTTGAGGAGCCCGTAAAATCAAGAGCCATCACCCCAAGGGTGGATAAGAAATACAAACCACCACCCACAGACCCAGTGTTTATTACTTCACAGTTACCACCCGACTCTGTGGTAGTAGGGGCAGCTCGCAAAAGAGCAAATTCACATACATCTGGCGACGCCCCACCTCCGGACAAAGAAAGCAGAAAATTTGACGCGGCAGGGAAAAGAGTGGCGTCACAGGCAGCCAACCAGTGGCGCATCGCAAATTCACAAGCGCTGCTGGCCAGATATGACCGCGCACACTGGGACGAGATGCAACTTCTCGTAGACCATCTTCCCCAGGAATACCAAAAAAGGGCGCAGCAAATAGTGGAAGAGGGACAAACGATCTCAAACAATCAAATCCGCTCTTCACTAGACGCAGCCGATACTGCAGCAAGAACAGTCAACACTGCTGTCACCATAAGGAGACACGCTTGGCTACGCACTTCAGGCTTCAAACCTGAAATCCAGCAGGCTGTCCTTAATATACCCTTCAACGAGAAACAACTGTTTGGCTCGGAAGTGGATACAGCCATTGAAAAACTTAAAAAGGACACAGACACGGCCAAAGCCATGGGCGCACTCTACTCCCCGCAGAGCAGAGGCTCTTTCAGAAAAACTCCATTTAGAGGGGGGTTTCGTGGCCAACCCACAGACACCACCAGCCAACAATCAAGAACCACACCATATCAGGGTTCCTTCCAAAGGGGTGGTTTCAGGGGATATCGGGGGGGTCAATTCCCAAGGAGTAGGGGAAGATTCCAGACTCCAAAAACACCTCCACCTAAACAGTGACTTTCAAGTCACGCAACCCCTTCACTCAACACCAGTGGGGGGAAGACTAAGCCAATTCTACCAAGCTTGGCAACAGATTACAACAGACAATTGGGTATTAGCAATAATCCAACATGGCTATTGCATAGAATTCCACAACTTCCCACCAAACATCCCCCCCAAAACACGCAAAATGTCACAACATCATTTAGAACTTTTAGGACTAGAAGTTCAAGCACTACTGCAAAAGGATGCAATAGAATTAGTACCAGTACAACAAAAAAACACAGGAGTTTACTCCCTGTACTTTCTAATTCCAAAAAGAGACGAAACATTAAGACCAATATTAGATCTCAGGACACTAAATACCTACATCATATCGGACCATTTTCACATGGTCACACTACAAGACATCATTCCACTGCTCAAACAGCAAGATTACATGACCACATTAGACCTAAAGGATGCGTACTTTCATATACCAATACACCCTTCTCACAGAAAGTACCTACGGTTCGTATTCAAAGGAATACATTACCAATTCAAGGTGTTGCCATTCGGAATAACAACTGCACCAAGAGTGTTCACAAAATGTCTAGCAGTAGTAGCAGCACACATCAGGAGACAACAGATACATGTGTTCCCTTACCTAGACGACTGGCTAATCAAAACCAACACAGTAAAAAAATGCGCAAACGACACCACCTTTGTCATACAAACCCTTCACAAACTGGGGTTTTCCATCAACTACACAAAATCACACCTAGAACCGTGTCAAACACAACAATATCTAGGAGCAACCATCAACACATCAAAAGGAATTGCCACTCCAAGTCCACAAAGAGTGCAAGCATTCCACAAGCTAATAAGTGCTATGTTTCCAAACCAAAAGATACAAGCAAAACTTGTGCTAAAACTTCTAGGCATGATGTCATCATGCATAGCCATTGTCCCAAACGCAAGACTACACATGCGACCCTTACAACAGTGTCTAGCATCACAATGGTCACAGGCACAGGGTCAACTTCAAAATCTGGTGTTGGTAGACCGCCAAACATACCTCTCGCTTCTATGGTGGAACAGCAAAAATTTAAACAAAGGGCGGACATTTCAGGACCCAGTGCCTCAATACGTTATAACAACAGATGCTTCCATGACAGGGTGGGGAGCACACCTCAATCACCACAGCATTCAAGGACAATGGGATATACACGAAACAAAACTTCATATCAATTACCTAGAACTGTTGGCAGTATTTCTAGCGTTAAAAGCCTTCCAACCCATAATAACACACAAATACATTCTTGTCAAAACAGACAACATGACAACAATGTATTATCTAAACAAACAAGGAGGAACACACTCAACACAATTGTGCCTCCTAACACAAAAA
Organism: Pleurodeles waltl; assembly: GCF_031143425.1. Taxonomy (NCBI): domain Eukaryota; kingdom Metazoa; phylum Chordata; class Amphibia; order Caudata; family Salamandridae; genus Pleurodeles; species Pleurodeles waltl. Next base: position 1,819,794,066 of record NC_090444.1, read on the forward strand.
ATTTGGCAGTGGGCGATTCACAACAACATTCGCCTAATAGCACAATTTATTCCAGGAATACAAAACCAACTAGCAGACAACCTTTCGCGAGACCACCAACAAGTCCACGAATGGGAAATTCACCCCCAAGTTCTGAACAAGTACTTTCAAATTTGGGGAACACCCCAGATAGATTTGTTCGCAACAAGAGAAAACTCAAAATGCCAAAACTTCGCATCCAGGTACCCACACCGCGAATCACAAGGCAATGCTCTATGGATGAATTGGTCAGGGATATTTGCGTACGCTTTTCCCCCTCTCCCTCTCCTTCCATATCTAGTAAACAAGTTGAGTCAAAACCAACTCAAACTCATACTGATAGCACCCACATGGGCAAGACAACCTTGGTATACAACTCTACTAGACCTTTCACTAGTACCGCATGTCAAACTACCCAACAGGCCAGATCTGTTAACACAACACAAACAACAGATCAGACATCCAAACCCAGCATCATTGAATCTGGCAATTTGGCTCCTGAAATCCTAGAATTTGGACACTTGGACCTCACACAAGAATGCATGGAGGTCATAAAACAAGCTAGAAAACCTTCCACTACACACTGCTATGCATCTAAGTGGAAAAGATTTGTTTACTACTGCCATGCCAATCAAATACAACCAGTACATGCCTCTACTAAAGACATAGTAGGATACTTACTACATTTGCAAAAAGCGAATCTCGCTTTTTCATCTATAAAAATACACCTCGCAGCTATATCTGCTTACCTACAAACTACTCATTCATCGTCTCTATTTAGAATACCAGTTATTAAAGCATTCATGGAAGGGCTAAAAAGAATTATACCACCAAGAACACCACCAGTTCCTTCATGGAACCTTAACATCGTCTTAACAAGACTCATGGGTCCCCCTTTCGAACCCATGCATTCCTGTGAAATGCAATATCTAACCTGGAAGGTCGCATTTCTCATTGCAATCACATCCCTCAGAAGAGTAAGTGAAATACAGGCATTTACCATACAAGAACCATTTATTCAAATACACAACAATAAAATAGTTCTAAGAACAAATCCTAAATTTCTGCCAAAAGTAATCTCACCATTCCATTTAAATCAAACAGTAGAATTGCCAGTGTTCTTCCCACAACCAAATTCTGTGGCTGAAAGGGCACTACATACATTGGACATCAAAAGAGCACTAATGTATTACATTGACAGAACAAAGCTAATCAGGAAAACAAAACAACTGTTCATAGCTTTTCAAAAACCACACATAGGAAATCCAATCTCTAAACAAGGCATTGCTAGATGGATAGTCAGGTGCATTCAAACATGCTATCTTAAAGCCAAAAGAGAATTGCCTATTACACCAAAGGCACACTCAACCAGAAAGAAAGGTGCTACAATGGCCTTTCTAGGAAACATTCCTATGAGCGAAATATGTAAGGCTGCAACCTGGTCTACGCCTCATACGTTTACTAAACACTACTGTGTAGACGTACTAAATGCACAACAAGCTACAGTGGGCCAAGCTGTACTAAGAACATTATTCCAAACTACTTCAACTCCTACAGGCTAAACCACCGCTTTTAGGGGAGGTAACTGCTTTACAGTCTATGCCAAACATGTGTATCTGCAGCAACATATGCCATCGAACTGAAAATGTCACTTACCCAGTGTACATCTGTTCGTGGCATTAGTCGCTGCAGATTCACATGTACCCTCCCACCTCCCCGGGAAGCCTGTAGCCGTTTAGAAGTAGATCATAAACCTTAAACATCTGAACATTTGTAAATAATTTTTAGAAACTCTTATCATACATACATATTCACTCCATTGCATGGGCACTATTTATACCAAACAACTCCATCCTCACCCTCTGCGGGGAAAACAATCTAAGATGGAGTCGACGCCCATGCGCAATGGAGCCAAAGAGGGAGGAGTCCTTCGGTCCCGTGACCAAAAAGACTTCTTCGAAGAAAAACAACTTGTAATACTCCGAGCCCAACACCAGGCAGCGGACTGTGCCAAACATGTGAATCTGCAGCGACTAATGCCACGAACAGATGTACACTGGGTAAGTGACATTTTCATTACTACTTGATTCACTTGCAAAGCTCAGGCCTAACTTACACAACCATTCGTTTATATTTATGTGCTGTGGTAGCATACTTAAAGAACAAGGAACACTCCTCTCTGTTCAGAGTTCATATAATTAATGCTTTATTGGAAGGGCTTTAGAGTTTTCCCTCCAAGGACATCCCTGATCCCCCTCCTGGAACCTCAATGTAGCCTTCAATAGACTCATGTGGCTCCCTTTTGAGCCCCTTCATTCTTATCCTTGCCAATTTTTGTTCTGAAAAGTGGTATTTTTAGTTGCAGTCACTTCCCACAGAGTGTTAACGAGATCCAAGCACTCATGTTAAAGGAACCCTTCTTTAAGGTTCATGCTGACAGAGCACTTCATACACTTGATGTAAAGAGGGCTCTTCTGTACTGCATTGATAGGACAAAACCATGTTGTAAGACGCAAGTTATTTGTCTCCTCAAAACCACACAAGGGTAGAGCTGTTTCAAAAGCAGGGATAGGTGGCTGGCTAGTCTAGTGTATTCAAACCTGCTATGTCAAAGCCAAGAGGCAGCTCCCTACTCCCTCAAGGCTGCGTTCTATAAGTAAGAAGCAACCTCCTTTGATTTCTGGGTAACATCCCAATAGCTGACATCTGTAAAGCAGCCACCTGGTCCAAACCACACACATTCACCAAACACTGCTATGTGGAAGCCCCAGCACCACAGCAGGCCAAAGTAGGCCAGGCTGTACCAAGTACACTTTTCAAATGTTTTGCAACATCCTCTGGCCAACCAATGCCTTACAGAGAAATCAATTTACATTCTATGCAGAGCATATGTACGGCAACACATACCACAAATGACATTTTTTACTTTCCCTGCAAGCGTCTATTCGTGGCTTGTAGTGCTGTAGATTCACGTGCACCACTCTCCTTCCTGGACAAGTTTGCTTCTTGCAGATATCGTTTTACTCTCAAAGTTCCTTTCCTTTCACACAGACATTACCGCATTCTCATGCATTATCTTCATCCTCACCTGCCATGCTGGAAAGCAATCTCCCTATGTAGTCAATGCTCATGTGCATTACCTGTTAAGGGCGGAATCACTGTATCTTGGACTCGAAAGATTTATTCGAAGAAAAACAAGTTCTACAGGTCTGAGCATGTGAATCTACAACACTACATGCCATGAAGAGATGCTTACAGGGTAAGCAACATTTTTCTTTTCTCTTAGGATTAGCAGTTTAGAACTTTCAAACTTTATTACTTTGGTCTTACTCCAAATGTTTTAATATAAGGCCATCTAGTGGGTTGGGTATATACTGAAAAGCTATGCTTTTTGCGGTCAAAGAAAGAGATTCCAGGTGAACCTTACCACTGCATCTCTACATGTCTCATGTCTGAAGTCTCTGTTCCCCTTTTATTTGCCTCTCTCTGTATGAAGCAAATGTCTGCATGATGCATAGGGGTGTTTAATTAAGATATTTCCTGGTGCTGAATAATTGGGTGGGGACATCCACTCTACATTGAATATTGATCCTCTGTACAAATTCTTATGAAATCAAATGTTTAAAGTGGAAACACATATCTTCCAAGCACAAAAGGTACAAGGCTAGCCTAATTATTATATTATACATTTAGGATGCATACATTAATTTTCATTGTAAGTGCGGATGTATCTGTGGTTCATAGTGAATTGGCGCCACTTTTACCACTACCCCCTTCAGACTTGCCACAGCCCCTTGGGTCTTGATAAAGATTAGGGCAGCAGTTGAGGTCCATCCGCAGTAGCAGAATAACACTGTTTTTCCTGACTGTATAGCTAGCTCATCAAGGCAGATTCTCCTCAAGAATTTTCAGACTACATCCAGAGTACAGGCAAGCCGGTGCAATGCTTATGATTTTGAGTCAGTCTTCAGAAATCCCGTTGGATTTTCTTAGCAGCAGTTTTAGTTCAGCTGTGTACTTATAGAATGACAGAAGGGAAAGTTCATATCACTCTTCTTCTCCCAATAAAAGGGCTCAGATCATTAGTAATGGTATCTCTTTTACAGCAAAACAATATTGGCACAATCCGTTTTGTGCACATCCTTGATTTGATGTTGCTGTGTAACTGCATCTTTTCTTGCTTTTGGCAAGGCCTTTGCAGTTGTGACTCATACCTACAATGTCATTCATGCTAGAGTGTTCTTTGGTGGGCTCAGCCTCACAATCTCTTGGTGGGAAACCATTGAACTCTGATTAGTCGTGGTGGTAACAGATGCATCCCTATTAGGGTAGACTGTGCACCTTTGGTTATCTTGCAGTGAACCGTGTCTGGTAGCAGCAACGCCACAATCTCCAGATGAGCATCCTGGAGTTTGGGCACTCTTCCAGGCTCAGTATGCTTTTCTTCTCTTGATGTGAAGCAAGCATGTGCAAGTTTTACTCAAAAGTAGAGCAATCGGTAATAAGAACATTTCAGTGAAATTATGGTGCTCAGATTGTGGCCCATGCGGGCTTCTCAGCTGTTGTGGCCTTGTGCTGTGAAGAGGTTATCCAACTGACCGTTGGAGTATCTTATCTTTGGCTGGGCTCTGGAAGTGATTTATCCACAATCAGACCACTGAAGGCACAGTCTCTCTTCTTTCCTGACCACCAGGTTCAGGAAGCGCAGTTCACGCCGGTGCAGCCTCTCTTTGCCGGTTCCACAGTGCAGCAGCACAGTCCTCCTCCAGTCCTCTTTCCAGTCCACTCGAGATCTGAGTTCTGGGTCCAATGGATGCCCTATTTATGCTCAGAAATTGTCCTCAGGTAGGATGCAGTTGTTAGTCAGAGAGCTACCAAGTTCCCTCCCTCTTGATGACCACTTCCTGGGAAGTTGTGGCATCAAGCTATCCCGAGGTGCACCATTTTGCCTACTCCCAACATAGGAGAACCCCTCTCAGAATCCACAGCTCCCTGTCCCAACCCAGAGGTGTGGCTACCAAGGGTGCTCTTTGTTTCTGAAAGCCAGTTTGACAACAGGCTTAACCTTGTTCTCCACTTGCCAACTTGCCTGCCTAAAAAATGTGGCTTCCCCTCTCCTAAGTGTTCCTCGTTTGCTCTTCATAGGATGCTTCAACTTTAATGCTTTGCATTTGGGGCCAAAACCTTTGTGGCTCCTTGCAAGAGGAAGCTAACACCTCTCTCCAGTGCAGGGCCCTATTGTCTCCTTTCCTAGGAGTCAGTAGCACGTCTCCCTAGGAAGGAATAGAACTGTCTTGAGCTCAAGCTCATTGTGTAACCATTAAGGTCACAGGAGATTGAAGGCAACAAAGTGGCAACTTTGACAAAGTTGCATACTGTTACTTGTTACATGAATTTCAACTTAAAAATCAAGGCAAGCTTAATGTAATGAGTTGTTAGATACCTCAGTGTATCAACTTTGGTCACACTGTTGTAGGGGTTAGCACAGCTGAGGGGTCAGCGTGTAACCCTGTACTCGCCAATTGGGCACCCAAGACTCTCTGCATTAAAAACAACAGTTTTGCATTTTTAATACCAGAACTGGTCAAATACATGTTCCTCCTTTGATCTATGCTGTGAAACATGCTGCACCCTGATTTAATGCGAAGTAGGCCTGCCAACGGGGTGGTTTAAACATATTACAAAGGGAGGTTTAACTTTGCCATTGGTTTAAAAGTCAAAGCCGGGGTAGCATTTTAAAACTGATCTTCCAGTCCGCAGTGGCGGACTGGGAGACTCAGTTTACTTATGGCACTCTCAAGGTGGCACAACAAGTGCTGCAGTCTGTGGGGTGACTTTGTAACTTATATGTTCTGTCAAGCAGCATTAGTCGAGAAACCTTGGGGGTGGCAATACAAAATGAAGCATTTCCTTACAGTGATGCTCGTACAAGTGTCGGACCTTACAACAGGTTTTGAGTTTCTTTTTGAATTCTGAGAAAGTACTCACAGATCGTAAGGAGAGAGGGTTTTCATTCCAGTTTTTTGCAACAAATAAGAGTGTCCACCTGATGTCAAGTGAATTATGTGGGGGTGTTGGCAGAATTAGAGTGTATGTTTGCAGTTTGGACCTTTTGCTCTAAAGTTTTTATATTTAACATCCTTGGAGTGATGGGAGGATCCTACATGTAGTGAACACTCTAATAAATATCCTGAATTTTTTGAAGTGTCTGTTTTTTTGTTTTCAAGACCGACATTGTGTTTATTTTCTGTCATGGCAGAAATCGCAGATGTACACCTGGGACGGTCGACCAGCTGATCGTTGGACAAAAGTAGACCTGAAGACTGAGTTGCCAAGGGAAACTCTCCTCTCTGTGGAAATAGTTAATGAGCTTAAAGGAGAGGTAAGATGTACCCTTCTCAAAGGTTATGATGTGATATTTTAAAAACTTTTTTTGTAGCATTTAGGGATAAGCACTAAGTATTATTAAAAAAGTCATGTCACAAATAGCCTTGTGGCCTTTGTGTAGCCTGATTTTTACATTTTTGTGTACATTTTAATCAGCAGTTCTTTATCTAAGGAATCAGTATGATTCAATGGTATACGATAAGCCAGTGAGTTAAATCATCTGTTTCATGAGTCTACATGATCGTGTTTTTAAAAACAGATTAATTAACCTGTTTTACTTTGTTCTCCTTTTAAAACCACTTGTTACCAAATTAATTATATTCACTGATTCCCTTGTGTAAATGACTTCCTTTGTACAGTAACTTTAGAAAATGATTCTCCCCCACCCCAACACACACACACACACACACACCACAACACACACACTCCACAACACACACACTCCACTCTGTAACTGACACCAATTTTTGGATCTATCCAATTATGAAACACGTCTGACAAATTCATTAGCATGTTAAAGCGAGGAGGGGACGTGGGTGGGTAGGATGATGGACATTATGCTCAACATCCGATTCTAGGTTAGTGCCAACTAGACTGAAGTGTAGGAACTTTGGTGGTACGATGTTAGCGGTGAAGGGGTTTTAGTGTGGAATACATTATTGTCTGGACTTCGTCATATTTCCATTCTACTTCTTAAACGTAATTTAAAAGAATATTTTGGGCTAAAATTGTTTAAAATCATTTCATTATATATATTTTTTATTCTGTATGATGTAGTGTGTGTTTTTTAATCTACTGGTTCATATATTGTCTTACAAATTTTTTGTTGTTATTTTTTTGTTATTGTTTTAAACACTATATAAATAAATTAAACTGAATAAAAACCTCTAAATGTACACTTTGGTGATGGATTAATTTGTTCCAGTTCTGTACACAATTCAACACCAGTACATCGTAGACACATCTAGTAAGTGTGCAACATATGTACCAAAACTGCACCTGCATGCCATCAAGAACACTGTTATAAATAAGCACTGATACAAACTAAAGGTTGAATCAATCAAGTTATGGTTATGGAAATATATTTTCTATCTTGGACAGCACTGCTAGTTTCCATATGTAGACACATGGTAATTTGAGTAAGGTCAAAGAAACAAGAAATATAAGTTGGATGTTTGTTTCACATTAAGAGAACCAAATCCCCTTACTAGTAATTGGTATCCTGGCAATTCTTGTGTAGATAGGAGCACAGTTACTTACAAGTTAATCCATCAGTACACGTAGTCGACAATGACCCTTGTTTATAGTGAGACATGGTAACTTCCCTGCACTGATACCTGGAATCTGGATCCAACAATGGGATTCCAAGCTGCACAAGTGAATTATTCCTACACTGGGATTGTGGGTTGAGGAACAGAGTTTTACCATTATTTATCCACTTAAGTTACAATTCCACTCAAATGATAAAAGCATATACACAACAAGGCTGAAATGTTGCTGAAGAGATATTGCTTGTACTTACCCAAGACACCTAAACTCTGCCCTGTCCTAGTAGGCACAGGAAGAGATCCTATTTCTGTAGGCCAGTAGGAGTCCAACCAATGGACCTGGTTGCCTTTTACCAATCCAGCCTCCATTTCCTCTGCATTGACCTTTATAATGTTCCTGCCTCTCCAGTGGCAAATGCATGTCAGGCAGTGCTGAAATTGTATGTCAGGGAAAATATTACCTCCCAGCCGCTCTGTGACAGGTAATGTGCCTGTACAAAGAAGGTAATCCATCTGGAGTGCATGAGCAAAGGGCCAACAAACACATAAAGGGGGGAAGGGGAAAGATACCTGATCTGTTCCACAATCTAGAGGGAGGTCTACAGAGGAACAAGGAAGGAATTCATATTAAGGGCATCTTATTTGGGAGCAGAGCCATGCCAGAGCTGTCAACAATCCCAGGCAAACCTCTGTGATTCCTCAGGATGTTTAATCAACACTGTTAAATGCATCTAACCAAACTAATAAATGCAAGCATTGACACTGCTGTTAGTGCGTTGGTCTCCTTTCCTTCAGAGACATGATAAACTTGATAAAGTTGCTAGAGAACAGTATGTAGGCATAATTTTGTTCATGGAGGAAAGTGGATTTTTATGTAGTGTGGTTCTGAGATCTCACCATGTAAGAATGTCACAGTCATGATCAGGTCTTTTTAGGTTATTTAATAAAACCATCAGCTCAGTCCTGACAGGCTGTTGCGCAGAGCAGTCAAGCTTATTAAAGGAACAAGTGTAAAGCATTTAGAAGTACCAAAACAGTTCATAAGTAAATAATAAGGCGCAATAAAAATTCAACACTAATTGATAAAAATAGAGTATATTTCTAGTTTCAACTAGACACAAAATTACAAAAATCTATCGAGGGCAACTGTAGATCTGATTTTTCACAGTTAAAATTAAATCACTGTGGCTCAGTCTTTAGAATGCAATACATTATTGCAAGTAGTTTAGCGGTTTGGAGCCCACGGACTAGAACAGCTTCTAAAACTCTTCTGGCCGGGCTACAAAGGGGTTGAGACCCAGTCACAAGGGCCACTCTGGTCCAAGGGGACGCAGTCTCTGGGTCCTCACTGTATTTTGTATCCTTTATCGTGATCCAGCAAAGAAGTGGTCCTGATGCTGGGGATGCAGCAGGATGTTGTGGTTGCTGAAGGCGTGTGGGGAGTCTTCCTAGGGCCACCCTTGGGTCCCCTGGCACATTTTTGACACTCAAGGTAGAAATGATAGAAACAATATATTTAATGCCTAGCCACAGTTGGTTTAGAGTATTCCTCAGACACTTCATAGCTCTGCAAAGAATGGCATGCAAGAAGTCTCCTCTGCTTTTTATTTCCAAAATATTTGCAATTCCTTGCTTCGTAGGGGGGGCTTAAAGAATGGGGTTGGTTGCCTCTGGTACACATTTGTCAGTTTTTGGGGCTGGGGGCTAGTGAATTTCAATGCAAGATAACTGGAACTTATTTCGCTGATACAATGTTGTGTACTAAGCTAATCAGTTATACCCAGCAAATTCCCGTTCACCTCCAGGCAGTGCACACATTCTGGATTACCATTTTAAACAGAGAAAACAGACAGGAGTTCAGTGATTATCTCCCAAAACTTACCTGGGTGGGATCCATGGTAGGAACTGAGATTATTATCCACAGACAAAGGGAAATTTATTGAGTTCTCCTCTGGCACTCCTCAGGAGAGCACACCCAAGACACGAGGACTTGTGTTATTAGAGGCTTTTATTAAGAACCAAGCTAGTGCACAACCAATGAAAACTTTTGGTAGCAAATTGTACAGTTACAGTTGTGGTGATGAAAAATGAACAGAAAGTAAATGATATGAAAAGTGAAAGCTATTTTGTAATTACCCTTCCTACTGAGTCTGTTGATTAGGATCAGCACCTAAAGATCTGCCATTGAGGAAGCCGCCGTATGTTGTTCCAAACCTGGTTAGTATGTGCAGCCTGTTCATTGCTTGTTAGTGAAAGCTGCACTTCCTTGGTAGTGAGAGAACAAGTTTTACTGGATTCAAGTATGTGCATTTCAGCCATTAGGCAGTATTAATGCTGCAACACAGGCAAAGTATGCCAGTGATTAGTGACAGCGTGAAGAATCACATGAGGGTTCTAAACTGTCCTGCCTATGAGTATCCGAAGAGGAAGGTGCTAGGCCTAAGCTAAATCATTTCACATTATATGAACGTATGAGCTCTAAACACACAGTGATAACACATAAAACATACTCTACATATTGTTAAACTGTTACACTTCATCAAAAGCATTTGGCATTAGCAAAAATGATTTGAGTCGTAGGATATAGGCAAATGGAGGGCACCAACGGAAATGATGTGTAAACATTCAGCAACACATTGTCAAAAGAAATTTCCCGCCCAAAGGCATTACACTGTCACTTCACGTTAATGAGATTCATTCTGCTCAGGCTTAACAAGTTTTGCACACATTCAGTTTTAAAAGAGCTCTCAAGTGCTAACGTGGTATTACTCCAGTATTGGAACTTTCATAGATTCACATGCTTGAATCATTCCCCGTCGTCAAGATGGTAATGTTGACATAGATATAACCTAAAGGCCCTGGGCCTCTTAATTTAACAGTCTATCAGTCATTTTAAGAAAAAGGACCAAACTTGAGCATCCACCAATCAGCAGAAGACACCACCCTCTAGAACCCTCCTGAGAAGCTGCAGTACCTGAGATTTTCTACCGCACGTCGTGCTAGGGAGTCTCCTTAGAGCTCTGCTCTTTTTTTCACACTTTTGGATTAGCTTAAAGCTGATTTTCTTCTGCCAAACTTGTTTTGACTGATTGTGGGTAAGGACTGTAGCATGTCTGACAAAGAAAAGAAGGATTTATTCAGAGCCTGCAAGACCTGTGGCAAAAAGAGCCTACACTCTGAAGACCCTCATCAGGACTGCATATACTCTATCCAGACCACTCAGCTAAGGACTGTAAGGTTTGTTGTATCTTTTCTTCTAAGACTCTGAAAGATAGAGAAGGCAGATTGTTGTTATAGCTGCAAAAACGTAAGTCCAGAGGTAATCCAGTCTGAGTCAGATAGTGATGACTCCTCAACATCATCTAAAAAGTCATCAAAAAGGGCTAGATCAAATTCAAGATCTTCTTCAGAGCAATCAAGAAAAGCCCTCAAAAAGTCCACCTCAGAGTCTTACACAGCCCCTCCACTCCACCTCATAGATTCTCCAAAAAAGGGGAAAGTGGTCATGCCAGCAGCTCTGAAAGGCACAAAAAGTAATCTTCTGTACACCCATCTGTGTCTGCTGCACCTTTCAAAAGGCCATCTTCTGCTCCTGGGGCAAAGATTGTACCGTTGACGACAACGTCGGTGAGTGCCTTTTCACTGCTGACGACGACGACTTCTACCTTTTCAGCGCTGACAGCAGTTCTGACGACGAGTATCCGACTGTCGACGATGTCCTCTTCGAGGATTTACACGTCATGATCGTCGATGGCAGTGACAATGGTGTCCGCCTCGCTGTCGTCATCGTAGACTCTTAAGTAAGGCTGTCGACGATTAAGCTATCTATGCTTTTGTCGTTGACGACTCCACTGTCGATTAAGGCTATATCTGCACCGTCGATAAGGGAAAAACAGCATAGAAGCCAGGAAAAACTTACCCCAAGGCATACTTCACCTAGTAAGGTACTCCCCCTCATGCAAGTACACCTGCTGGAGGGGGATGAAGAATCAGACTAAGAGGGACCATTTGGAACAGCACATAGGGCCTCACAGTTAAATGTGAAATATCAAGAGGACAATGATGAGTATGGCAAGGCGTATGACCGGCAGTACTATGTAGGGGATCAAGCATACCAGGAGGAGGCATACATACCAAGCTCTTTTTCTATCTGATCTCAGAGCAATGCTGGCTGATTACAGTAACCGTTTTCTACCCCCGGAACAAACAACAACGACCTCCTTCGTCGCCTGTTTCAAGGGTTACCACTCCACGTCAGAGACCAACCTCTTTGCCACTAGCGAATGTGGCCACGATGGATATGACCAGACCACAGGACACTGATGTTTCCGAAGGTGATCAAGAAGAAGGGGAGCTCCTTGACACTCAGTCGGAGAGGGACGAATATGTTATTCCTGCTCCTCCTTCCCCTTCTCAGCCGAAGGTGGATTCCCCTCCAGATGACATCAGGGGGTTCCATAATCTCCTGGAGAGAGCGGCTAAACGATTTGCTCTGCCAATGCCGTCCAAGCAAACAGATTGCTTCTTATATGATTTTAAGGAGATGTTCCAGAAATCTGTACGTTCCATACCATTAGTGAACTTATGGGAAGAGGGGATAAAAGTCATGCACAACCCTGCTACGGTCACGGCGGTGCTACCCCGACTAGACAAAGTACAAAGCACCAGAGGATGCCCCAACATGTCAAACCGGTCACTCTCATCCAGATTCAGTGGTTGCTCAGGTGGCATAGAGAAGGTCAAAAAATCCTTCGGCTCCAATTTCCGCACCTCCAGACAAAGAAGATAGATGGATGGACAATATTGGAAAGAGGTTCTCGTCAATGGCAAGCCTCGTTATAAGAGCGGCTAACTCCCTGGCAGTGTTAGCCAGATGTGTCAGACAACTATGGGCAGACATCGCCCCGCATATTGACCAGTTGCCGGAGGATGTTAAGTTGGAGGCAAAGAAGACGTTACATGAGGGAGAGCGTACGTCAGCGAAACTGATAGACTGTTCTATGGATATAGCCACAACTGCGTTTCGTCAGCTTGCAGGTGCGTCTGTCCTTCGGAGGCAAGGCTGGTTAAAAGCTACATCCTTCCGTCCTGAGGTCTAGAATAAAGGTTTAGCTCTTCCTTTCGATGGCCAGGCATTGTTTGGAAAACATATTGATGAAGCTCTGCAATCCATTAAATCCGACACTGATACGGCAAAATCGTTGGGAACTCTCCAGTTTCAGAAAACTTCCTTTCGAGCCATGAGAGGACGTGGAATGCCTTCACATAGGGGAGGCTACCAGCAATACAGATACTCGAGGTATCCTTCCTCCTCTCAGCAGTTCCGTCAATACTACACACAAAGGCAACCGCCACAGGCGGCTTATGGCAGATCTGGCTCTAGAGGACGCTCAACTCACCCTGCTAAAGACTCAGCTCGCAGAGCCTGATACACCCAAGGCTCTGGCTGCATCCGACCCTCCTCCTCTGGTTCTAGGCGGAAAGATAGCCCTGTTTTTCAAATGATGGCAAGTCATAACACCAGACAAGTGGGTCTTACAATTAGTGAAACAGGGACACACTTTAGACTTTGTCCAAATGCCTCCTCCCAATCCTTCTCGCAGAACTTCATTGAAGTATCTAGAACAACTCAAAAGGGAGATCAACAAAATGCTCCTCAAAGGAGCAATAGAGAGAGTACCTCATCACAGCGAGGAAGGGTTTTTTATTCCAGGTTCTTTCTCATTCGCAAAAAGTGGAAGGACTGGAGACTGGTCCTCGACCGCAGAGAATTAAACGCCTACTTGAAAAAAACAGTCCTTCTGTATGATAAGCCTACAGAATGTCCTTCTGCGATTGAACCAGTGAGATTTTATGTCTACACTAGACCTAAAGGATGCATATTTCCATATCCCCATTCACCCAACCCACAGACAATACCTGAGATTCATGGTAGCCGGAAGCCATTTTTAATTTTGTGTCCTCCATTTTGGCCTAAAGTCAGCTCCCAGGATATTTACCAAGTGCCTAGCGCCGATTGCAGCCTTTCTCAGGAGAAGACATCAGGTATTCCCATATCTAGATGATTGGCTGATAAAAGCAAACACCTACGCAGGAGCGCGCAGGTCAACAAGAAAGTGTTTCCTTACTCAACAGCTTAGGCCTGACCCTCAACTAGAAGTCCAAACCCCCCTACCATCACGCAAAATCACCTTTTTAGGAGCAAAACAGGACACTTAGTCCACCATGGCATGTCCCACTGTGGACAGACAACAAAAGATGTTAGCTCTCGCAAAGTCGATTCAATGAAGGGACTACATTTCAGTTCACCTCTTCAAATCTTTACTGGGCATGATGTTATCATGCATACCTCTGGTTCCTCTCTGCAGGCTCAAGATGCGGCCCCTGCAACAGCAGCTCAATCTACAATGGCTCCAGATTTCAGGAAGCTTTGAGGATCAAATAAACATAACCCCAGCAATAGTCAAAGCTTTGGTATGGTGGTCTCAGAAACATCATCTGTCTGTCGGCCTATCATTTCTGCATCATCCTGCACCGCTGGCTATCACCACAGACGCCTTCCTGGAAGGTTGGGGAGGTGTTTTGCAAGTCTATGAGTAAGTGGCAAGTGGCCACTAGAGTTGAGGACAATGCACATCAATCTGCTGGAGCTCAAAGCAGTTTATCTGGCTTTACAGGCTTTTCTCCCAAAGATTGCCAGATCCAAGGTGGTAATAAGAACAGACAACACCACTATGATACATTACCTCAACAAACAGGGAGGCACAAGATCTCTTACCCTCTCCAGGGAAGCTCAAAGAATATGGAAATGGGCGTCGCAGCAAGGCATCAGGCTCACAGCGCTGCACGTTCCAGGTATACAGAACAAGATAGCGGACTTGCTCAGCAGGCAAAAATCAAGCTGTCACGAATGGGAACTAGATCAGTCCACAGTAGACCACATTTTTCCCAGAGGGGAACACCCAAATTCGACCCATTCGCCAGCGGGTTGAACGCCAAATGCCAATACTTCGCAAGCTGGCATCACCAAAAGGGATCATGGGGGAATGCATTTTCCATAGCTTGGTCAGGAATCTTTGCATACGCTTTACCTCCAAAACCATTGTTCCTGAGAGTCCTGACAAAGATGTAGAGAGAACCATGCACTCTAATATTAATAGCTCCATACTGGCATCGCCAACATTGGTTTACAGAGCTTCTTCTGTCAGTGAAGCCTCACATCCCGGTACAACCATCGCCACACTTGCTGACAATGAACAGGGGGCAGATATTGCATCCAGATCCTTAGTGGATGAGATTATCAGCATGGATCCTGAGCACAGGGAATTTGCACATTTAAATATTCCACAGGAGTGCAGAGACATTCTGTCCAAGGCCAGAGCAGCTAGCACCAATAAGGCTTACTCCTGTAAGTGGAAAAGGTTTTGTTTGTGGTGTGACCAACAGCAAATTGTTCCTCTTTCCTCGTCGCCGGAGCAAATATTGCCTTATTTACTGCATTTAGCGCAACCAGGACTTGCACATTCATCCATAAAGTTGCACCTGGCAGTGATTGCATTGTACAGGCGTTCCGAATCTTCACCTTCGTTATATTCCTCTAGATTGATGAAACGATTTCTAAAAGGACTTTTCAGAGTCGTTCCTTCCTTCAGACCTCCTCCTCCCTCGTGGAATCTAAATATTGTTCTTGCGCAACTTATGAAGCACCCGTTTGAGCCGATTCATCGAGTTTCTCTGAAATTCCTCTCCTGGAAAGTTGCCTTACTTGTGGCCCTCACATCAGCCATCCGAGTTGGTGAGACACAGGCTCTTTCCATACAAGAGCCGTTTTTACAGATCAAACAGGACAGACTAATCTTGCGCACTGAGTCGCATTTTATCCCAAAGGTCCCTTCGGATTTTCATCTGAATGAGCCCTTAGTTTTCAAAACAAAAAATTCCAGATCCGTCAACTCCTGCGGAGAGAGTTTTGCACTCTTTAGACATTAAAAGATGTGTTAAATTCTATTTGGACAGGACTAAATCTTTTCGCAGGTCCAATAAGCTGTTTGTGGCTTACAGTGCACCCAGGCGAGGTCAACCGCTCTCCAAACAAAACATAGCTAGATGGATCTCCTCAGCAATTCAATTCTGCCATCAGGCAGCGAGCAAGCCACTGCATTAATCTGTCCATGCACATTCTACACGGGCAGTTGCTTCCTTAGCAGCGCTGTTTGCTTGGGTGCCGCTGCAAGACCTTTGTAGAGCAGCGATGTGGAAAAGCTGCCATACGTTTACAAGGCATTACTGCTTGGAAGTACTATCTCAAGGAGAGGTAGCGGTGGGTCAAGCAGTCCTCAGGAACCTCTTCCAGTGAAGGTGAGCCACCTCCTTTCATCCCACCATCCTGATGTCAGGTATGCACATTGTTTATGACTAATAGTTTCGGATTCAGTTCCCATACTTATGGTGATTAGATTAAAAAAAAAAAAAAGGGGGGGGTTCATAATTTGATGTGAAATTTTGCTGCATATTAACATGTTTTCTACGTGTATCTTGAATAGATGGCTAGAGTGTTTCAATGTGCATAGATACTGCTCTCTACTCTGATTCAAGCATGTGAATCTACGGAAAATTCCAATACTGGAGTAAGAAAATTAGTTACTTACCTGTAACTTTAGTTCTCCAGTATCGGAATCTTTCATAGATTCACATTCGAACCACCCGCCTCCCCGGAGAAGCTCACCTTCACCTCTTTCTTTTGTCATGTTATACGCACTTGTGCTCTGAAAATCTGAGGTACCGGAGCATCTCTCTGGAGGGTTCTAGAGCGTGGTGTCTTTTGATTGGTGGATGTTCAAGATTGGTCCTTTTTCTTAAAATTACCCTTAGGTTATATCTATGTCAACACTACTTAGTTAAATGTACCGGGGTCTCCCATCTCGACGACTGGGAATGATTCAAGCATGTGAATCTATGAAAGATTCCAATACTGGAGAACTAAAGTTACAGGTCAGTAACTAATGGTTCAATAGTTCTACTGACAAGGAGCATTTATTGATCAGTTACATAAACAGCCAGAGCAGTGATGTATGTGTAATGTTGCATTCTAGAGACCTGTCTGTGCTTGTTAAAAATGTCATTTTAGCATTTAGAGGATCAAAGAGCTTTCCAAGGGGTATAAGCGTTACTCAGAAATGTTTGAAAAATTATGGATGACTCTCATTGCCTTCCTCAATTTCTGCTTTATAGTGTAGAATAAACATGTGTATCTCAAATATCTCCTAACAGCTGATATTCATTACAGAAATTCAAACTAGAACACTTAACAAAAAAAATTAAAGCAGTGAAACCTACCTCCTTCTTATCCCTGCCAGGGTAATCAAATCCCACTTACATTTGTTCCTACCAACTTGGCTTGATCAAATCAATGCATTTCTGTTGCAAGGAATATATCAAAACAATTTAAAACTAGGCCAGAGCTCAATGATCTTAAAGAAATCCAATGCTGACTGCTAGTCAAAAAAATAAATACCTTCTGGCCTACAACCATTTGGAAACTGCAGCTCATGCTCTGCTTATTTCCAGGATCGATTCAAGCAATGCAGTCTTGGCTGGCCTACCAGGGTTTGCACTAGTCCCTTCTAAAAGCTGTTCTTCATGCAACAGCAAGGCTTGTTACTGAGAAAAGAGTATCCTGGGAGATATCCACCGGCTCCTCTTGAGGCCAGGACAACGTTTAAAATATGCTGCTTCACGCATATCACCGCAAGCGATTTACTTCTCGTCTAAGGAGGCAAATGGCAATCCAGTAGCAAAAACTCTTTCTGCCTGAAAATACTAACATCCAGATCCTCTCTGGCCCTGAAACAATATTCTCAGGTAATTCTCCAAGCGCTTGGAAGTCTTTACCTGTGCACCTGAGATTAGTCCTGGACTACCCTTCTGAAAGGATCTCACAGTTCACATCTTCAGAATAGAATCTACTTCATTGACCTCAGAACCTTAGATCTTAAGCTCTGAATGGGGAGTATAATAAATGCTGCACTCAGACCAACTCCCAGAGCAGAATCCAGACATTGTACATGATACATGATGCTTGAGTTATGAGATTGCAGTCTCTCCCTCGCTCAATCCACCAAAGTTGGACAGCTGGCAGAGAGGACCAAGAGGACTACTCCGGACCACCACCCGTGATGCAGGATCCACACAGCTCAAGATGAGAGGAGGTCCATGCAGCCAGTCGTCACTTGCTGTAGGTGCCTGCGGTTGCAGGGAAGTGACTCCTTCACTTCAAGGGAGATTCCTTCTTCTTCTTGTGAAGGCTGAAGAGTTGCAGTCTTTTGAGGATGCACAGCTGGGGAAATGTTTCAAAGCTGGCAGTAGACATGAAAACAAAGTTTCTGAAGTCTTCTTTGTTGTAGCAGCGTTTGTTGGTTCCTGGAGGGGCTTGTCGCGGTTCCAGTGGCCAGAAGTCAAAGTGAAGGTTGCAGAGGAGTCCTGCTGGAATCCTGCAAGCTGAATCTGAGAACCCACCCAAGAGAGAGACCCTAAATAGCCCTGAAAGGGGGATTGGTCACCTAACCAGGTAAGCACCTATCAGGAGGGGGCTCTGACATCACCTGCCTGGCCACTCAAATGCTCCCACGTCACCCGCCTGGCCTGGCCACTCAGATGCTCCCAGAGTTACCTGCCAACCTTGGAAACAAGATGGCAGAACTCTGAGACCCTCTGGAGGAGCTCTGGGTACCACCCCTGGGGTGGTGATGGACAGAGAAGTGGTCACTCCCCTTTCCATTGTCCAGTTACGTGCCAGAGCAGGGACTGTGGGTGCCTGGACCGGAGTGGACTGGTTTATGCATGGAGGGCACCAAATGTGCCCTTCAAAGAAAACCAGTGGCTTGGGAGGCTACTCTCCCAAGCCAGTCATACCTATTTCCAAAGGGAGAGGGTGTTACCTCCTTCTCCCAAAGGAAGTTCATTGTTCTGTTTTCCTGGGCTTGATCAGATCAAGCAGCAGAAGGGCAGAAACCTGTCTGAGGGGTGGCAGCAGCTAGGCTGTAATGAAAACCCTGTAAGACCGTTGGTCGCAATTCTGGGTGTCCTCTAAGGAGCCTCCAGAGTGCATGGAATCATACTTCCAATACTTGCAACATGCCCGATACCAAACATGCCCAGGTTCGGAGTTAACATTATGTAGCTGGACATAGGTAGTCACCTATGTCCAGTACACATGTAAAATGGCGTCCCCACACTCACAAAGTCCAGGAAAATGGATCTGGAGTTTGTTGGGGCACCTCTGCTAGTGCAGGGGTGCCCTTACACAGAAGTACCTACACCCTGCCCTCTGGGCTGAGAGGCCTACCATAGGGGAGACTTATAGTGACCTGGTGTAGTGACCTGTAATGAAAACGGGTGCAAGCACCCGTTTCACGCAGGCTGCAATGGCAGGCCTGCTGAACCCTTTGCATGGGCTCCCTATGGGTGGCAGAATAACTGCTGCAGCCCATAGGGAGCCCCTGGAACCCTATGCTCTGGATACCTAGGTACCATATACTAGGAACTTACATAGGGGGACCAGTATGCCAAATGTGGGAAGACAAATGTACAATTTAGAGGAGAGAGCAAACTACTGGGGTCCTGGTTAGCAGGAACCCAGTAGGCACAGGCAGAAAATGGGGGGTGACAATGCCAAGAAAAGACGGTACTTTCCTAAACTCACTAGGTCTGTGAATCGACAGACATAGCAGATATGTCCTCACGTGCGATATAATGCACCCTGCCTTAGGGCTGTAAGGCCTGCTGTAGGAGTGGCTTGCATATAGTGCATGCAGTGTTAGGGGACATGACACAGCCTGTGTGCCATGTTGTGTTTTCACTGTTAGCTGCACCAAGACGCACAGCCTGCAATGGCAGTCTGCATGTGCTAGGTGAGGGGTCCCTGAGGGTGGCTGCTGTAGCCCTTGGGGACTCTTTGGTACCCATGCCCTAGGTACCTGGGGTACAATTTAATGGGGACTTACAGGGTGGCCAAAGGTTTTACCTAGTGGGGAACAATTGTACAGTTTTAGGGAAAGAGATCCAGCACTGGGGACCTAGTTAGAAGTAACCCAATGCACTTTCAGTCAAAATTGCTTCAATTACCAGGCAAAAAGTGGGGGTTACCATATCAAAAAGGGGCACTTTCCTATAGTGACCTTTCACTAAAATCACTTCATAAGTCGTAGATATCTAAGGTGATGTGTACAAGGTATCCCTTTGAGCTTTCATCTAGGAAGGGAAAAGGACACATTAGTCAAATATATTTACTCGGATGTCTTCATAAATGTGCTCCTCTTCACGGTTGCTTATTGGTTCCTGGATTAAAAAAGAGAAGAAACTTTGTTAGATGCCCCTTTGGGGCTCCCCAGCAGGGTTGGGGGACCCCATCAGTTACTCATGTGTCCTTGTCACAGTCTGATTTATTGGTTATTGTGTAGGGGACAGTAGATCTTGGGGCAGGCAGGGTTAATGTATCCTTCCCTACTACAGTTCGGTTTCTGGAAAATAGGAAGACCGCATTAAAACAGCACTGGAGCCTCCATCGGTCATGATGGTCTTGGAGTGTGTGTCCCTGGGAATAAACCATACATTACTGAGTCAGCAGCCTCAAGCTCCGTGTTTAGGTCTCTCAGCAGGTACTTGGTTGTAGGTTCATCCCCAGAAGAGGTTGCAGCTTGTCTCGTATGTGGTGCATCCTCTTCAGCAGCACTTGAAGTGGTTATGCCCTCTTGAGTACATGAAGGCTCGCACTGGCAGAACTTTTTGGATTGCCATCCAGGTGATGCCCTTGTTGGTCAGGCATCAGGATGCAACTGTTTGTGGCAGGTGTAGCTGTAGATACACATGTTGTGCATACTACTGCCCTGGGCTGTTTTTCCTCAACATCGTGGTCGACTGCTTCACTTCTGTATCAAAGGTGATCCTCTCACTCGTGCAGGGCGATAGCCCCGGTTGGGCCCTTTTCCACGAACCTCCTGTTCAAGAGTGGTCTCAGCGTAATGGAAAGAACGCCTTTCAGATACGGTTCACAGTGGAATTGGAAGTGCTTGTGGACAGGCCATCACACCGTCTGCAATTTGTGCCTGTCCTGCTCCTCCTGCCTTGCATTTCAGTCAGAGAAAACCATCCATCACCATTGTAAATGTTGGGCAGCATGGCACACCATGGAACAGCAGAGAGAAGATGAAACCCCAATATCTTCGGGGAGGACATTGACAGGGAGGGTGTCAAGGAGGATGTCAACACTGGCCAAGTAACAGCTTTCAGCTCAGAACTTGAGTCACTGTCGGACTCAGAGGACCCAAGACTAATGGGGGGCCCCGTTTGAGCCCTTTCATTATTGCTCTCTAAAACTTCTGTCCTGGAAGGTGGCCTTCTTAGTCGCCATTACCTAACTTAGACGTGTAAGCGAGATTCAAGTGCTCACTTTAGAGGAACCTTTATTCAAGGTACACGCTGACAAGTTAGTCCTTAGAACTAATCCAAAATTTCCTTCTTCCACCTTAACCAGACCATAGAACTGCCAGTTTTCGTCCCTCATCCATGCTCAGTAGCAAAGTGGGCACTTCATGCACTAGATGCAAAGAGAGCCCTCATGTATTACATTGACAGGACAAAACCATTTCGAAGAATACAACAGCTATTTGTTGCCATTTTCAAACCACACAAAGCGACTGCTTTTTCAAAAGAAGGAATTGCTCGCTGGCTAGAGAAGTGTATTCAGACCTGGTGCTCCAAAGCCAAAAGGCAGCTCCAGGCTCCTCCAAGAGTGAATTGCACATGTAAAAAGGCAGCCCCAAGGGCTTTTTCAGCTACATTCCAATAGCTGACATTTGTAAAGCAGCTACCTAGTCTACACAGAACACAATCTCTAAACACTATTGTGTGGATGTCCTAGCGAGACAGCAGGCCCAAGTGGGCCAAGCCATCCTGGGCACACTCTCCCAGTTCTCTGCAACATCCTCTGGCCAGCCACTGGCTCAGAAGGGAAACTGCTTTACAGTCTATACACAGCATTTGTATCTACAGCTGAACATACCCTGAACGGAAACTGTTACTTAACCCTGTAAGCATCTGTACGTGGTATGTAGTGCTGTAGATTCACATGCGCCACCCTCCTCCCCGGAAGCTGTTTATTGTTGCTGATAGCTTCTCTCTTTGTCTACTATTCCTTTCTATTGCATGGACATCATAATGCTTTCCTATACTCTACCTCCATCCAGTAATTTAACTATGGAGTCGAAGTCTGTGCACAACTAGGGAAGGAGTTATACCTCGTGACTGGAAAGACTTCTTCAAACAAAAACAAGTTGTACACATCTGAGCTCCACACTGGATGACAAGAGTATGCACAACATAAGAATCTACAGCACTACATGCCACGAATAGATGTTTACAGGGTACGTAACATTTTCCTTCTGCCACACGTGGTGCGCTATTGTAGAGGGGAATGCGCAGATCTGCTAAGTGACGTCCTTTGCATGGATTCGTCCTCGGATGATCTTTGGAGTACACTAGTCTGGGCTTCCAGTCCAAACTCCTTCACAAACTTTTCCACTTCCTCGTGGCATGGCCAAGTTGTGGGGATGGCACTCACCCTCTCTGCCCTTCCAAGGTAGCTCCACTTCGATAGAAGTGGGCCGTCAGGAAGCCTGTGTGGCTTTTGTCCTCGATCCCAAGGGTGCTCCTCATGCAATGGTACATTAAGATCCAACTCAGGATAGTCGCAATGCTTGGCCCTCCTTTGCCTCCCTTCTTGTGTGTCTAGGCCATAACCTCTCTCTGAACTCTGTCGATCTTTGAGTTCCAGATGAAATGGAAGATCCTGTTTTTGGCTGCGCTGGACAGACCTGGGGGACAAACTGAAATTCTCTGCTGCTCATCCAGTAAACCATTTAGCCGACGTCTCTCCAATTTTTGGCCTTGGACAAACAGTGGCAGCCTGGAAGAATCAGTCTGCAATTTAGAAGGTTTATTTGATAATAAGCTATCACTGGAGACTCATGCTAATAAGATGGCAGCAACATTCCTTGCTTTGCTCCGTAATTTAATGAAAAGTTTGCAGTTTCTATCTCCGTCTGCACCGACACTGGTAGTTTGGTGTACTATCCTAAGCAGACTTTATTACTTTAATGCCATTTTATTAGGAGCACCAAAAATTTTAATTAAAAAACTTGACAGAGTACAAGCAGTAACTGTAAAGCTGGCATGGAACAAGCCAATACTTTCATCATCCTCTAGAGCTGTAACAGAGCTCCACTGGCTTCCATTGAAGGTAAGGATTGCATTCAAATCCCTAGGTTTAGTTTTCAGGGCAATTAATAAACTAGGCCCTGTTTTTCTGCAAAGAAAATTCATGCATTTCATACTCCAAGAGACCTTCGCTTTTCAACTGCAAACCTTCTATGTATCCATAAATTTCGGAAAGTAAGACTGGTGGGGGGGGGGGGGTTAAGGTGGTGGATGGAGCATCCTCTGCAACAATCTACCGGGCTCTTTGAGAGCCAGTCAGGACCTGTCTCAGTTTACAAAAGCACTTAAAACCTGTTTTTTCCCCACCTTAATTGGTTCAGAATGTTCTAAAGTTCTGTAATTATCTTCTAAAAGGCTAGTGCCAAGATACCTTTGATAGAAGTTGCTCTTTGTAAGTGTTCTGTACTATTATAAGTATTGTTATGGAGGAGTAGTGTCTTCCCCTTGATCATAGGCTTTCTGAGGCTCCAGTGTCCCAGTTTCTGCTTCATGTTCAGCAGTCACTCGTTCCCGGTCTTCTCTGCTGTTCCTTCTCCTCTGAACTAGACTCCTAGTAGCTTGATAAAATCCTGCTTAATGTGGAATAGCATTGGGTCACGGTGTCAGTCCAGTGGCCGAATAGCAGAGTTTCTGGTGTGGCGCTGTTGATCTTAAATGCAGGCACTTTCACAAACTTGATGCACATATTCTCCAGGGTCTTCACTGAGTGCCTGTCTGTACAGACCGCAGAGATGTCATCCATGTAGAGGGAACGCTTATATTTGCCTCATCTGCTTCTTGCTGCTTGGTACTGTCATTCCCTCGATGTTCTTGTTCTGCCTGATGCATTTGTCGAAGAGCTCTGTGATGCAGGCAAACAGAAGAGATGGCAGTAAGTGGCCTTGTCCCACACATGACCATAAATCAACCACCATGTCACAGAAAAAGTCTCCCACTGCCTTCTGTATCTGGTCAATTAACTCATGGAAAATGCAGTCAAGCACCTTTTCCTGATCAAGACGGACCAAGGTTGCCTAAACCTTCCAGCCTCTGGCGTACTCAATTGTGTCTCAGACCAGGGCCAGACTGACCGTCATTTGCTGACTTGGTATCCCACAGCACTTGTCAGGGTGGACTCTCTTTGTGATTACCCTGTTTAGATGGTTGACTATTATCTTTGCCTAGATTTTAAGAACAAGATTAGCCTCTACACCTTGAGGTCTTCTCTGTCTCCCTTATGTTTGTATAAAAGCATTA
The DNA here is from genome assembly GCF_031143425.1 of Pleurodeles waltl. Classification (NCBI taxonomy): domain Eukaryota; kingdom Metazoa; phylum Chordata; class Amphibia; order Caudata; family Salamandridae; genus Pleurodeles; species Pleurodeles waltl. Next base: position 1,819,818,248 of record NC_090444.1, read on the forward strand.
TCATGTCTTCTCACAGGGACTGCAACATATTGCCCTTTTTCACTGTTTAAACCTAAAGCTTGAGTAAGTCCAGGCTGATCAGGTCCCATAGTTCGACATAGAGTTCCACTGAGAGACATCACTTTCCAGGGTCTTGTTTTGCTTGGAAATTGGCTGCCAAGCAGCCTGGCCAGCGTGAAGGGTGGGTTAAGATGCCCTCTCTCTTCTGGAATCAGTGTCTTTGAAATACCTTCTAAGAAAATATCTGCCTGGTCTCTCTCACACAACTTTGCTGAGTAAAGTTTGACTCTCAACTTGCTCCGTCTCTCTCTTGAAGTTTCCCTCAGAGTGCCAAAGCTGTACTAACTGGGTGTGCGCTGAGTGAAGTTTCTTAAAGAGTTACGAATTACATTTCCCTGCCTTCTCGAGAGTCTTGGTTCTGGTTCAGAAGATGATTTTCCCACATTCTTACCTGAAGTGCCTCATCTCATTACCTAAGCTTGAGTTCAAACAGTTGCTGCAGTTTGCTTCGGAGCCTCTGAATCTCAGTCGTCCCCCCCCCCCCAATGAAGCAACTCTGCTTGCATCCTGGTACCTGTCCATCACCCATTCCCACCACTCACCGGAAGAGTGAAAGGGGTCCTTCAGGTCTACTCCACGTTACATGCGCAACTCAGGTTTGTCACAAACTACTGTTCAGTACCGGGAGCCTTGGCCAGCAGGGATCTTCTCTTAAATTTCCCCCTTGAAAATGATTGTTTTGTGGTCAGAGAAGTGGACGACAGCCATGGAACATCATCCAGGCTTTACTGTTGAGGAGGTGAATATGAAGTCGGGCCTGATTTATATCTTGGCAGAGAGGGAACTCGTCACAATGATGAGAGTTCCCTCCCGGCTAAGACTACGGGCTGCTCACCCAGTATAAATTTAGGTGGACCATAGTTTGATGGGGTGGAGACCACTCCCTCTCCACAGTGGTCAAACTTCTCCAACGGCCCGACGGAGTAAGGGTCATTGAAGGTTTGGCTATATGTCTGCCTGCCTAATTTAGATGGGCGGACATACAGCATTTTTCGTTGCCCATCACCACCAGGAAAAACCTGGCAGTAAGGGGCACAAAAAAGTGCTCAGTGCCTCCCTCGCCATGGGAGGACCCTTCCATGGCGAGGGAGGCATTGTTTATTTTATTTTCAAAACAAAAATCCTACTTAATGCCAAGGAAGAATACCGCCCAGTTACATCAGCCAAAGCTGCCTCCAAGGCTACTTATGTAATAGCTCTTCTTGGGAGAATTGTTCTGATCTTCTGTGCGTACAATGATGTTATACCTATATTCTGTACACAGACTGTTAATGAGGACCTTTAGTATTTTCTGGATTGGCTCAATTTTTTTGTGCCACATACATTTGGTGTACACTTCCAGTAAATATGTTGATTGTAACTGCATAACTTTTTATGTACCATTTCAAAGTATTTTGCCTCAAAGTGTAAATACGAATGGACAACCATTTAGTAACGATTAAGTGTATTAATTGTACCTAATTTCCTTGGAGTGGCGAGTCTGGACTGTATTCTCAGTACCGGAATCTTTGCAACCGTTTGCCTTTTTATAAATCTGTTTTCAGTTGTCCTCCCTTTTTAGATTTTGTTTTTTACATTTACTATATCAAACTGATTTGATATTTATTTACAAGTTGGCATTTAGTCCCTTTTCCAATTAGGTTTTGGAAACTGCACCAAATTGGAAGGTTTTTCTTTTTTCAAGCCGGTTTTGGAAACTGCACCAAATTAGCAGGCTTTTCCCTTTGGTTTTTCTTAGTCATTTTTTTCTAGTTCTTAAATTTTTACCTATGAGACTCTGGTCAGCCATTTTGTTTTTAAAGCATGGTATCTGATAGCTGCAGATTCCTTACTATATATTTTTTCCTAGGCATCAGATTAGATCCAGAAACTTTTGTTGTGCAGTTCCCCTGCATATCGGTAGTTTGGCACTGTGTGGTGTTGTCTGCTCCAGAAGTGACGTGCGCTGTACCTATATAGAATATAAGAATATGGGGGAAGACCAATCTTTTGAAGGGGAAGCCTTACACACTTCCATGCTTCATCATCATCAGCCTCTCCCCACCCTGGTAGGACAGTTCCACCAGGGCAGACGTGTTGGAAATGGCCCTTTTTGCAGGGTTATCCCGAAACATTTTGCCGCCTTCCTCCTATATGGTCTGGCCGGTTCTGTTGGCTTTAGGACTGTAGGTAATTTACCACTGCTGACCAGTTCTAAAGTGCAAGTGCTCCATGTGTAAATTGTAATTGGTTTCTCCATGATTGGCATATTTGATTTGCTAATAAGTCCCTAGAATAGTGCACCATGTGTGCCCTGGGCCTATAAATCTAATGCTACTACTGGGCATGCAGAACTGATTGTGCCACCCACCTGAGTAGTCCTGCAAACATGTCTCAGACCTTCCACTGTAGTGTCTGTGTGTGCAGTTTTGAACTGCCAGTTCAACCTGGCAAGTGCACCCACTTGCCAGGCCCAAACCTTCCCTTTTACTACGTATGTCACCCCTAAGGTAGGTGCAAGGTAGCCCAATGGGCAGGGTGCAGTGTATTTCAAAGGTAGGACATGTACTGGTGCCTTATAAATGCCCTGATGGTGAAATACTGCTAAATTTGGTTTCCGCTATTGCAAGGCCGTTCTCTCCCATAGGTTAACATGAGGATTGCCTTGAAATATCTTTTAAGTGTAATTGCCATTTGGTGCTGATCAAGAAAAGGAGTTTGGGGTCTCTGAGCTCACAATTTAAAACTACATCTTTTGGTGAAGTTAGTTTTTAGATTGTACGTTTGAAAATGGGCATTTTCTTGCTTAACCATTCTGTGCTTCTGCCTGGCTACAGACTGACAGTTGGCCTGTTTGTGAAGGCACTCTAGATAGTTACACAAAGGGAGTTGAGGTGCGCCCTGCATATTCTGATGGGTCTTCCTGGGCTAGAGTGGTGGGAGGAGCTGACACACCTGAATAGGGTTGTGTCTGTACTCACACTAAGCCATCTCCAAACCTCTGGAGTGTGTCTGGGACGAGGGCTAGTAAAGTCAGGGTCTTGTGCACTACAAATACGTACTTTTGAAGTTTGCCTAAAGCAGAAGTGAGTATAAGTATTGGACCTCTGGGACCACAAGTTCAGAACACTTCTGGACTGACTACATTCTGCCAGGATGAGGAGCTGGGTGCTGTAGGAGGGGCTGCCATTCTGTCTCTTGCCTTGCTATGCTGGCCTGCTGCTTCTGGTCTGGGAGTGAACGAACTGGACTTTGCTTTCTACAACCTGCTTTCCAAAGTTCTACAAGGGCTTGAACTGAGCTTGCCTCCTGTTAAGTAGTCTCAGGGACATCAAAGACTTCATCTACCAGTGCTTGTGCTCTTCTGCTGAGAGTCCTGACATTTCAAATCGTGCCAAATCCAGTCCCTGGGCTTTTGGAAGTGGAAACTGGTGTCCTGCAGAAGAAAAGCCACGCATCGGAGTGCCACGGCTGAAAATCGTTGCACCGCCTGTCTCTTGCAGTGGAAGAATCGACGCAGCGCCTTTGGGATCGACGCAGCGCCTATTACACTGCAGCTCTATCATCGCAGCTTGTCTGGATAGTCCACGCATCGTCCCGGAGCGTCACTTTCTCATTGACCCTGCACAGCAGTAAGGAACCGAGGCTAAGTGACTGGAAATCGGCGCATCGTCTCATATGAGGAAAGAACCGACGCATCACCTTCCCTGCCAGTAAGGAACCGATGCAGCACCTCCCCTGCCAGCAAGGAACCAACACATTGCCTCTCCTGTGAGGAGAGAATCGATACCTCATCTCCCCTGCCAGTAAGGAATCGACGCATCACTTTGCTTTTCCGGCACCTTAGTTCCCCTGCGGCCTGCATCGTCTTTATGACGCATCCCAGGTACTGTGTGTTTAAAGGATACAATTATTGGTTCCTATGGATTAAGACTCATTTAAAAAGTGATATATTTACTTGTGTATTTTGGTGTTTTGTCGTTGTGGTCTTGTTTTATTCAGATAAATATTGGCTATTTTTCTAAACTGGTGTGGAGTACGTTTGAGGTGTTTTCAGTGTGTGTGTGTGTACAAATACTTAACACATTGCCCCTGAGATAAGCCTGACTACTAGAGCCAAGCTACCCAGGGGATGAGCAGGGGTTATCTTAGCTGTGTGACTCCCTTACCCTGAGTAGAGTGAGGGTCCCTTCTTGGATTGGGTGCAAACCACTGCCAACTAGCGACCCGATTTCTAACCTCCTGATGGACTGAAGTGAGGGAGGAAGTTCTTGGATAAAAGATCTACTGGACAGATGGCTTGATCCAGATAAACTAAAAATATTGTGGGGTACCCAGGTATATCACCTTTAATAATGGGGATCCCAACAACAATGAGACGGCAAGTGCGAACAATGGCTCAAGACATCTCCCTTAGCCAGCATGGTTCTGCCCCTCTAATTAGCCTACATGGATCTTGGGCATTCTTCAGGGCCAAAGGATCCTTAGTGGAAGGGCCTAATCGGCAAAGGCAAAGCTTGGTGAAACTAAAAACTCAGGACTGAGTGCCCAAGACCTATACAGGCTAATAGGTTGATGAACATACAGCCAGATCGCAGCACACAGTCTCTCACAGAAACAGCTGCAGCAGGCGGAGTCCCGATGAGCAAAGAGATAAGAGGTGAGTGGCTTAAATGAAGAAGTTACTTACCTTTGGTAACGCCATATTTGGTAGAGACTCTATCTAGCCGCAGATTCCTCACCTTAAACGTTTCCCCAGGTGTCAAACTGGATCCGATATGCAGAGTGGAAAATGCGATAAGAACAATACCAGCAAAAGGAATAGTGTTGCACGAACCGAAAAGAGCACAGTCACGGAGTCGAACCGGGGGAGCAGACGCACACGTCCAAATACAACGGCAGAAAGAAAACAGTCTAATAATGGGGGTTGATGCTCATGTGCAGTCACCAAGAGTAGAAGTCACTCTACCTCGTGACTCGAAAGACTTCTTCGAAGAAAAACAACTTGCACACATCTGTACCCAACACTGTATGGCAGATGTATGCAAAGCATGTGAAACTACAGCACTGCATGCCAGGAACAGATGCTTACAGGGCAAATAACATTTTTCATCTCAATGCTTTTAAATCGGAGAATATTAAAATGAAACTAACCTTAATGATTAAGTTAACTTTTTATTTTAATTATCTACATTTTTTTTCAAAGTGGTGCATTTACTAATTTGAGGCCTGGTCCACCCAGTGGCCTTCAGAACACTGTGCCATAGTTATAACTGAAAAAGACAGTGATTTCTTTAAATGGGAGAAAATTAAAGTGCAGAAAAACGGTCCGTTACGAACATTTTTGCACTTTAAATTTTTCCCTTTTACGAACAAATGTTTGTGTGTTACATGCAACGGTGCCACTTATGGTGAAAGGTCCTGTGTCACAAGTACTTACAACACAGACTTTCAGACACCCATACACATATTTCTGTGGGAGGCTGGCCTGGCTTACAATGGGTACCTGATGGTACTTACACCTCATGCCAGGTCCAGTTATCCCTTATTAGTAGTGTTCTAGCAGCTTAGGCTGATAGAGGTAGCTATAGCAGAGCAGCTCAGGCTGAACTAGGAGACATGCAAAGCTCCTACTATATCACTTACATCATATAGCACTATATCATAAGAATTACAGTACTCAGAGTTACTAAAAATAAAGGTACTTTATTTTAGTGACAATGTGCCAAAAAATATCTCAGAGGATATACTTCCTTAGGAGGTAAGCAAAATATACACACAAACCAAAATCAGGTAAGTAAACAGTTAGAAAAGTAGTGCAAACACTGTAGAATACAATAGGATGCAGTAGGCCTAGGGGCAACACAAACCATATACTAAGAAAGTGGAATGCGAACCACTTACGGACTCCCCGCCTAGTGCAGTGTGTAGAGGGTCGCTGGGAGTGTAAGAAAACACTAAGGGTGTCCAAGATACCCCACCCTAAGACCCTGAAAAGTAGGAGTGAAGTGACCCTACTTCCTCAGAAACACACTAAAGTCGTGATAGGAGATTCTGCAAAGACCGTAACAGACTGCAGAGCACTGACAATGGATTTCTGGACCTGAGGACCTGTAAAGGAAGGGGACCAAGTCCAAGAGTCACGAAAGTGTCCGGGGGTGCAGCAACCCACTAAACCCCGGATGAAGGTGCAAAATGGCTGGCTCCGGGTGGAAGAAGCTGAAGATTCTGCAACAACGGAAGGTGCCAGGAACTTCTCCTTTGCACAGAAGATGTCCCGGCGTGCTGGAGGATGCAGAGTTGTTTCTTTGGAGAAAGACCGCAAACAAGCCTTGCTAGCTGCAAAGATTGCGGTTGAGGAAAAAGGATGCTGCCCGGGCCCAGGAAGGACCAGGAGTTCGCCACTTGAAAGAGGAGACAGAGGGGGCCCTCAGCAACATATCCCACGCAGAAGAAGGCAGCACCCGCAGAATTACTTTAACACGGGTTCAAGAAAACTGAGCACAGCGGTCGTTTCAACACTACAAAGGAGGGTCCCACGAAGCTGGTGGTCAAATCAGCGAGTTGAGCAATGCAGGACGGGAGTGCCTGTGTTCCAGGGACCACGCTCGTCACGATGAGAGGGGACCCAGAGGACCGGTGAAGCTGAAGTTTGGTGCCTGCATTAGTAGGGGGGAAGATTCCATCGACCCACAGGAGATTTCTTCTTGGCTTCCAGTGCAGGGTGAAGGCAGACAGCCCCCAGAGCATGCACCACCAGTAAACAGTCGAGAAAGCCGGCAGGATTAGGTGCTACAATGTCGCTGGTAGTCTTCTTGCCACTTTGTTGTAGTTTTGCAGGCGTCCTGGAGCAGTCAGCGGTCGATCCATGGCAGAAGTCGAAGAGGGTGATGCAGAGGAACTCTGGTGAGCTCTTGCAAATCGTTATCTGAGGGAAAGCCCACAGGAGAGACCCTAAATAGCCCTCAGAGGAGGATTGGCCACCTACTGAGGTAAGCACCTATCTGGGTGGTCTCTGACGTCACCTGTTGGCACTGGCCACTCAGAGGCCTACATTGTGCCCTCACACCACTGGATTCAAGATGGCAGAGGTCTGGGACACACTGGAGGAGCTCTGGGCACCACCCCTGGTGTGGTAATGGACAGGGGAGTGGTCACTCCCCTTTCCTTTGTCCAGTTGCGCCCCAGAGCAGGGCTGGGGGTTCCCTGAACCGGTGTAGACTGGTTTATGCAAGGAGGGCACCATCTGTGCCATTTAAAGCATTTCCAGAGGCCTGGAGAGGCTACTCCTCTCAGGCCCTTAACACCTATTTCCAAAGGGGAGAGGGTGTAACACCCTCTCTCAGAGGAAATCCTTTGTTCTGCCTTCCTGGGACTGGGCTGCCCAAACCCCAGGAAGGCAGAAGCCTGTCTGTGGGTTGGCAGCAGCGGTAGCTGCAGTGAAAACCCCAGTGAGCTGGTTTGGCAGTACCCGGGGTCCATGCTGGAGCCCCGAGGATGCATGGGATTGGCACCCCAATCCCAGATTTGGCAAGGGGGGGGGGGGGAAATTCCATGATTTTAGACATGTTACATGGCCATATTCGGAGTTACCAGTGTAAAGCTACATATAGGTATCGACCTATATGTAGTGCACGCATGTAATGGTGTCCCCGCACTCACAAAGTCCGGGGATTTTGCCCTGAACTATGTGGAGGCACCTTGGCTAGTGCCAGGGTGCCCTCACACTAGTAACTCTGCACCTACGCTTCACCAAGTGAGGGTTAGACATATAGGTGACTTATAAGTTACTCAAGTGCAGTGTAAAATGGCTGTGAAATAACGTGGATGTTATTTTACTCAGGCTGCAGTGGCAGTCCTGTGTAAGAATTTTCTGAGCTCCCTATAGGTGGCAAAAGAAATGCTGCAGCCCATAGGGATCTCTTGGAACCCTAATACCCTGGGTACCTAGGTACCATATACTAGGGAATTATAAGGGTGTTCCAGTGTGCCAATTAGAATTGGTGAAAATGGTCACTAGCCTATAGTGACAATTTTAAAGACAGAGAGCATAAGCACTGAGGTTCTGATTAGCAGAGCCACAGTGACACAGTTGGGCACTACAGAGGGATACACATACAGGCCACAAACTGTGAGCACTGGGGTCCTGGCTAGCAGGGTCCCAGTGAGACATATAAAACACACTGACAAATAGGGTTTTCACTATGAGCACTGGGGTCCTGGCTAGCAGGATCCCAGTGCGACAGTAAAAACACTCTGACATATACTCATAAACAGGCCAAAAGTGGGGGTAACAATGCTAGACAATATCCCATTCATAAACACACATGTTCATACATCCCCGAAGACCACACACTCACTGACACACATGGCAGCCCTGTCATAGTGCCCCTAGTCAAAGTATTTTGTTCAAACTAGTATCAGGCTCTACGGACATTATGTTTAAAGTCAGTGAAGCTGGGCGTGGGGTAGTCTGGTATCAGTGCGCAAGTTGTTTAGCATTCAGTAGCTCACAATGATTTTCACTGATCCGAAATATCTCTCTTCACAGAAAAGGTTGGAGACCCCTGTTCTAAATTCCCATCTATTGATGTTTGTTGAGTTCTGTAAAAAGCAAATTTCCTATTGCATGGAACGGTTGTTCGTCTTGCATTACTTTGTAGCAAGGGGAAATTCCATGGGTAGTGCATAGGTGTTCCCATGCAACCATCCATGGGCTTTGATTCAAATCCCTATCTACAAAGATTTGTAGCTTGGGATTTCCACCAAAATCCTGTGTCTCCCTAAGGCATAGGTAATGGGAAGAAATATTTTTATTTTTGCTTGTTTTCCCTATTTGAACGTGTCCAATATTCTACTGCACATATACAAAGAGGGGAATGCCTTAGAGACCCCTTCCAGCACAACTACTATGCTTACCACAACATAGACACCCTTGGCCTATGGTACAAGGGTGTCTGTGTTGGTGCAGGGCACCTTAAAGTGCGCTAGCGCAGGAAGAGACCACAACAGCACCACTTCTTGCTAGATATGACACTGTTCTGCTCTCTCCCGTTCATGCAGCGTTTTGTAGCAACTTGCTGTGCTGCATTGCATGATTTCTTTGTAAATCTGAGCCTGAGTAATCAACAGTCATGTGAAGAATGTTAGGAAGGGGGTTAATACTCCAGTGTTAGTCCAGTGTTAGTCTACCCAAATGCCAAGAAGAGAAAAGAAAAAAGGGATTATGTTTCCTGTCTGACCAATCTTTCCTCGTCGGGAGGTCAGCGCTCTATCCACCCTGATCGGCAGCTGAAATCAGCATGTTGACTCCCTTCCACTGTCTTCATATAGATCATGGGTCATTGTCTGGTTTCAAAATGTTTTACAAATAGAGATGCTAGCACTGTGTTTTATTTTTGAAACAACAGTGAAACAAATGCAAAAAAGGAACAGATACTACACTAAAAAGCAATCCTTTTACAATAGTCAATAGAGTAAGCACACCCTGCTCTTATTCCTAAACAAGCTTTCCACAATTATCTATTCACCAAAAGTCTTCTTTTTTAGAGAAAGAGCTTGTTCAGGTAGTTGGTCAGTTATAATATTCACCCCAGAGTCATAAGTAAACCTCTCAACGTCATTTTGTTTTAGAAGCTTGGGATACACATGTAGACTACATTATGAATTACAGAAGCTCTGTTATTACATAGAATTCTAGGAGTTCTAAAAGCCAGCAGGGCACTAATATCTGAAGGCACAGTGTGTTGTTGCTTTTCACTTGATTCTTTAATGGGTTTTCATCTTGAATTAGTTTTTTACCTAAAAAGAAATTGCAGGCAAACTACTATTACAAATGGGTAACATTTCCTCTTCTTTTGCCATAGAGGCAAGTGTTTTAAAAAACAATTCTGTTCTACCTACAGGGAAAGGCCCAGCGGAAGATCAGTGCAATCCATGTCTTGGATGCTTTATTTCTCAATGGGACAGATGTCCGAGACTCTCACTTCAACCTTCGGTAAGGATGTATCCAACCACCTCTAACTTATGTAATACCACAATAGGATTTAGTACATGCGTAGTTTGTACTTGGATCAATTGTCCATTGCTTCATGTTTGAATGTTTGCTTTAACACTGCGGTGAAAAATAGCATGCTGTGGGTCGTTTTTTTCTGATGGATATTCTAACTGCATTTTCCTCAACTTAAGAATATCTCCAGGTGCCAGACTTGAGCTGCAGAATTTTACATCAATGCCCCAGTGCACCAAAAGGCAGCGATTATATGTTTCTGTGGTAATTCTGCACCACTCTTGAAGTGACTTAGTGAAGAACCATATAAGTATAGCCCTGTGCAATGATGTTAGTTCCTTTCTTTCCACGCCCTTCGATGCAGTTCTGTAGCTCTGCTTTCAATTTGTCAGTGTTCCAGTTACTTCAAAGTTGACCTCAGACAGAGTGCAATGGATGATGTTTCCCCCAGAAACAACAGGATTGAAGCTATGTGCAACTGCAGGAAGCAAATGTAGGTCCCAGATCAGTATGCCATGTGTCTTTAGTGTTTGGTCACTAGTCTAAGTAGTGCCATAAATGTGCCATCAAGCACCCAAAGGTTATCCACGAGTGGGAGGAGAAACTCTACATCACTGTACATAAAAATTCACGGTTGAAACGTAAGTCTACTTCTGTCTCCAAGTCTTTGGGCAGCTCGCTATTTTGTTCAAGAAACTGGCCTCTTGTGTATCCCTTTTCCCTCTCAAAGTCTTCTGTTAAGACCTGCAATAAGCTGAAGAAAAAAAATTGAGCAGGACTTGACTACATTCCACCACTAGAAATCAGGCGCGAAGGTGAGAGGAAGTCAGTTGATAGACCATAACCTAAAAGTGTCTTGTGTTGTGGATCTGGTTCCAAAACAGGTCGCTGCATGTCCCAAATTTCATGGGCCATCGTTGACTTTGCAGCAAAAAGCAGCCTTTAAGGAGACCATGCTGTATCTCTTTCAGACAACTTTGGTTATTAGCATATCCAAACCCAATAGGGATTCAAGCTTTTCAAAATCTCATATCTCAATTACAACACAATCATACTTACACAGTGAAGCTAGTGATGCAACTGTTGGGAATGATGGCTTCCTGCATAGCCATAGTTCCTTATGCAAGACTACACATGCGTCCACTGCAACAGTGCCTTTCTCAACAGGGGTCTCTGTCACAGGGTCATCCTCAGGGTCTAGTGGTGTTGGACCGCCAGACTTGCCATTCTCTGCAATGGTGGAATCCCACCAACCTCTCAAAAGGGGGGGGCCCTTTCAGGATCCTGTGCCTCAGATCACTCTCACAACAGATGCATCACGGATAGGTTGGGGAGCTCAACTCAGCAGCCTCACCATACAAGGGAAATGGGATCCCATTCAACAGACTTATAACATCAATTATTTGGATTTGCTAGCAGTCTTCCTAGTACTCAAAGTATTACTTACACAAATCTCACACAAGGTAGTGTTGGCACGCACAGACAATATGACAACTATGTATTATCTACAAAAACAGGGGGTACGGGGGGGGTGCACACATCTCAATTGCCCCTTCTAGCTCAGACAATTTGGAAATGGGCAATTCACAATCACATTCAATTACTGGCAGAAGCACTTCAAAAACACTTTCAATTATGGGGAACTATAGAGATAGATCTCTTTGCTACCGCAGAAAACTCAAAATGCTAAAACTTTGCATCCAGATACCCACACTATGTCCAAGGGCAGTGCTCTATGGTTGATTTGGTCAGGGATATTTGCTTGCGCTTTTCCGCCTCTCCCACTCATACCATTTCAAATAAGCAAATTGAAACAAACATCACTCACCATGATTCTTGTAGCCCCACATGGGCATGTCAGCGTTGGTATACAACGTTGTTGGATCTGTCTGTAATCCCACATCACAAACTTCCATACAGACCAAATCTTTTGAGTCAAAAGTGAGGCCAAATCAGGCATCCAAACTCCAGCACACTCAATTTTCCAATATGGCTCCTGAAGTCATAGAGTTTGGCTGCTTACAACTTCCACCTGAATGTATAGACATTCTTAAGGAAGCACGCAAACCTACAACTACACAGTGTTATGCTGCTAAATGGAAAAGTTTTGTATAGTATTGACTACCTAAAAATATTGATCCACTTAAGGCCTCAGTACAAGACATTGGCCCTCATTTTAACATTGGCAGTATTAACAGCCTACTGCCACGGCGACGGCTGCCAACATAGCGTTGCCATGGCTACCAGCCATCTACCAGTATCATGACCGCCGGCGGTATTCCACCAAAATGCGGGCGGAACACCGCCTCCGGTCACGGCGGTGGCCGGCGGTAAGGCAGTGCTGCTGACAGCAGCACCGCCACGCTACCAAAATACCACCAACTGTATCAGGAGTAATGATACGGCCTGGCAGTGTTTTGCTGGCAGACGCTGCTGCTGACAGCAGCACCGCGGACCATCTCCAGCAGGTGGACCCCCTGCAAGCAGGTAAGTCGGGTTCTCTGACCGGAGAGGGCTGTGGGGGGTGTTGTGTGTATGTTTTGGAATGCGTGCATGTGGGTGTGAGGCGCGTTGAATGCATGCGTGAATGAGTGATTGTGACTGTTGTGTGTTGTGAATGCATGTGTGTGACAAGGTATGTTGGTGTGTGTTGCGGTGTGTGGGTATGTATGTGTGCATGCATGGGTGGTGGTGGGTATGCATGTGTGTATTCGTGCACGTGTGGGTGTGTATATATGCGCGGAGGGAGGAGAGGGTGGGGGAGGACTTTTGGAGACCCCTGTCAGTGCCAGGGAAGGAATTCCCTGGCACTGATAGTGCCTACCGCCATGGTTTTCGTGGCAGAATATTTGGCACGAAAACCATGGCGGTAGGCCAGGTCGTAATCCTTAGGGACGGACTGTGGCGGCCGCCAGGCTGGAGACCGAAGTCTCCAGCCCAGCGGCCGTTACCACCCTGGCGGTCGGTGTGCTAAAGTGGCAGATTTACCGCTGCTTTAACACCGACAGCCAGGGTTGTAATGAGGGCCATTGTCTGTTATTTGCTACACTTGCAAAAAGAAAATTTAGCATGTTCTGCTATAAGGCTTCTTTTAGCGGCTATAGCTGCTTACCATCAAAACAGACATCTTTCTTTATTTAGAATTCCGGTAATCAAGGCATTTATGGAGGGCCTTGAGAGTTATTCCACCCAGAGTTCTTCCTCCTGTACGGAACCGTGCACTCCTGTACACTGGGTGTTAAAAGAGCTCTTATGTATCACATTGAAAGGACAAAAAGCTTTAGGAAATCAAAACAACTATTTGTAGCTTTTTCAGAGCCTCACAAGGGTAATCCAATTTCAAGGAATGGATTAGCTAGATGGATAGTCAAGTGTATTCAAACTTGTTATCTTAAAGCTAAAAGACAGCTACCATTAGCTCCTAAAGCATACTCTACCAGGAAAAAATGTGCTTCTATGGCCTTTTTAGGAAGCATTCCAGTAGCAGATATGTATTTGTAAAGCTGCTACCTGGTCTACACCACACACATTTACTAAACACTACTGAGGTGTAGATGTTATAGCTTGTCAAAAAGAAAATGTTGGATAAGCAGTACTTAAGACATTATTTCAAGCTACTTCAACTCCTACGGGTTAGCCACCACTTATTTGGGAGGGGAATGCTTTACAGTCTATGCAAAGCATGTGTATCTGCAGCTACACATGCCTTGGATGGAAAATATTACTTACCCAGTAGACATCTGTTCGTGGCATGTTGTGCGGTAGATTCACGTGCACCCTCCCTCCTCCTGGGAAGCCTGTGGTCGTAGCAATACAACATATTGTAAGTATGGACATCTTTTAGTTACTATCCACTTATGCCTATATATATACTCTTTACTTCACCCACCTTTGGTAAAACAATCTAACAAAGGACTTGTTGCCTCTGCGCAGTATCACTGAGAGGAGTCACTCGATATTGTGACTCGAAAATATTCTTTGAAGAAAAACAACTTGCAGCACTCCGAGTCCAACACTAGATGGCATACTTATGCAAAGCATGTGAATCTACAGCACTAAATGCCACAAACCGATGTCTACTGGGTAAGTAATATTTTCCATTCCGTCCCTCCCGTTTCCTTGTGTCAGGAGTGTTGGAAAGTATTGTTTTGTAAATGTCAGAGACCCCTCCTCTTTCCAGCTTACCCATCAGGAGCGTGGCTACCAGTGGGTTGTATTCTGGCAACTCTTCTAGTTGTAGTCCGTAGGTGGCTAGAGTATGTCTGAGTTGTAGGTATCTATGGAATTGGGTCTTGGAGAGTTTGCAGTGGCCTTGGAGGTCCTTAAATGACCGGATGTGACTCCTTTGCCACACATCTCCCAGGGTTGAGATACCTATGTGGTCTGAGGCTCGGAAGCCCTGGAGTTTTGCAGCTTGATTAAGGTATCTGCCTCTCCATTATGGGATTTGTTGTGTCAATTTGTTGTGCCACTTCAGGTGATATGGGTAGGAGATGTGTGATATATGGCATTCTTATTACTTTGTCTAGACTAAGCAAGGAAAGCTCTGCACGGTATGTGGGACCACCCGATCCTCTGGTCAGCCAGTCATTGAGTACTTTAAATTGTGTTGCCCAGTAGTACATCTGGAGGTTGGCTCATTCCGCTCCCATAGACCGATTTCTGACATGTAGCCAGGCTATGCATTTTGGGTGTGTTGCCCACAGAAAGGTGCGTATTGACGATGTAAGTTTTCTGAATGATTGATGAGGGATCCACTATGGGACATTTTGGAGGTTGTATAGATATTGAGGGTGGGTCATAATTATATTAAGTGGCAGGGTCACCCATTGTGAAAAGGTCCGATTTCTTATTGTTTAGGAGACGTGTCATGTTGGAGGTTCCATGTTAGTTCAGGCACACAGGAGATATGTATCCTAGGTATTTTAAGCCAAGTTGTGTTACTGTTATTGACAAATGCCACTGCGTGACTGTCCTGTGTTCTTGTATCTGTACTTATAAAGATTTGTTCTTGTTTACCTGGAGTCCAGAGGCCTCTTCATAAAGTTTGAGTATGAGACTACGTAGTCCTGAGAGATGGTGGTTTGCCAAGTATAGTAGGACATCATCCGTCTATAGTGCGATTCTCTCGTCCATGGAACTCTCCCAGCTCCATCACTGCATCTGGGCATTGCACCTGACTATCCTTGCTAGGGGTACTTTGGCTAGAGCAAATAGAAGGGGGATGAGGGGCAACCCCGTTGGGTGCCTCGTTGAATGGGTAAGGGTCAGACAGTATGTATTGAACAACCCCTGGGCCTGCGCTGTGAGTAGAGCAGATCTATGTATCTGCATGTATGGTGACCAAGGCCCATCTTCACCAGCCTTAGAGAGGACCACACTGGCGGCCATGTCTAGTTCTGGAAGGTAGTGTCCATTTTGGGGAGCCTCCATGTATAGAGCAAGGAGATGAGGGGAGAGGATCTCCCAAATATTTCTGTGGTATTCTAGGAGTTAGCCATCAGGTCAGGTGTTTTCCTTGTTTTCATTCTTGATATCGCCTCTTGGATTTTTCCTACTGAAATGGGTTCATCTAGGGCTGCTTGATCCATCGGTGATATGCCTGAAAGTGATATGTCTGTCAAAATAGGGTGTTGCTGTTCGCGAGGTGGTTGTTGACTGCCTGAATATAATCTATGCTAATATTCCTCAAATACCATTGCTATCTTTCGTGAGCTGCATCTGGTGGAGCCTGTTGTATTAAGTATTTCAGGGATTATTCTTGCAGCTTTGTCTCTGGTGGCAAGCCAATAGAGCAGTTTGCCAATTTTGTCCCCGTTTTCAAATATTTTGTGCATGGAGGCTCTTTAATATTGTCGTGCCTCTTCCATAGCTGTTTGCTTAAGATTGGCTTTAACTCCTTCAAGTTTCAGCTGTAGTGTCTCAGTGGAATTTTGAAAAATTTCTCATTCTGGTGAGAGGATACAGGCTTCCAAGTCTATCTCCTCCCGCTGGTGTTCCCTCTCTGTCAGTCGTACATAACTTTTGGCAACACCGTGGATGGCTGTCTTACTGGCCCACGAAAGCCACAGTCCCTGTGCTAGTGTCGAAGTAGGCCTGTAACTTATTGGTCAGGAGATGTGTTCATTTGTCATCCTGAAGGAACAAGGCATTAAGGGCCTGATTACAACTTTGGAGGAGGTGTTAATCCGTCCCAAAAGTGACGGATATACCACCAGCCGTATTACGAGTTCCATAGGACATAATGGACTCGTAATACGGCTGGTGGTATATCCGTCACTTTACCGTCACTTTTGGGACGGATTAACACCTCCTCCAAAGTAGTAATCAGGCCCTAAGTCTCTAGAAGAGTCTTAGGGTGTGGATGGGAGTCTCGAATTGGGCTTTGAACAGAGATTCATCAGAGAAAACCCTGGGGATTATCTCCACTCAGCTGATGCCCAGGACGTCATTTGCAGGAGCCAGGAGTAGGTCGAATTCGTGAGTGTTTGTTCAGGACTATGAAAGGGAAGGATTTGTGTAGCAATATGGCGACGACCCCCCTCTCCCCAAGAGCCCCTTGTAAAGCCAGCATGGAAACCCTATTGTACCCAAATCATTTCAATTGAAACCCAACAGGTGGGTCTCCTTCAGTAGGGGTACTGAATGGCAAAAGCATATGGTGTAGCAGAGCACAGCGGTCGAGAAGCCTGTTTACATTTCGTATCATCAGCTGTTAATAGAAGGTGGAGGGACTCCGTCCCCGTGAAGGACGGCCGTAGTAGAGAGCTGGTAAGTCGACATAAGAGTAATCTTTGTGTGGTGTGAGGGATGTCCCAAGCCACGTGTAGGAGTAGCATAAAACAACAATTATAGGCAAACTCGCTAAACAACCCATATCCCCTAACAATCCGCTTACTCATAATTCCTCCCCCCAAAGCATCTGTCGCCCCTAGCTCCCCGGAATGAGAACTTGTTAAGGAAGAAAGTAAGCAAAATCGTAAGTGTGGACCTTCTCATGTGTACTGATATTCTAAATATGCTGCTGCTGTACTTATCGGTTCCCTTTACAAGGATCATTCCTGGCCCCTTCTTGGGTCGCAACCTCTCCAGTGGGTGAATGGTCTTTGAGCTTCAGTCTCTCATTGCCATCCAATGGGTCATTCCTGTAGGGCAATTGTTTTGTGGTGCTATTCCCTCTCCTACCCAGTTGAGTTGAGGAAGTTTGAAACTTGTCTGCGTATCCTCCAGGATATAGTTTATCATTGTTCCTTATGTTATGGAGGGACGCAGGCAGGTGCATGGTTTAAAGCAGATTCTAGTGAGTTTGTAAGTAGTGCGCCTTCCCATTGGATTTTCAGTTGCCCAGTCCCATGTCACCTGAGTGTCAAAGAACTGGGAAAGGCCTTAATGGAGCACCTTGAGTTTTGTTTAAAAAATAAGCATATATTTCAATTTGAGGGCTCTGAGTTTGTTTGACTTAGTCAAAGGATCCTCACTTCTGATGGTCCTCCGAGGTATACTCTGTAAATATTATAATGATGGTTGAATGGGGTAGGGCAGGTCAGCACAGGCCAAAAGTGTGTCACTGCCCCCAAGGTGGTGTGTCGGGCGAGTCTCAGTTTAGGCAGGGGCAGCCCCTGCAGGTCTGGCCTTCATAGGCTTGCCTCCGCGGCCATACCCAAGACAACACTGACCCGCCACATGCACCTGTTGTGAAGGTAGGTGCCGGTGATGCAGGCACAGTATTCCAAGACCACCACTCCATGATAGGGTGTGCACATCGGTCTGGTCACTGAGCCAGGAAAGAATGGGCTGCCGAAGCGAGCTGTGCTTAGGCCCGCATTGAATCACGGTCTAATTTCTGGCTCCACTCCTTCTGCGAACGGCCATTGAGGGCAGCTGGGATCCTGTGTTGTTAGTGTTGGGGTGCCGCCCTTGTGGTTTGTGCGTGTGCGATACTCTCCTCACCAGGTTGGGGAATGGTGCGTCTCCACCGCCCCGGGCCCATGCTGGGGATTCACGTCATCGAGTACCAGTTTTACTTGGTAGGGCTCAGGGATCATTGAGGGTGCAGTTTTAAAGAGGAAAATGGTCCATAACAGACTGGATTGTTGTTATAAATTTAAAGAAGGTCCAGGAACTCGATTACTGTGTGACATCATCTTAGCTAGGCAGACCACTCCCCCCATGTTTCAGGTGTTTATAGTGAGTACCTATGGATGCTACTAATGTTCCGCATCCAATCCTAGCTCTGTGTTGATAATTCTCTTTGTCACGTCTTGTGTGGTCTGCCCTATATTATGTAGATAACCGGGACATGTGATAAAATAAATCACATTTCTTGCATGCAGTTGGAAAATGAGTTGTTAAATGGTGGTTCAATTTAGGCAAACTTTTTTATATAAAATGATCGAGACTTAATAATTTTCTATAGTGTATATGAAGGCGTCTTGTTGCTATCCATGAAGGCGTTTGATGCTATAGAGGAGCGGTCTTTGTATATAACATTTCAGAATTAAAGACACTGTCCTACCATTGATGCAACTGAAGCTGCATTTACAATGTGCAAGGCTTAGCACCAACATGCTTTACCATTTATGCAAACTTGTGGTCCAATTGTGGTTGTGTATGTACGGGAACAACTACTTCTGATCTGCAGCCTATCTTCCAGGAGTTTCAATGCATAGATTAAAATTGCAAAAGGATTCATATGTACTTGTCATAGGTGGACATTGCATTACAGAATGGTGGTCCCTTTTCTGTTCATCTACCTTTGTAGATGAACCACTTTGGATCCCCACTCTTAACAAAGAAAAGGAACAGATATGATGGAAATCAAATTGATTATACATGGTGAGGACAATCATGAATCCGTTAACACTGAATTACTTAACAGTGGAGGCTTGTGCGGATTATTGCTGTAACTGTTTCTTTTGTTTCCTTTAGGATCCAAATGGCAGAGAAATTTATAAAAGCAATCTCAAAACCTAGCAGGCCAGACATGAATCCAATTCGGTGAGTGCTTTATATGATATATTTCAAAATGATATGCTGATTACTACAGAGAAGGTGGAATGTATTGTAAGTCCATGACTACAAGCCTGTGGTTGTTTCTGGTGAAAAAGAATGGTCAGCTTAATTCCCTTAGTTATTCATGGCTTTGCCATTTTCAATGCTTTCCCTGACAAAAATGCACACTGCTTATAGAACTGTCTCTCTGAACATCCTAATTCAGGGATGATGTCACAGAGTTGTTTAGATGGTCATGGAACAACTGTCTAGTTTGTGGAATTTAGAATCAAATGTTTAAAGTTGTGTATTTCTGTAGAGGACACACTGCGATGTTTCAAGGCCTTTTTTCACAGTATCGGTACAGTTGCTATTCATGACTTCTGTCACAGGGTTTTGGGTTAAATTACACTTCTCACTGGGTGCCAAGTATTATTGGGTTTTGACTCTGCAATTAGTGGTGGTGGTGATGGTATAAACCTCAGATACTGTATGACTTGAATAAAATAAACACTGAATAAACACCACGCTTCATTGATAGCTAGACATATAAAAGATGAAGGGCAGTATTTATGAATGAATTAGATACAAAATCCCAAAGTGTTTGGAGCCAATATACAACTCCAGAATGTTTGTAGCGCTTACACTGTAAGTTTTTACAGATTAGGATAACATGAGTGTCTATAGCCCAATAGCTGTTTGCTTTCCCAAGAAATGTTAGGCCTCTGCCTGCTTCTGTGCTTTCATTAAACTTAGCAGCCAATAGAAAAAGATGCCTTGCAGCATACTAGACATATATGAGAATACTGTGCTGCATTTACCATTTGTTCCAGTTTCTCAGCTTCTCTGGTACAAAATGGAACACCTCAGTGGCTAGGTAGCTGAAAATCGGCCAGAAATTACACACAACAAAACTTGTTTTACTCACCAAAAACCCCACCACCCAGACCTGGCCTGCTGTTGCAACCATAGACATTGTGGTTTCAGTTTCACAGTGCTCAGACAGATACGTGTGAAAGTAAAGTGCCGATGTCTAGTGGAGCTACCAGGGCTCTGAATGCAGTGCATTAAAAGGCTTGTTACTGTTCATCTGGTCTCAGAGTAAGGGAGCATATGCATGTTCCACATGGACTAGTACCACAGAATGCCTCTTGGGGTAGCAGATGCTAGGGGCTTGTTTCTTATGAGCAGCTGAAACAATGTTCATGGAGATGTGACAGTGATGGTACGCGGAATCCCTGCTCAACCGACTTGTTCCATTTGTAACTGCAGAACTGGTATTTACTGTTGTGGCCATGCAACACCTTTGAAACAAGTTATCTCCAGGATCGTAGACTGTACCGAAGTAGTTTAAATACTCTGAAATTGGTGTGTCTTGCCTCGGCCAATGGAACATTTCTACAATGCTGAGAGTGTAGGGGAAAATCCTTTCTAGAATGGAATTAGGTTGATAAGGCTTTGTGACTATCAGTGAATAGCAAAGTTAAACAGATAAGGCTTGCTCTTGAATGGTGGTGTGGAAAAAAACATCTAGTTCAGGCAGCATATATATCATTACAATTAATGTAAATGCTAAATACTCCTATTGATTGGAAAGGAAAAAGTGTAGGACTTTTGTTATTTTTAAGTAATGTTCTCAGTAACTTGAAGACATTGTATGGCATTAACATTTCCTTTTTGAATGTGTTTAAACAATTGGCTTTAGATCAGTAGCGCACACACACGTATCCTTATCAAGGAATACCTTAAAGGGGTTACTCCCTGTGTTAAAGCCAATGGCAGCTTCTTCGTTTAGGGTTTCGTTGGGGTACAATGATGATAACTGATTTAGGTCTTGTAAAATCCCTGAGCCTGGCTTCACATTGAAGCTGCAAAGTTAGTGCTAACTTTATAGGGGCACAATGAGTTTCATGTGCTCTTCCTTTAAAGTGTGCTTCATTTTTGGGTGGAACTGTCCTACTGGGTTTGTGTATTTCGCTCAGACCACTAAATAGTCTAGCCCCCTAACACTGTGCCGACTGCTTATTCAGTGTCTCCTTCAAAGAGAAAAACACACACTTCCTTTTTAGATACTTCTAACATTCTAATAAACATTTGAAGTTCAAGCAACAGTACTTCGGTATGCCTACAGAAAATTAAATTAATTTACTTGACTCTTAAAGCATCAAATCATTTCTGTCACCAGATGGACTTGATATAGAGCTGTCCAACACCCATCAAAATATTCCCTTTTAGGAGGATAAGGATTCTCTGTGCATTTCCCAAAATTTGGAAGGAGTATTTATGGTGTTTTCCTCGCAGCCCCAGTGTAAAGGTGTTCGGTCTCCGAATACTATTGAATGTCTTAAGCATTTGATAAGAAGCACATGCAACATCAAGTATTTAATGTACCATATATTAAAGTACCAGGGTTCACTTTCTGCATTAGTCTCTTGCCAGAGGTGCAGACTAGAACAGTATATGTGTTTCAAAAGAGAGACACTATTTGGCAAACTCAATAAAGCATTGCACTGTATCAAAGTGATTAGTGTGTCTCATTATCCTATTGAGGCTACTGGATTCGGGTGGCAGAATCACCTGAATTGTGGGGAACTAAGTCCAGTCCCACACCATGTGACAACTGTTTGCCTAATCCGGGTTTTCCGGCTAACTAGCAGCGCCTCATCTCTGCCCAAGAGCAGGGATGATTGTGGCAACTGAGCACATGACAGAAATGATGCCTCAGGGGAATCGTGGTCAAACAGATCTCATTTTTTCTCTCAGTTACATTAGTCTCACATATACAAAGACAAACAGGGTAGAAAATGGTTCAATAAGATGTATTGAATTAACTGCATCTTAGATAAAATGGCATGAATTGTAATAACTAGGATGATAAAACACACTAGAAGCAAAATGATGACAAGGAGAGTGAAACACAAGAACAGTCCCAACATACTGTCACTATGTATCATATATGTGGTTCCTACCTAAGTTATGTTAGAGCACAACGTAATAAGCGCTAATCTGCCATTCAGCTCCCCCCCCCCCCTCTTCCGGGAAGACTTCATTCCTCATACCTGAGCAAGGAAGCCTGTTGTCTAGAAAGACACCATCCCCATGTAGGCCAGGGATCTGGTAGTCTAAGCAAGCAGCTGTAGAGCAGGCATGCAGTCGTGGTCATCTGGCTGGAATCTTCCTCTAATGTGTGTGGGACAGAGAAGTGTTTTTATAATAAAGACAAAAGAACAACTAGATAAAGAAAATAAAACAGCACCGCAAATGTAGCCTATGCTAGAAAAATAAAACAAAGCTGAATAAAATATAACTGGGCTAAAGTGCACAACGGCAGGCCTAGTTGCTAAAATAATGAGTCTAAAAACATGGATAAAATAGCTATTCAGCACCCTCCCCCTGCCGGTTCAAAGGTGGTTAAAAGCCTAAAATAAAAACATAAAAGCAACAAAAACATATTTATAAAAGCATATATACATGAATGTCAATAATGACAAGTTAAGACACTTGAGCATGTGGAATATTAAAAAGAGCAATTTAAAACGTCAGCAGTGGTGCCAAATTGAAGCCAGGAAATGTTCCACTTCGGCAGGTAGTAAAGTAGCCAAATTGTTGTTGAGAAAAAACAAGGAGCAGTCATGTTCCAAAGCCTGAGCTCCATCTGAGGCAACAGCATTGCATGTTGTGCCCAATTTGGGGTCAAGAGCTGCATGATCCATGAAGGGCAACTCATAGGCAGCTTCCCGTAGCAAACGCACCCTTAATGCGCATGTCTGGTAATGAGCCCTTAGCGAGAACAATAACAGATCAGCATCCAATGAAAGTAAGCGCTGCGTAGAAAGACAAACTTTTAGTGCACATTTGAAAGGGCACCAAAGACATTGAAACATGGGCTGCAAACAATCCAAAACCAGTCTGAATGACAGACCAGTCGCACTCCAGTTCTTACAGGAGGGGTGCTCCAAAATACTGCATCATGCGTTTACAACACAGTTGTGCTGGTGGGAGCGTTTTAGTCCTATTTGTTGTGATGGGACAGCCATTGCAAATCAAAAATAGCAACAGCAAGATGCCACCTATTATAGACAAAGTAATCGGAAATCCCCTGAAAATACTAAAAAATATCAGGTGTATGGCTGAAGATATTAAGCCAAAAATAGAGGAAAAGGTGTGAACGAAACCAGAACCAACAGCCTTAAAGAAATGCACAAGCCCAGTAGTACTGGATGCATTAAATATTCGTCCCACGGGTTCACCAAAGTGTCTCGGAAAGTTTGTACTTGAAAGGGCCTGAATTTCTGCAGATGACTTCACAACTTGAAGCGCATAGGGCTCGTCCGCAGATGTAAGCGCCACATGTTTTTGAAACAATAAAGCCTCAAGTCTGCTCAACTTGTCAAAATTCACATTTGAAGTAGCAATGTGAGGCCAGATATCTGCTTTCCTCTGCGTAGGGGGGAAAAGGACATTCCCGCAACAGGCGACAATTTGGGAGACCAAAACAACATCAGTTATTTCGGCTCGCATTCCACAACAGCTCTCACTGTTAAGGAGCACATAGCTTCCATTTGAGAGCACCTGGAACGCAGGTCTAATCAAGGGGACTTGAACTCCCTTCAGATAGCAAGCTAAGTTTGCTGCTGAGGCGTCACACGCCCGTGCAAGGATGGCTCACAGAAGTCTTGCATTCAGTGCCGCTACGAAATACTTCTTCCATGCCACTGAAGCATTTGTACAAAAAGGGATGCTTACACACCTTGTGTATGTAACTATCTCCTAGCCTTTCATCTCTGCCTACTGGAATGCGTTTCAAGCAGGATGTGAATTGAAGTGTTGAAATAGGCAGATTGATAACCTGTGTATTAACCATTCAGCAGATGGTATTTCAGCCACAGTAAATGGCAACTTTTCTAACTTTTCGATGTTTAGGTTGATATAAGTTGCTTCTTTCTTAGCCATTATTTGTTGTTGTTGTGTTAGATTAAATGTTGAAAATATGTCCCTTGCACTAGCGTGTTTTCTGGGAACTGCTTTCAGTGTTTTTATAGTGTCCAACCGAACTGCATAATGGACTTTAGCTGGCTTTGTCCATGTTGTAAAGCTGACATGTTGCGTTGTTCAAAGTGTATATGCGGTCGGACAAGGTGCTAATCCCATTATCTACAACGGCTAATGCTTTCTGTACGTTTTCCTGATCTATTTGCCTTAACTGGGTTGCAGCTTCTTGTTGGGAAAGTTTCCAAATTTCATTATATACTGCATATAAGAAGCTCTTTCTACGGCCTAACAGGAAATCCTTCAAATCTGTATCACTAGACAGGAGACTAAGGTGTTCTTTTACAGCATCTAGTGAGGAACTTTTCAACCATTTCGGGCATAATTTCACAAATGCTCTGACACAGCGAGGGTGTGGCCTATTTGTTCTAAAACCCTCCTTGGAGTTTACAAAATGTGCAGGACAACCCTTGGTGTCTACTAGCCACAATAACCACCCACCAGGATGTGAAAGTGATGTGTTAAATGATCCTTTTTGGACACACTCATCGAGCTGATCTTCAGTTACATTAGCCTATTTTTGCCATTTGAAAAATTTGGCAGGGTTTGGGATACTGGGCACATTCATGTCCTTAATTTTTGCCAAGCCTAAACAACTTGCCTGTTGTACAGTTTCATTGAAAAATATAATTTGAACAGGTATCATGCATGCTCTGAATAAAGCCTCCTTTCCCCTTATTTGCCAATTCTTAGTTCCCCACACACTTTTCAAGTCAATCGACTTCAGCCAATATTCATAGCCTTCTACAGCCAACCGGGAAACAAAGAAATCAAAAAATAAATCAATTTTGTATCAGTTAATAAAATATGTTGACTCTCTATCACTGGCAATTTAAAATACTACGACTCTGCATTTTTCACATTTTTCCCAGAAAAATATGCAAACTTTTCAGAATACATTTTGGTACTTCCTGCTGGCGGAGTTGGACAATGTCCCCATTGTGTATAATTAAAATAGTCTTTGGCGTACTTGCTCTGTTAATTAAATGATGTCCATAATAATTGTAACAGAACATATCTCCATAGTTTTCTCTTGCTTGATAAACATCCTCACTTTGAGATACAGTGAAATATTGCAAATCAGACATCATAGGATCAACTGTTCATACATCCCAATCATCAGAAACAACTCCGGGTGTTATCACATAATTTATAGAAAGTTTAAACACATGGAATTTGGATGACCTCCTGATTCCCTTCAGGAATTGGTATAGCTGAAACGTTCACTAGGGACAAGTCTCTGCGGACCTTATGGGAGATAAAATGTGTTTTTAGGACCTCATCCACCAGCTCGACTGTAGAGCACTCAGGAAGGTAATGACCATGTATCAGTAAAAAGAAGACGATGACAAACCCAGTCCAAAGGAGGAAGGCAAGCACATTTAATAAAAGCCACAGATAGTTCCATGGAAGAATAAAATAGTTAATTTTGAGCCAAATTATCAGCTTATGTGCTCTTGACAGTTCTGGTGCAGAAGAGGCAGATGAGTCGGTGAAAGTGTCATTAATGTCTGAAAAATATCCAGAAGCAGTTTGTGCAAAACTGGAGCAGTTTGGAAGGAGAGAACTGGCAGAAGTCTCCCTCGGTGGTTCATACTAGACTATATCATCCATTTGTGTTGAAGTTGAGTAGAATTGCTTAACGTTGTTGACATTATTTGTCGCAGAAGAAGGTAATGGTAACAATGAAAGATCATTTGCCACCCTCTCCAAGCTCGGAGAGGTGTCAGTGTTGCTGTTTAAAACCTGTAGAGGAACATCCTGTTATGTAGTGAGAGGGATTCGGGTACTACCCAGGAGTCCTCTAGGTCTGCTGTGCAGGAACGGCCATGTGGTGTAGCGTGACATTGCCGCTGGAGACAAAGTGATTTTCTTTGGAACCAGGCAGCAGTGGTAGAATTACAGTTCTGGTACACAGTCTTGGTGTCACTATAACCTTGTACTGGTTACCATTTTTTGTTGTGAGAGGAAGTACACACAGTACCAGCATGGAACCATGTTCATACCACTCCTATTAGTTGTACAATTACAAAATATGCCCACTATTAAACCACAAAGGGAAAAGGTATCTTGAGTTGTCAACAGATTCTCATCTTGTCTTTGTGGGCTGAATTTCTCAAAAATCAGAAGCAAGAGATTCTATCTCAGTGGGCGTGGGGCTAAGAATTATCTTATCTCTGCCCATCTTTTAAGTTCACTAAGAGTTCTCCTGAAACTCTTCTGAAAACACATTAATGAGGGAAATTCATTTTTAGCTTGCTTCTGAAGGGGCAATAGAAAATATCCATCGAAGTCCGAGGGCCCAAACATATTTGAGAAAAAGAGGGTCCGACGACCGTCCTTCTCCTGTTACGTGCCTATGATCTGGAGCATCATTTGATTCAGATGTAATAAGCTCTTGCCCTGCACTTCTGAAAGGGGTTGCCCACTGGTAGCTAGACCATATCCCTGTGAGGTTTCATAAAGAGTAAAAACAATAAGGAAGAAGGTTTGTGTGTCCACCTCACTCTTATCCTGCACTCACTGCAAAGATAGAGCTCATCTTGCAGTCTTTGATTGCACATATATGTAGATACATATGTATAAAACTCTCAGCGCACTGAGGATCCTGGGCCTCTCACTAAACAAAGAAGGATCCTCCATCACAACATGTCAAGATGTGGTTGCCTCCAGACCACACCTTTATGCATTTCTAACCAAGGTATTCCCTTTCTGAGAGAGGAATGTTTCCTTTTAACAATTCATCATGCACATTAAATCAGAGTTGATTTCTAGGTGTAATACCACTCTGTATTTTAGTTGTACCTATTTTCAGATTGTACGTGTGAACAGTACAAGAACAGCTATGGTTTTAAACAGGAAGTTTAGTTTTTGTTCACAAACCTTCAGACTCTCTGGACAAACAGTTTATAGATTCCAACCAAGTCCTTCTTTGCTTAGAACGGAAGACGGCTGTGTTTTCCAATACAAATTTGCCTTGCTGCACCCAACTGCATAGCTGCCTCACCACGACACAATTCAGCCTTAGGGTAGATGTAGTGTGTTTTTTTTATCCGTTCCACTTGTGGGATAGTTTTAGCTTCTCTGATGCTCACAAGGTCCATGTATCCATGTACTCTGTTACTGACAATTATCAGTTGTCTTGGGCTTTGGGGTTTTATATCATGTTGTCCCATACTTAAAGTGGTGAAACATCTTGCCAACAACAAAGTGTTCTGAAACCTGTCTCTAAGTAAAGAGCTGCATTTGCTCTCATCTAAGATCTCTTGGTTGTTGCTTTATCTACTGCTTCTGATTCAGTGGTGCCACATAGGTCTACCCGTGACCTCAACTTCCTAGGATGCAATTATATTGGGACATATAAGACACCATCTGTCGGCAATATTCCCACCTGTTTTGCCTCATCAAATCCGGTCTGGAGTTGCTCTAGACGTTTCACTGATGAAACCTCCTCAGCTTTGACTGTGACTAGGTCAGACTTTTCCTTGAAAGGTATCACAGTTTAAAAAACCTCCACAGATGCACAGAGATGTCTGTATTGGACCCACATAACATCGACACTTAGTGGCTCAGACCCAAATACACCCCTGCAGCTTGCAACTCCTGGTCTTCAATGCACCTGATGGTCGTCACAGAGTTGGGGGCCAAGTGTTTTTGGCAAATACCCATAGAGACATGCCCTAGAGATTTCTCTCGATTTCAGTTAGGTTCCTTTCCGGGAACAATCTGCCAAAAGACCTTCTCAAAATAAACATCATAGGAAGGAAAAATCATCAACTTTCTTAAGGAAACATTCATGCTCACTGGACCATTCAGCCCTTAATCGCTATCAATCTGAAATAAATTTAATCTGTAATTTCCAACTCCATCAGCGAGTCTGGCATAGGTCAAGACCTTCTGGCAGTTTATGCCTCATGTCTCCTTGGACTGTTGCTTTGTACTGAAGATAGTAAGTTAATTTATGCTGGTCTTTGAGAAAAAGTGGATCTGTCGGGAAGTGAACACATTCAGAGTATTTATACAATCTGGTATTGTTAAAGAGGCAATATATTTACCATTTGGGAACGTCTCTTTCATACTCTGGAAGAGTTCTATGGTTGGCTTAACACTCGCTCACCAGATCTTAAATTTATTCTGAACATTGACAAAAATAGACTAAACTTTTTAGATCTCAGGATCATCATGACAAGGGCAAATTATCTGTCAGCCTGTACACAAAGCCCACAAATAGAAACCGCCTTCAGCACTTTACAGGTGCGCCATCCCGATCCCTGGAAGAAAAGTTGCTGTATGATCAATTTCTGCAAATTTACAGGAATTGTACGAAACTAGTGATTACTTCAACAGTGCGTACACTTTGGAAAAAAAAAGATTGCGTGCAAGGAGGTACCCTAAAAAGTTGATTAGTAATGCCCTAAAAAGAGCATGATACGCTCCACGGGAGTCACTATTAGATGAGGGAAGAAAAGAGGACAGGACAATTCTATTGACTTGTGTGGTGACATTTAGGCCCAGTGCCAACCAAATTAAAAAGATTATATTAAATAACTGAAAACTTCTATAATTTGAATATACCAAGACCACTTTTTGTACAGCCGTAATTGGTAAAGGCAGCTTTAAACTCAAATAAATTATTTGTGCGCCTTCTGGACCTACTGCCACTCCCTCCTGTACAAGTCGGTTATAAATGCAGCACATGTAGTTTGTGCTAATACACCACTAATTCAAATGTGAACACATCTTCATTTGCATCAGTGGTAGGAAAGTGTAGTTAATTCAGAAATGTTATATGCAGGGACAGGTCCTATATAGTGTTGAGAACCCGTCATGCATATATGCACTATAGAAAATGATTGTTAGTCTTTTTAATTATCAAGATGTGTGCTTAAATAGAACCACCATTAAACAACCCACATTTTCCTACTACAAACAAAACATTTGATTTACTGTATCACATGTCCCTGCAATCTGAACTGTATAGGACAGACCACACAAGTGAGGAAAAGAATCATTCAACACAGATCCAGAATTAGATGCGGAACATTAGGAGCAACCTCAGTTTCTCACTACAGGGAGTGCAGAATTATTAGGCAAATGAGTATTTTGATCACATCATCCTCTTTATGCATGTTGTCTTACTCCAAGCTGTATAGGCTCGAAAGCCTACTACCAATTAAGCATATTAGGTGATGTGCATCTCTGTAATGAGAAGGGGTGTGGTCTAATGACATCAACACCCTATATCAGGTGTGCATAATTATTAGGCAACTTCCTTTCCTTTGGCAAAATGGGTCAAAAGAAGGACTTGACAGGCTCAGAAAAGTAAAAAATTGTGAGATATCTTGCAGAGGGATGCAGCACTCTTAAAATTGCAAAGCTTCTGAAGCGTGATCATCGAACAATCAAGCGTTTCATTCAAAATAGTCAACAGGGTCGCAAGAAGAGTGTGGAAAAAACCAAGGCGCAAATTAACTGCCCATGAACTGAGAAAAGTCAAGCGTGCAGCTGCCACTATGCCACTTGCCACCAGTTTGGCCATATTTCAGAGCTGCAACATCACTGGAGTGCCCAAAAGCACAAGGTGTGCAATAGTCAGAGACATGGCCAAGGTAAGAAAGGCTGAAAGACGACCACCACTGAACAAGAGACACAAGCTGAAACGTCAAGACTGGGCCAAGAAATATCTCAAGACTGATTTTCCTAAGGTTTTATGGACTGATGAAATGAGAGTGAGTCTTGTTGGGCTAGATGGATGGGCCCGTGGCTGGATTGGTAAAGGGCAGAGAGCTCCAGTCCGACTCAGACGCCAGCAAGGTGGAGGTGGAGTACTGGTTTGGGCTGGTATCATCAAAGATGAGCTTGTGGGGCCTTTTCGGGTTGAGGATGGAGTCAAGCTCAACTCCCAGTCCTACTGCCAGTTCCTGGAAGACACCTTCTTCAAGCAGTGGTAGAGGAAGAAGTCTGCATCCTTCAAGAAAAACATGATTTTCATGCAGGACAATGCTCCATCACACGCGTCCAAGTACTCCACAGCGTGGCTGGCAAGAAAGGGTATAAAAGAAGGAAATCTAATGACATGGCCTCCTTGTTCACCTGATCTGAACCCCATTGAGAACCTGTGGTCCATCATCAAATGTGAGATTTACAAGGAGGGAAAACAGTACACCTCTCTGAACAGTGTCTGGGAGGCTGTGGTTGCTGCTGCACGCAATGTTGATGGTGAACAGATCAAAACACTGACAGAATCCATGGATGGCAGGCTTTTGAGTGTCCTTGCAAAGAAAGGTGGCTATATTGGTCACTGATTTGTTTTTGTTTTGTTTTTGAATGTCAGAAATGTATATTTGTGAATGTTGAGATGTTATATTGGTTTCACTGGTAATAATAAATAATTGAAATGGGTATATATTTTTTTTTGTTAAGTTGCCTAATAATTATGCACAGTAATAGTCACCTGCACACACAGATATCCCCCCTAACATAGCTAAAACTAAAAACAAACTAAAAACTACTTCCAAAAATTTCAGCTTTGATATTAATGAGTTTTTTGGGTTCATTGAGAACATGGTTGTTGTTCAATAATAAAATTAATCCTCAAAAATACAACTTGCCTAATAATTCTGCACTCCCTGTATAAACATCTGAAACATCCATAGAACGATATTTGTTGGACATTGGCTGTGTTAAAGCAAGATCAATGAGGCGTTCCATCGAAGCTAAACTTTACAGGGCGCCAAGTTGATTGATATAATAGGCACAGTCTCCAATAACCTCAAATGCTATGAGGAATTTTTCTCTTGAAATATATATATAAAATTCAATAGCTGTGTAGTTACCACCCATCCACTGGTTGTAGATCAGAACTTGGGGACTTCCGTAAGATATCTCCTTTCTTTTGGAGTATTTAATGCTAATATGAATGATAATTATAGATGTAATATAACAAGGCATGGTTTATAGTGTGTTGTGGTCTTGGCTAGACTCTGACATCATTGACCAATGATGTCAGAGAATGGAAGGGAGATGTCCTGAGGATTCTCGGAGGGACGGTTGGGGAGAGAAGGAAGAAGCAAGTAAGCAGCAGGCACTGTTGTGGATGCTGTATAATAAAGACTTAACCAACAAGTCTTGGATCCGTGGATTTACTTCATGTAACATAGTGCAATACTGAAAATAGTAGGAAGTGTACATGGTTAATGGTTGTGGAAATGTGGTTGTAAAGGTGTCATATTTACTTGTACGCAACCACTCTAAGATGGTGTCCATATATAGGAAAGAGCACCGGTGGCAAATCACGCGTTGATGGACACACGTAATATGGTAATGTCCTTTTGCCATAAATGTGAAGCGTCTCGACTCCTTTTTTTTTGTTGCTGTTGTAGCAATAGCAGTGATTGAAAAAGACAGTGATGCCCTAGCATTGTCTGTGTGACTCTCAAACAAAGTACATTTTTGCAGCATGATTCATTTCTAGATTTACATGCCATGCACTATTGCGCCATCTAGTGGTTGGGGTCCCTTTTCTTTCTCTCTTCTTTTTTTTTTTTTTGGAATCAACGGTCCTCACCATTTGGTGCTTAGTCCATCCTCTCTTTACATCATACGCCCCTGCCCAGAAGCCTTCACTTGTGGTTGCCGTCTTCAGATTCAGGTACTTTTTTCCGCCAGTAGATCTTGTAGCATCATTGAACGCTCACCAATTATTGAACGTTTGTCCATGTTCTAGAGGGAAAACATTGATACTGCAATTGAAGTGTAGTTTGTGGAAAACCCAGCCGGGGTTTTTCTTGCGAAGAAGTAAAGAGAGTACGAGGCTTACTGGCAAAGGAACACCTTAAAATGCACAGGCAGGAGGTCCCATGCTCCAAGTGATATAGAGAACACGCCATTCCGCTTCTGCCCAGTGTTTCACTGCATGTTTGCCCAGGAGGACAATCATCTGGTGTGTGCAACCTTTGTCTACCGCAAGACCACAGTACTGAGAACTGTGAGGCATGCACAGAATTCAAGCCCAAAACTCTAAGAGCAAGGGACAAACCAAGGAAGGACACTATACCATGCAGCAAGAAACTCAGTTGCTGAGGGGATCTGGGGTTGTCAGGCAAGTAGGAGGGCAACATCCCGAAAAAGAGCTGAAGAAGAGGGCTCGGATGTCGAAAAGGAAGTTATCGATATCAAGCAGGAACATACGAAACACAAAGAAAAGCCGCCACAATTCTTGCTGACTGAAGGCAGGCTGAAGTCGAAGAGCCCCTTGAGTCACACACTAAGGACACCGCAGGTGGACATGCCACTGAAAAGACGCTGGCGTTGAAAGGCAACCAAAAATTGTGAAAAATGTAAGAAAGGAGTAGTTGAAACAACAGCAGTTGAGGCCTCGAATTGGATGGCTTAATGCTGAAGAGCATGCAATCGAGTGGAAAAAAGTCATCTCAAGGCTGGAATGGCCACGATCCTCCAGAAAAAGAAAGATTTAAACGCATCCCTCCTAGAGTTCAGCATTCCATCAAAATCTTCGCTGGAGCTGCCACAAAGAGCACAAGGGCCAGAAGAACTGGAGCCTCCAATGAGTCCATAGCTGTAGGAGGAAGAGGATCAGAAGATCTTCTACAAGGAAGAGGATCCAAAGTACATGGGCCTGTTTCAGGAAACCAAAGGGTTAGAATGTCTTGAGGCCCAATGGTACAACCCCCAACACAGATTTTACCAGAGGAGGAAATGGACGCACATTTGTCAAGGCTTTCGGCTCTGGATGATATTGCCATGTACAATCAGTTAAAAAGAAGAGCTGCAGACAAGTATGGGGTCCAATTGGAGGAGAAGTTTGATTCTCTTTTTTTTTAGTTTTTTTTTTTTTATACTAGGGGCATAGCTACCCTCACAGAGTAAGAGGCAATTTGCCTATGCTCCTGAGCATCCTGGACCAGGGGAGAAAGGCCTTTTAAGGAACTGCAACCTGCAGGTATGTGACACCCAGGGCCGAAAAGAAGTACAAACACTTCTCGAAGAATCCTGCCTACCATCAGAGGTAATGCACCTGTGAATTCTATCATTGTGGGCACCGCCAGGAAAAGGGCAAATGTGCCAACTACCTCAGGATAAGAAGAGCAAGAAGAGGGATATTGTTGGGTGGAAGTTTGAAATGGGAACTGCAACTCTATGGTGCATTGCAATTCTCTGATGCCCTGCTCAATAGATATGCCAGCCGCCACTGGTAAGGCAAGGCAGAGCTAATGAAACACCTACCAGAACAGTATCAGAAAAGTGCCTCATCCCTCACAGAGGAAGAAAAGAACATTGACAAATCTGCACTAGACCTCGCAGAAACGGCAAGCAGACAGGCAATGGCAGGGACAACTGTAAGAAGACATGCCTGGCTTCAGGTTTCAGGCTTCAAAAGTGAAGATCAAGCCAACGTTATCCACACCTCATTCAACGGGGAGCACCTATTTGGGATTGCAGTGGACAACAGACTGGAACAGAAGAAAGACAATGACACAGCAAATTTGATGGGAGCCCTACAGTTCAAAGGGCAACAGAGAAGAGGAAGTACACCCATGAGAAGACAAGTGGGAACCTTCAAAGTGCTGCTACGCACCAGAGATTCCATAGCACAAGGGACCTGTGGCAGTACCAAGCTCCATAGAGACAGCCCTTTCGCATATGAGCGAGAGGTAGAGGACAGCCACTGAGAGGGCGGCTGCATCAGCTAGCAAGTGACTCACAAAGACAGAGCCCCCCACACACAACTTTGCGGGGGGAGGATAAGAGCCCTCTTCCAGGAGTGGAGGGAGGTCACTTTAGACAGGTGGAAACTCAACATCATCTAACACGGCTACTGAATAGCATTGGTCAAACACCCACTAAGGCGAAGACTAAACAAAAGTACCCATACAAGAGAAGAAAATACCTTTCTATGACAAAATATGAGAGAATTGTTAGCGAAAACTGCAGTAAAGAGACTATCCCTGAAGGAAATCAACCGGTAAACTACTCAACATACTTCCTGGTAACAATATCAGACCAGTCGGTACGGCCTATACTAGACTTCAGTTTCTTAAACAATGTCATAAAGACACAAAAAGTTCAAAATGCTGACGTTGCAAGATGTCATTTTGTAGCTCCGACAGGGAGCTTTTATGGCGCCCATAGACCTAAAAAAATGCATATCTACACATTCCTGTGAACCACAAGCACAAAAATCTTTAGTACTTTTAAAAAAGACCAAATGCATCACTAATTCAGGGTGCTGCCAATCTGAATCAAATCAGCACTGACAATGTTCACAAAAGTCATAGCAGCGGTTGCGGCACACCTGAGATGGAAGGGAATACACATGTACCCTTACCTAGTCCACTGACTGGTAAAGGCGAACCCACTACACAAGTGCAGAACAGCATAAAAATAGTGATTATGACACTCCACAGACTGGCGTTTTCCATAAACACATGAAAATTGCCACCGACACCAGAGCAAGATAAGCTCTTCCTGGGAGCAAAAATCAACACAGCACAAGTGAAAGCATACCCTTGCGAAAAGAGGACACTGGCAATAATGCAAGAAGCTTCCCAATACTGGAAGGGTGAGTCTCTGACAGTAAGGACTGTGGGGAAGTTGCCAGGAATTATATCTTCCTGCATACCACTAATACTAAATGCAGCGTTACACATGAGACCAATACAAGAATGGGTCCAGAGCCAGTGGTCGCAAGCTACAGGGAGTTTGGAGGATCTACTGGTTGGCACGCAAAAAAGTACAGGAGGAAATGATGTGGTTAAACAAGACAAATATAACAGTAGGAAAACCCTTCATACCACCAACTCCAACAGTGACCATCACTACAGACTCCTCACAAATGGGATAGGAAGCTCAAGATCAGAGGAGTATCGAGACCAGAAGAGGCAATACAGCACTTAAACTATAGACAGTGTTCGTAGCCCTAAAAGCCTTTCAGAAGCAGCTGTGGGGCAAATCCATACAAATCTAAACAGATAATACAACCACATTTTTCTACTTCAACATCATGAAGGGAAAAAAATCCTTTGCCCTATCTTGCCAAGCACATGAGATATGGAGATGAGCCACCCCAAGACAGTTAACCATAGCAATGATACATCTACCAGGAGTAGACAATGTAGAGGCAGACAAGCTGAGCAGAGAGGCATCCACTTCACACGAGTGGAAGCTGCATCAGAAAGTGATTGAAAAGGTGTTCAGAGGGTGAAATAGACCGATTTACAACACCAGAGAACGCAAAATGCCAATTCTTCGCATCCAGGCATCCACACTGTCACTCCCCAAGAAATGCACTGTTGATACTCTGGTCAGGGATATTTGCTTACTCCTTTCCCCTGTTACCAATAGTAATCTACAATGCACAGTCGCAGATTACTTTAACACTCATTGCCTCACAGTTGGCGAGACAGACCTTGTTCTAATGGAGGTGGCACACAATAATCTACAGAGACCACCAGCATCACAGGACTTCGTCTCCATGCAGAGGAGGAATTGCTCCACCCAGAATCTAACACCCTGAGTCTAGCAGCATGGCTCCTGAAGACATAGATTTCGGTTAACTTGGACTCCCAGAAAAAGCAATGGCATTCCTCAGGGAAGCAAAAAGACTGACAACCAGGAAATGCTACATAGCCAAGTGGAAGAGATACACAAGGTGGGGCCAAATATCAATGCCTTTTCAAGACAGGAGACAAGACAATATGCTAGACAGCAAGTTAACCTGTGCGTCACTAGAGTTGCATCGGTAACCATAATTGCCAACACAAGGGGATACATAGGAAGAAGCTTCTTCACAACACCAGTGATCAAAAGATTTCTGTAAGGGGCCAAAAGAATGGCCCTCCAAAGAAGCCCAACACCCACATGGAACATAAATGTGGTGCTGGCCAAATTGATGAAAGAATCATTTCAACCACTTCACAAGGCCACCCTAAAATTTGTCACACTTAAGACATCCTTTCTAATTCAATGACATCGCTCTGTAGAGTAAGCGAGCTGCAAGCACTTCCCATACAGGAGCCATACATACACAAGAACAGAGTAGTCATGAGGACCAACCAACACTTCCTACCAAAGGTCATATCCCACTTCCACACAAATCGGACAATCCAAATACCTAGTTTTTTCCAAGAGCCAAAGACTCGCACAGAAAGAGCACTGCGTGCACTGGACACCCAATAGGCGATAATTTATTATATGCAGAGAACAAAACCAATCGGGAAAGGGAAGCAGCTCTTTGTATCCTTCTCGGACACTAATAAATAAAAACTGGTCCTTAAGAACACAATCGCATGGTGGACTACTCACACAATCCAAGTGTGTCACAAAGGAGCTGGCATACATCTAGGAGCAGGCATACATCTAGAGTCTAAACCAAGAGCACATTTGACATGAAAGAAAGGGGCTACAAGGGCCCTCCTTGGAAGTGTTCAGTTAACCTCTTAGCTGCTGGGCCTTCCCCCCCAGTGCTGAGCCCTGTTTTGGCTATTTGGGATAGTTTGCGCTTAGGCCTTCATAACTTTTTGTCCACATAAGCTATCCAAGCCAAATTTGCATCCTTTTTTTCCAATATCCTAGGGATTCTAATGGTAGCCAGAGTTTGTGGTTTCCCCTTGAGGAGACCAAGAAATTAGCCAAAATGCGTTTTTTTTTTTTTTAAATGGGAAAAAAGGGCTGCAGAAGGCGGCTTGTGGTTTTTTCCCTGAAAATTGCATCAACAAAGGGTTTCTGGTGCTAAAATCACCATCTTCCCACCTTTCAGAAAACCACATTTTTCAACACAATTTTGGCATTTTACTGGGACATACCCCATTTTTACTACTTTTGGTGCTTTCAGCCTCCTTCCAGTTAGTGACAGGAATGGGTGTGTAACCAATGCTGGATCCGGGAAAGCTAAACATTTCTGAAAAGTAGACACAATTCTGAATTCAGCAAGGGGTCATTTGTGTAGATCCTACAAGGTTTTCCTACAGAAAATAACAGCTGAAATAAAAACATATTGAAAGTGAGCTGACAAAAACTACCCTTTTTCTCCACGTTTTATTCTGTAACTTTTTCCTGCAATGTCAGATTTTTTAAAGCAATCTACCGTTACGTGTGCTGGACTCTTCCGGTTGCGAGGATATATAGGGCTTGTAGGTTCATCAAGATCCCTAGGTACCCAGAGCCAATAAATGAGCTGCACCTTGCAATGGGTTTTCATTCTATACCGGGTATACAGCAATTCATTTGCTGAAATATAAAGAGTGAAAAATAGGTATCAAGCAAACCTTTGTATTTCCAAAATGGGCATAAGATAAGGTGTTGAGAAGCAGTGGTTATTTGCACATCTCTGAATTCCGGGGTGCCCATACTAGCATGTGAATTACAGGCCATTTCTCAAAAAGACGTCTTTTTGACACACTGTCTTACATTTGGAAGGAAAAAATGTAGAGAAAGACAAGGGGTAATAACACCTGTTTTGCTATTCTGTGTTCCCCAAGTCTCCCGATTAAAAATGGTACCTCACTTGCGTGGGTAGGCCTAATGCTCGCGACAGGAAACGCAACATGGACACATCACATATTTACATTGAAATCTGACATGTTTTTTGCAGTGTGCCTAGCTGTAGATTTTGGCCTCTAGCTCAACCGGCACCTAGGGAAACCTACCAAACCTGTGCATATTTGAAAACTAGAGACCTAGGGGAATCCAAGATGGGGTGACTTGTGGGGCTCTGACCAGGTTCTGTTACCCAGAATCCTTTGCAAACCTCAAAATTTGGCCAAAAAAACACTTTCTCACATTTCGGCGACAGAAAGTTCTGGAATCTGACAGGAGTCACAAATTTCCTTCCACCTAGCGTTCCCCCAAGTCTCTAGATAAAAATGGTACCTCACTTGCGTGGGTAGGCCTAGCGCCCACAAATGGAAATGGCCCAAAACACAACGTGGACACATCACATTTTTTCACAGAAAACAGAGGTGTTTTTTTACAAAGTGCCTACCTGTGGATTTTGGCCTGTAGCTCAGCCGGCACCTGGGGAAACCTAGCAAACCAGCTCATTTTTTAAAACTAGAGGCTGTGCTGCGATCGGGGGCCAGAAAACACTTTCAGGAAGGCCTCGTAAGAAAGGGTAGACTCTCCCCTTTCTTACGAGGCCTTCTCGAACCTGGGGAAGGCCGCTTCCTGCCGCTTCCTGCTCTGATGGGGAAATCCACAAAGTCACGTCAACGTCACAAAGGGGCGGGTGGGGGGGAGACTCGGAAGAGCTTCTGTGTCTCCCGGGGAACAAAAAAAATCCTCCAGTGCAACGCACCCGAAGATTTATTAACCCCCATCCCTGGTGTCGGCCACTGGTCGTGACCCGCACCAGGGAGGTAGTGCGGGCATCGGCCAGTGGCCGACGCCCGCATCCAAGGGGCTAAGCGACATATGTATGCAGCCACATGATAGTCAGTATGCATGTTCCCAAAACACTACTGCATCGACGTACAGGTGAAGAGAGTAGTGAAGCATTTGTTTATAAGCTCCACATCTCCAGCCCTACTTCCACAGGAAAAGAAAAGAAAAAAAAAAAGATACAGAATCAATGCACAGCATATGAATCCAAACAAGATTATTGTTGCAAAACGAAATGGTTACTGGGTTTTGTAGGTTGAAGAACTTTTTGGGGTCATATGCCTTCGGCTTAAGCGATGGTGGCAAGTCATAACATGTAGCTCCCAAGCCAATGGATGACTGTAGTAATAATGCATTAGCCTTGGGGTGCCACACTTTTTTCAGTCTTTGAAGTCATTGAGACCATCCAGGTGGCCAAGGTAATAGCCAGTGCCTGCTTTGATGAAGAACGTTTGGCAGAGCACCTCCTTAAAGTCCAGAAGCTTACCCAGATGAAAATGATAGCCTTGCACAGGATGATTATTTGGAGGCTGATAACCTACCCCCTTAGAATACAAATGCTGGCATTTGATTGGATTTACAAACATCAGGTGACCTTAATACATCTCCAGAAAGAGACATCCCTTACCCCAGTGGGCCTCCTTCAAAGGGATCTTCTTTCACTTTGGTGGTACATAATGCCAGATGAAGCTTTGTAATTGACGCTGCCATCTACCGAGGAGAAGTGTAATACTTGACTGCGATTGTACAAGTTTCTTCTGTAGGTTGAACCTCTCCTGCTCTTAAGTAAGGCAATGCTAGAACCCATCTGTCCTGCCTGTAGAAACTCTTCTCGGGCCCAGAAGATATAGACCTGCTTCTAGTAACCTACAATTTTTGTCACAGCACCCTTCGCAAGAGAGCCTGGTCATCCAATTTTCTTCTGCTAAACTGAACCCAAATTCCTTCTCCACAAACCCTCCACATTGGGAGTCCAAAAAAGAAATATATTCTGTTAAGGATAAAATATTTATCTCTGGTATCGTAGTCCTTTGAATGCCACATGCCTCTCCCAAAGGTCAGAAAATGACTTACCAGTCTCCCTGACCACATACAAAAAACCCTTTTTAGATCTTGTATTGACTCATAAAGCAAATGCCGTGTAGCCTGGATTCTGCTGATACGATGGTGCAGCACATGGCATGGCTGTCCCCTTATGTTGACATGCTTAGATCTGTTCAAGTGGCTTCTTGGGAGACATACCTTTTAACGGCGAGTGGCTATTGGACAAGAAGGCAGACTACTTCCCGGAACAATTCAAGAACCTCTAAGCCACAGCATTCTTGCTGAGTTTGGCCGTCTCAGAAAAGTAGCTCCACTAATGGGATAGGGCCTTTAA
Organism: Pleurodeles waltl; assembly: GCF_031143425.1. Taxonomy (NCBI): domain Eukaryota; kingdom Metazoa; phylum Chordata; class Amphibia; order Caudata; family Salamandridae; genus Pleurodeles; species Pleurodeles waltl. The sequence goes on from NC_090444.1 coordinate 1,819,858,111, forward strand.
GGGCTACTCCTTAGTGCAGTAAATAGTTCCATCAGCAACAACCTTTGTAGCCAGTGCATCTGAATCGGCAATTTTACAACTTTTGTCTCTGCATAAGTGGATCTAAGGAACGCTGTCACCAACAGAAGCAGTAATTTGTCATCATCATCTGCTGCTGGCTCTGCTGCTCAAACCCTCTGACTCCACCCACTCACATCATCCGCTTATACTGGGTGGAGTATCCCCTTTGTCTATCAGTTGTGAAGTATTTGCGTTGGATCGCTAGGTGGTCCAGCTAATCCTTAAGGGTCTGTGCCCTGCTTTTCTGTCCTCCCTCCAACAGGCTTAATCCTCAGTCTTGGATGAAGAGATTCTTACCATGCTGATCTTATTAGCCAGAGAAGTTAAGTCTTTTGAAGAAAGAGGACTGGGTTTCAAATCCCTCTACTTCTTGGTTCCCAAAAGGAATGTCGGTCAGTGAACCCATCCTGAATGCCAGTGTCCATAGTTTATTTGTCAGGACAAGTTCAGAATAATATCCCTAAGTCAGGCCTTGTTGACCCTCAACGTGCCGGATTGGCTGGATCTCCAGGATGCCTACGTTCATCTGCTGATCCGACCTCCCTACAAGTGTTATCGGAGATTCAGGTTGGGATCTCAGCACTCTGTTAGCAGTCCTACAGTTTGGATTGATGTCTGCACCATGTGTCTTAGTTAAGGTGCTAGTCGTGATGCTGACTTTGCGTTGGAGGTCGAGTTCATGTATTCACGTACTTGGACGACTGGCTTGAGAAGGCGCACCTCCTGATCTGGTGACAAAACATCTTCAGCACACCATTACCCTCATGCATGACTTGGGCTACACGGTCAATGCCCAGACGTCCCATCATGTTCCCACATAAAGGTTGACCTTTACGGGTGAGGTGCTGAACTCAACCTGCATGAAGGAATTTCCTCCCTCTCCGGATTGGAGATATTCAGAATATGATTCTGATGTGTTTAGCTTAGACACTAGTCCCAAGTCCTACTCCGCATGCATTCTGCTCATACCACCCGCCAGATAGTTCATGAAGGCCCTTTAGCAATGCCTGAATAAACGGTGGTTCAATCCTTAGAGAGCCTTGCGACTCAGGTGGAGATCTATAGTTGGGTCATCTATGATCCGCATTGGCGGATGATTCCATCCAACCCTTTGGTAGGTTGTCTTTTTAGCCGTGCAGATGCAGGCTACTGTGGTTACCAATGCTTACTTGCTGGGATGAGGTGCCCAACGAGGCTACTTCAAGGCGCGGGGCGTTTGGTCCGGGTTTGGGGCAGCACCCAGATATAAAAGTGGTGGTGTTGCAGGTGGTGTCTCTCCGTGAAAGCCTTCCGTCCTTCCATATAAGGGAATATCATTCAGATTCTATCAGACAACTCCACCCTGTCTCTTACATTACCTGACGTGGTGGTGTGGAGTTTGGATCCTTTATTGGAAGGTCATACTGCTGTGAGATTATGAGCAGAGATGGGGCATTTCCCCAGTACCAGTCCACCTTGTGGGCTCTATCAGCATAAGAGCAAATGCCTTAAGTAGTCTCTCCCTGAGGACCACGTGTGGAACTTCATCATGAAGTGAAGAAGATGATGTTTTCCAAATAGGATTTCCATGAATGGACCTCTTTGGCTGGCCAGAACAAGAAGGGTTCTCGATTTGTGCCATAAACTTTACTCTGAATAGCTCTCTGGGGCATTCCTTTAGGTGCCTATGTATGCGGCATCCTCTTTACACATTTCCGATGATCCCACTTTTCCAAAAACAATTCTCCACAAGATGCGAGAGGATCGAGCACAACTGATGCAGACTTCTCCAGGTTGAACAAGGAAGATTTGGCCTTCTCACCCTCCCGCACAGAGTATCCCTGCTTTTGCACTTGGATAGTCGTTATCTTGCGCTGCCATCGTCTGTGTTATTGTTGCACATGTTAAATTTGAGCCATACCATTTGGAGTCCTGTTTCCTACCAGAGGTTCTTGACATCATCTTAGTTAGCAAGAAAGCTGCCGCCAAATCCATTTATGGGGGCCGCTGGAAAAAATGTGTTGAGTGGTGCAAGTCTGAAGATCTGAACCCCATTTCTACCTTTCCGATGTTCTATGATTTGCATTATCTCCTGCCCTGATGACCTAACAGTGGCTACTGTAAAGGGTTTCTTGGCTGCATTGTCCACCTTCATATATCACCCAACCAGAACTCCTTTTTAAAGTTGTTACCAGCTGCTGTTTTCGTCCTTTTTTATTATTCCACAGATGGCTTTATTGTGTTAACATTTGTCATGGTATCCTCTTTCAAACTGATGCAAAGGTATCCGGTTCAATTTATAACCCTAAACAACGTTTGTCTGTGGCTATAGCTTTGGCTCACGAGGTTGATGAACTACAGGCATTTTATGTCTGGTGTCCGTCCCCTTTATTCCACCTGAATACACTGGTTCTTTGCACCTATACTTCATTCCTATCAAAGGTGGTGTCTGTATTTCATATTGGCTAATTTATTACTCTCCTGCTCTTCTTCCCTCCTCTGCACCCGACCAAGGAGGAGAGAGACACTGTATAGATTGTATTCCAGACATGTGGTGTCCTTCTATGTTAACTGCACACATCAAGGAGAGTAGATGATGAGCAAAGTGGGAGCACTAAGGGCACAATTTCACCTTGGATTATCCTCTGCATAAAGATCTGCCATACCTTGATCAAGGAAGACCCTCAGGCCTTTTTTAATTCCTTACTCCAGTAGTCAAAACACTGCTTTCTCTAGAGCATAATGATTCTTTCTAGAGCTAGGACTTCCCCTTTTAAGTCTATTTATAAAGCAGAAAAAATATGTAATAAGGAACAAAACCTTTCTGTTGCCCATTGCATCTGAAAGGCAATTTGGAGAAATTGTAGCTTTTGCTGCAAGAAACCTTTTTTCAAATTCTTGAAGGTCAAGGTTTTACGAACCATTGCCGTAGAAACATTCGGTCAGTGCCCTTTGCCTGTGGTAGAGAAGCATCTGCACTCACAGGATGCCAAAGAATGGTTCAACTTCTGTCACAGTAGAGGGCTTGTGCGCCATTAATCAGCTTGTCTCCTTTAGCCTTTCTAACAAGAGACATTGTTTTAAAACTATGACTTGCACAGCGGCTAGCACAACTTTGACACAGCAAAGTGTGTCTTCGGCATGATGTGCACTGTCTTTGATTTGTGAGAACTTCATGATGTACTTTACATAGTAGACTCAAGAGTTGGCTCAAACATACAAACCCTAGCATGGACTAAGGCAATGCAACTGTAATAAAGAAGCCATTGGATTCAGGTAGTTTATCATCCAACTTTAAAGTTACAGGTAAATACAAGATATACAACTCCCACCCCAAACACTACAGACACTTGCTAGCATCAGAGGGGCATAACTCAACACACCTGTCAGCAGTGGCACATATTTGCTTGTTCATTTTTAATATGTGAACTCACTTTGGTATGAAAAATCTTTATTCGTAAGGAATTACAAAGCCGCAAAGGATTAAAATGGTGTGTTTATGTATTGTTGATTGTTTATGCAAAAACCTAATGCAGGGGAAATCTATGTAAAACAGATATGCTCCTGTCCTATCATGAGTGATATTCTAAACCTGTAATTATAAAGGAATACCCAACATACAGAGTTACTTTCATAAGGCAACAATATTTACTCTTCCTTTAAACCCAGATAGCACTAGAATAAACACATAAAGCTATTTTTTCTTTTCCCACAGAGTGAAGGAAGTTTACAGATTAGAAGAGATGGAGAAAATCTTTTTAAGGTAAGTTGTAGGAAGTTAGTGTAAATGTAGCTGAATGTTTCACTTCTGGTTAATGTAGTCTGGCATTTTCATTGAAAAGAGAAAAAGTACATGTGACACCTACATTCATCACTGAATATTTGTCAGGCCTGCAGTTTTTAAAAATACTGTCTGTATGTTGTGAGGACACCTGGATTTCCTTTGGTAATGTGGACTAGATGTGGGATTTTGGTGAGCCACCCCAAGCCTTCCTCATATCCCCTGATGCACTTCTTTACTTAGTGCCTCAATCTCTTGATTTTAGGTGTAAGTGCAAGCTGTCTGGTTGCAAAGAACTAATGTATGGGCTGTATAGGCTTACGCCTGCCTTTTGTTTACCGTGGACTTTGTCACTCATTTGCTTGCCTCTTATTCAGTGGATTACCTTTCTCTTCTTGGGTTCCTATTGATTGGCTGTATCCTGTTACCACTCACTTTTTTGGGAATTATATTTTTCTTTTTACATAAGATCTGCAATAGACTGCATGTATTTTCTAGCTTGCTCCCTTGTGTGCTACTTCCCTGCCACACTATCCCACAACCTCCACTTTTATGCTCTCTCCCCAATGTGCTTCTCCCCTGTTGCTCTTTCCCTGATGTGCTGCCTTTTCCCTCTTTCCCCACTCACTTTAATTTATGGTAGTACCCCTGTCAACCCCATGTTGATTCCACTACCCATCCACTCCCTGTAGTTATCCCCATGCCTATAACCCCACCCCACACAGATTGTCAGTAAGTTGCTGTTGGTTCTTCATCTTATAAAAAGAACTTTCATTGTAGTGACATTGCGTTCATGCTAGTGAGATTCAATTTTGTTTATTTACGGATTTGTTTTGGTTTGTGAGATAAAAAAAAAAAATGGGATCTGCCTCATTTGTTTTGTTTGTTGATGTTAAACTGAAATGGGAAAAAGCATGTTTCTTTTTGCTAATGCTGCACATTATCAGCAAAAACATTATAGAGCCAGTAGGATAACAATGCCAGCACTATTGGCTTTGCCAGTGCTTGGTGTGGATGGGCATTGCGGGCAGACAATTAGCACCTTTTTTAAGCTGGTGTGCACCTTCACCAGATTCCATTTTGTGCCCATGTGCTGCAGATCAGAACCTACTCTGAGATCATCCCCGTTTATTTCCCAAATATGTTGTTTGTCCTTCTCTGTGTGCTTTTGAACCATCTGGACTGCATGCAGATTATGCTCAGCCATATTTCACAGGTGATGCCAGATTTCATCAAGAAGCCTCAGAGTCTCTAATATCAGGTGTGGTATTTATGTACTGTTTTTTCTGGAACTTACTATCTTATGGGGACTGCCATTCTTAGAATTTGGAATCTGTAAGGAAATGCCTCCTTGGCATAGTTACCCCCTGACTTTTTGCCTTTGCTGATGCTAAGTTTTGATTTGAAAGTGTGCTGAGGCCTGCTAACCAGGCCCCAGCACCAGTGTTCTTTCCCTAACCTGTACTTTTGTTTCCACAATTGGCACACCCTGGCATCCAGATAAGTCCCTTGTAACTGGTACCCCTGGTACCAAGGGCCCTGATGCCAGGGAAGGTCTCTAAGGGCTGCAGCATGTTTTATGCCACCTTGGGGACCCCTCAGCACAGACACACTGCTTGCCAGCTTGTGTGTGCTAGTGAAGACAAAACAACTAAGTCGACATGGCACTCCCCTCAGGGTGCCATGCCAACCTCACACTGCCTATGAAGTATAGATAAGTCACCCCTCTAGCAGGCCTTACAGCCCTAAGGCAGAGTGCACTATACCATAGGTGAGGGCACAAGTGCATGAGCACTGTGCCCCTACAGTGTCTAAGCAAAACCTTAGACATTGTAAGTTCAGGGTAGCCATAACAGTATATGGTCTGGGAGTGTGTCATGCACGAACTCCACAGCACCATAATGGCTACTCTGAAAACTGTGAAGTTTGGTATCAAACTTCTCTGCACAATAAATGCACACTGATGCCAGTGTACATTTTATTGTAACATACACCCCAGAGGGCACCTTAGAGGTGCCCCCTGAAACCTTAACCGACTATCCGTGTAGGCTGACTAGTTTTAGCAGCCTGCCACACACCAGACATGTTGCTGGCCACATGGGGAGAGTGCCTTTGTCACTCTGTGGCTAGTAACAAACCCTGTACTGGGTGGAGGTGCTTCTCACCTTCCCCTGCAGGAACTGTAACACCTGGCGGTGAGCCTCAAAGGCTCACCCCCTTTGTTACAGCACCACAGGGCACTCCAGCTAGTGGAGTTGCCCGCCCCCTCCGGCCACGGCCCCACTTTTGGCGGCAAGGCCGGAGGAGATAATGAGAAAAACAAGAAGGAGTCACTGGCCAGTCAGGACAGCCCCTAAGATGTCCTGAGCTGAGGTGACTCTAACTTTTAGAAATCCTCCATCTTGCAGATGGAGGATTCCCCCAATAGGATTAGGGATGTGCCCCCCTCCCCTCAGGGAGGAGGCACAAAGAAGGTGTAGCCACCCTCAGGGCTATTAGCCATTGGCTACTAACCCCCCAGACCTAAACACACCCCTAAATTCAGTATTTAGGGGCTCCCCAGAACCTAGGAACTCAGATTCCTGCAACCTAAGAAGAAGAGGACTGCTAAGCTGAAAAACCCTGCAGAGAAGATGGAGACACCAACTGCTTTGGCCCCAGCTCTACCGGCCTGTCTCCCCACTTCTAAAGACACTGCTCCAGCGACGCTTTCCACAGGGACCAGCGACCTCTGAAGCCTCAGAGGACTGCCCTGCATCTAGAAGGACAAAGAACTCCTGAGGACAGCGGCTCTGTTCACCCAAGACTGCGTCTTTGCTACAAAGAAGCAACTTTGAAACACTTGCGTTTCCCGCCGGAAGCGTGAGACTTGACACTCTGCACCCGACGCCCCCGGCTCGACTGGTGGAGAACAATCACTTCAGGGAGGACTCCCTGGCGACTGCGAGACCGTGAGTAGCCAGAGTTGCCCCCCCCTGAGCCCCCACAGCGACGCCTGCAGAGGGAATCCCGAGGCTTCCCCTGACCGCGACTGCCTGCTTCAAAGATCCGACGCCTGGTAGACTCTGCACCCGCAGCCCCCAGGGCCTGAAGGATCCGACCTCCAGTGCAGGAGCGACCCCCAGGTGGCCCTCTCCCTTGCCCAGGTGGTGGCTAACACTACTCCTTTGATAAGCCTACTGTTCGACCACACTACCACAAAATAGAGCATTAGAATTATCTCTTTTTGCCACTATCTTACCTCTAAGGGGAACCCTTGGACTCTGTGCATGCTATTTCTTACTTTGAAATAGTTCATACAGAGCCAACTTCCTACAGAATCCGTCTCTCTTCCTTTTAGAGTAATAGTGAGGCACTTTGCGAAAGAATACTTCACTGTGGAGGTCAAACACCTGGAGCTGAGGGGTCTTTTTTGTACAAAGTCCTGTTGCAATATTGCATCAAATTCTGCTTCTCCTTTAGGCACCTCTTCTTTCCTGCACCAGATTCTGAATGGACAGAAATTTTCATCATGATTTAGTAGCATTCAGGTGGTACCCTCCATTGGAAGTTGGGGGGAGGGGGTTATATGACAGCAGCTTTAACACTCTGATCCTTGTGACTGGAAACAGCTGGAACTTAAGTTACATCAATCTGCTGTGCTCCTTTTAAGACCTACAGCTGAGGTTCACTGAAGAATGCTGGCTCTGTGTATACTATATCAAAATGAGATATAGTGTGCACAGAGTCTAGGGGTTCCCTAGAGGCTTAACGAAGGCTAAAGTAGATAATACTAATGCTCTCTTTTGTGGTAGTGTGGTCGAGCAGTTAGGCTTATAAGAGGGTAGTGCAAAGCATTTGTTGTACACACACACACACACACACACACAAACAATAGATGAAGCACACACACTCAAAGATTAACTCCAGACCAATGGTTTTTATATAGCAAAAATATACTTTCCTAATTTAGTTTTAGAACCACAAGATTCAAGTTGCAGGTAAGTACTTCAACAGATTTGTAATTCACATATATATCAATAGCACTTTGAAATCCATACGTTTTTGAAATATTTGCAATTATCTGTTTTAACAGTTGACAGTGCAATTTTCAAAAACAGATCCTGGGGCAAGAAAAATTTGATCGATTTGCAGGTGAGTACAACACTTACAGTTCCTGTTTCCCGGGGTTAGGAAATCCACAGGTCGGGGTTCAAGTTAACTTCAAACACCCACCACCAGCAAAATGGGGCTGGCCGAGTGCAGAGGTCAAAAGTTGAGGCAAAATTAACATGGGCTCCTATGGAGACTGGGGGCACCCGGTTTTAGATCTGCAGGCAGGTAAGTACTTGTGTCTTCGAAGAGCAGACCTGGGGGGTTTAGAGGAGCACTGGGGGGGGCACAAGTAGGCACCAAACATACATCCTCAGCGGCACTGGGGCGACCGGGTGCAGGGTGCAAACAAGGCGTTGGGTTTCCAGTGACTCTAAGGGGACCATGGCGGTCACTCAGAGGCTGCAGGCGAGGTTCAGGAGGTTGTCTCAGGCAAACCACAGGCTCGACAGGGAGGAGGACCGCCTGCTGAACGTTGCTACACTAAAGGTCGGATTCTCCAAGGCCTAGGTGCTGCGGGTGCAGTGGTCTTATAGGTGTCGGATATCTTCGTCCGGAGCTTTCGCTGTTCGGGGGGTGGGGCCTCACGATTCCTTCTGCAGGCGTCATCATGGAGGGGTAGAGAGGCCAACCCAGGGTGGGCACTTGCTCAGAATCGCTGGGGATCCTCTCTAGCTGGTTGGGCCACCTGGACACGCGCCGTGGGTGTCTGGTGCAGAGTGGTCCGGACTCATGCATTCAGAGTGAGGCTGGAGTCCTGGGTTGTTGTTTCTTCTTGGACAGGGCCGCTGTCCATGGGAGGTCTTTGTCCTTTTGGGTGCAGGGCAGTCTTCTGGAGCTTGGCAGAGGTTGCTGGTCCCGTTGGAAGTGTTGCTGTTCTTGTGCAGGTTCTTTGAAGCAGGGGACAGGCCGGTAGGGCTGGGGGCCAAGTCAGTTGTCATCTTCCTTCTTCGCTGCTGGAGTTTCAGCTATGCAGTCCTTTTTCTTCTTGTCAGGTCGCCAGGAATCTGGTGAGCTGGGTTCAGGGAAGCCCTTAAATACAAGATTTAGGGTGTTACAGGGGTCAGAGGGCAGTAGCCAATGGCTACTGTCCCTGAGGGTGGCTACACCCTTCCTGTCCCCACTCCCTTTGGGGAGAAGAGCACAAACCAAACCCTATAGGTCCCTGTCCTCCAAGCCAAGATGGAGTATTCTGCAGGGAGGGGGTCACCTTAGGGTGGTCCTAGCTGGGGTGGTCACTGCTCCCTGTTTTCCTTAATTTTCCAGCTGGACTTGCTGCCAAAAGTGGGGCTTTGTCTGGGGTACAGGCAACTCCACTAGCTAGAGTGCCCTGGGGAACTGTGACCCGAGGCTTGAGGATTGAAGCTCACGGCAGCGGGAGGTGTGAAGCACCTTCACCCTGGACAGGCTTTGTTTCTGACCACCGAGAGCAAAAAGGCTCTCACCCCATGTGGTCAGAAGCTTGTCTGAAAGTGGCAGGCTGGCACAGACCGGTCAGTCCAGCACTAACAAGTTGGCTAACATACATACATACAGGGGGCATCTCTAAGATGCCCACTGGGTGAAGTTTTCCATAAATCCCACACTAGCATCAGTGGGGGTTTATTGTGCTGAGAAGTTTGATACCAAATGTCCCAGTATTCAGTGAAGCCATTATGGAACTGTTGAGTTAATTATGACAAACTCCCAGACCATATACTCAATTGGCTCCACTGCACTTACAATGTCTAAGAATGGACTTGGACACCGTAGGGGCATATTGCTCATGCAGCTATGCCCTCACCTGTGGTATAGTGCACCCTGCCTTAGGGCTATAAGGCCTTCTAGAGGGGTGACTTACCTATGCCACAGGCAGTAGTTTGTGGGCATGGCACCCAGAGAGGGGTGCCATGTCGACTTTCTGTTTCTCCCCACCAGCACCAGCTTACATGCTGTAAGGGCGGTGTACATGTGCTTGGTGAGGGGTCCCCCAAGGTGGCATAATACCTGCTGCAGCCCTTGGGGACCTTCCCTGGCTACAGGGCCCTTGGTACCATGGGTACCCTTTTGAAGGGACTTAACTGTGTGCCATGGGTAAAAATAAAGGTACAGATTTTGGGAAAGAACACTGGTGCTGGGGCCTGGGTAGCAGGATCCCAGCACACTTTCAATCAAAGTTTGCATCAACACCAGGCACAACGCGGGGCTAACCATACCAACAGTGGCACTTTCCTACATTCACCAAATCTTGATTTGACTGCTAAGGTTGGGCTCGTTTCTGGATGCCTTGAGTGCCAAGCAGAAAGTCAGAGGTTGTTCAGTCTCCTTTGGGATGAATTATTCCCAGATCGTGGCAGTGTGGGTACTGCTTCTGATCCTAGAACGCCTGCCTGTGAATTTGTTCTCTGGGATGTTGCCATTCTGTCTGAAACCTACAGCTCCATGTCTGCTGGAACTGCCATCTGCTTATGTGACCATTCTCCAGTATTTAACAGAAGGCCATCAGAGACTGGAGACTGCTTGGACTCGCATGCCCTCTCTTGTTATGTTTCCTGATTGTTAGATCTGCACAGCAGCCCAAATGTTTAAACGAAGGAGAATAAAGAGTTGCACTTGACCAAGTACTTCTCCGTTTTCATGCAGATTCTTGAGGCATTCTCCACTCTGACTCTGGCACGGGAATGTATGAGTGGGTTTGTTGCTGCTCAGCTCCGTAACCAAGAACGTTACTAGTCATCAAGTAACTCTGGGAGTCTGGAAGAAGCGATACTCTGAGATTCCTATCTCCAAGTCTGAAGGCCGCATCAAGTGAGCACGAGGTCTTAGAAAAGTCATTGACCTCTTGTTTGAGAGTGAAATCTCTGAGCGCCATCTAAACAGCAACAGAGAGGCTACATATCTCTGTTAGAAACAGGAGTGACTTTCAGTCGTATGAGACTATCAACACATTTTGCTCCAAGTTTCTAACAGCCACCTCCTGTGTGTTTCATGCTCTTCCTCAAGTCAAAAAAATTATGTTTCTGGGGAAAGACCACTCCATTGTCCCTAATATATTCTCCCAAATGCTAATGAATTGTCATGTTATATAAATATTATAAGGGCCTTTGTTTGCCCCATCTGAGGAGATTATTTCCAGTGTAGCCCAGAAGGCAGAGTTTTTTTCTTCTTTTATTACTACGGAAAACAGTCACTGTAGTGTGGCCCTCTCAGTGGTGAGCTGTGAGGGGAAGCACCTTCCCCCAAACCAGTTATGCCCCAGTTGATATTTACAGAATTTCTGCTGGCAGTCAAGAGACTTTTCCTTTTTGCATTGCCAGAACCAGTTCCATCCGCAGGGCTGGCAGAGAGATTGATCCCACTGTTTCCACTTAAGGAAAATGGTGTATGACTTGTTCCTGTCCTGGGTGTCTGAATCGTTTCCACTAAAGATGTTCAAATCATTACTGCGGCTTGGGTCGTGGACGCAGTCTAATACAGTGATGTACTATGGATTTGCACATGGCTAGTTCTATTCAGCTGACCTTCAGGAACACACAAAGTCCCTTAATGTCTAGGTAACCAAGACTACCAGACGTACAGTTTGACCTGAATTTGATTTGCTGAGTTTCAACAGAGATTTTGCCAGTTTTGATGGCACCCACAATCCACGGTCACATTCACTTGGACGATTGCGAGGTTCCTACTTTGTCAAGCAAGTTAGATAATTGCAGACTAGCTCAGGAGTCTTTAATTCTTCTTTTAAAAACTTCAGACCTATCCAGAATCCTTCTTGACCTAGTGAATGAAGATGCAGCTTAGGGAAGTTCTGAAGATAAATTGAAGTTATGTAAACATGAACACAATCGCATCCCTGCCCGTCAATGGGACTGTGGGAGTGCCTCAACACCAAAGGGATGTTAGTGCTGTTTTCTCATATTCCAGGGGTCTGCAGTTACAGAACAGAGTCTCAGTAGGTATCTCTACAAATCTCTTCTCCCACAAGTGGAAACTAATTTGAGAAGTCCCCCAGACCTTCTGTGAGGCTCTGGGGGAAAGGTGCTGTTAATAATATGGCCCCAAGGCTTAAATGTACTATCAAGGTGCATTCTCGATAGGCAGTGGTCACAGGGTTTGCTCTGATTCTGAGAGTCCAACAGAAAACTAAAAAGATCACTGGTTCTGCTGCCTTTCGAGTAGCTAGGTTGTGTTTTTGGAAATCTTGAAGCTTTTTTTTAAAGGGGCACCCAGAATAATTACTTGCTTTTAAAATTAATTCATATGTTTCCACCTGTTAAGTTTGTGTTGTGTAAATGATCTTGATGTTTTCTGCTTGTTGATTTTGTTGGCTGAAAGGAGTGTTTTCAGTATAATTTATTGTTGTTTCATGTTCCTTTAACATGAGTGGAAAAGAAAACCACGTTTAAGAAAAACACATATATCTGGCACTTCACTGTTCTAGTCTTCCTGCTTTCAAGTGGCCTCACTTTCTCTGGACCTTCAATGGTATTTTAGGACTAATGATCCCTGTTAGAACTTAGAAATTAGTATCGAAGAGGGATTTTTTTCATGTTCATGTTGTGTTGATCTTGGGAAAAAAATAACTATTTGGGCTTTGGTAATTAATGATTCTGTCTTCCACAGTCAGCAAAAGCCTCATTTTGAACTCGGTTTCTTCTGTCATTAGGTTAGAGATGAAAGTAATTAAGAGCTCTGGAGGAATACCGCGACTGTCGTACACTGGCCGAGATGACCGACACTTCGTGCCGGCGGGACTCTACATAATTAAAACTGTGAATGGTAGGAGAGCCAGCTGCACGGTCCTTCTTTTTTTGTACTGCTTTTGAAGATGATGCATGTGCAAATAAACATGTATTTATAGCCCAAGCATTGACATTGTTCTTTACCTTTTTTACTGAATTCTAAAGTAAATTAGGATGCCGTGCATTGTTGATATTGCCTTGATAAAAACGTACAACTTTTACGTAGTCCTTGGTAAACTTTTATATTTAGGTGTAGAAAGCTGGCCTGGTGTGTGGTGGGTACCTAAGGTCCTTATACCAGGTATCCCCTATTAGTGTAGTGTAGGCAGTGTCTAGAAGCCAGGCTCTCTAGGGGTAGCTTTGAATGAGGTGCCAAGGCTTATCTAGGAGACATGCAAAGCTCATGCAAAACCACCGTATTCACGCCAGCACTTGCACACATGAAAGAAAACACTCAGTTGTACAAAAATAAAGGTACTTTATTTTGGTCACACAATACCACAAAGTATTAGAAGGAGGTAATTAATACACTAATTATATACACTAGAAAACAGCAAAAGGCATAGGAAAGGTTAGAAAACAGTGCAAATGCAGTTAGACAATAGTGACCCTAGTGGGAGCAGAAACCATATAGCAAAAATGGAAATCAAACACAGGATCCCCACCTAGGCAAGTGGAATGTATAGAGGAAGGATAGGAGTACTAGAAAATGACAGAGGTAAGTAAAACAGTATCCCCCAGTGACCAGGAAAGCAGGAGTAAATCACTGGAATTTGTCCAAACCACCCAAAAGGAATGAAAAGAAGAAAATTAGACACCCAGACAAGACTACAAGAAACCAGCAGTGGATTTCTGGAGAGGAAGACCTGTGGAGAGAGGGGACCAAGTCCGAGAGTCACAGTGGAGTCCAGGAGGAGTAGGAGCTACTATCCACCCAGTTGTACTTGCAGGAGTTGGTCGACGTGATGAAGAGAAGGTCAGCACTGCAGCCCTGGAGCCAGAGAAGAGTTCCTGAAGGATGCAGAAGATATCCCTTGGAAGGTCGCAGAAGGGTGTCGATGCAGAGTTGCACAATGGTTAGAGCGGCAGACCCTGATGTAGAGATCTGGCCCGGGACCAGGGTTCAATTCCACCCTCGGCGGGTCTTGGGCTCAATTCCCTTGGACCAGATAATTCTCGCCTCAGTGCCTAATCTAATTAATGGGTCCCACTCTGTAACTCTGGGCAATAGCTTGCTTAATCTCCACAATGGCCCTAACAGCGCTTGGGTGCCTGGCATCACCCTGGGGGTTGTCCAGGAGTGGGTGCCTCACAGGGAAAAGCCAGGAGAGGTTCCACAGCGGTATGCGTACAGTGCCTTGAGACCCTAACTGGTGAGTAGTGCGCTATACAAGTGCGAAATTGTACATTTACATTTTACCAACAAGCCTTGGCAAAGGCAAATATGGTTGGCGGAAAGTGGTGCTGCCGGTGATCAGCCAGGCCCAGGAGGACTCAACCCAGGAGGGGTAGTCAGAGGGGACCCTCAGTGACACAGAGAGCCCACAGGAGCAAAAGAGCCCCCACGGGAGTCTCACAGGACAGGGACACCAAAGTTGCAGAAGGAGCCCACGCAGCACACACAGGAAGGGTCCCACGCCGCAGGAGAGCCATACAGAGGTCTGTGCGTTGCAGGAAGGAGAGCTGCACATAGCCTGAAGTTCCCTTGGAGGAGATGCAAACAAGCCTTGGCAGCTGCAAGAGACACAGTGCACAGGGGTACTGCCCTGCCTGGGAAGGCAAGGGCTTATGTCCACCAACGCTGGACAGCTGGCAGAGAGGACCAAGAGGACTGCTCCGGACAGCCACCCGTGATGCAGGATCCACACAGCTTAGGATGAGAGTAGATCCACCCAGCCAGTCACCGTTGCAGTAGGTGCCTGCAGATGCAGGGGAGTGATTCCATCACTCCAAAGGAGATTCCTTCTTCCTTCTCGTGCAGACTGAAGACTTGCTTCCCTCAGAGGATGCACAGCCAGGGAAATGTTGCAGAAGCTGGAAGGAGCCGTGGAAACAACGTTGCAAGAAGAGACTTCTTCATGGATGCAGATTGTCGGTTCCTGGAGAGTCCAGTCACCGTTCTAGTGGCTAGAAGTCAAAGTGGAGGTTGCAGAGGAGTCATGCTGGAATCTTGGAAGCCAAACCGGAGGATCCACCGAAGAGAGAGATCCTAAATAGCCCTGAAAGGGGGAATCGGTCACCTTGCCAGGTGACCACCTATCAGGAGGGTGTTCTGATGTCACCTGCCTGACCTGGCCACTCAGATGCTCCCAGAGGTCCCTGCCAACCTTGGATTCACGATGGCAGAACCCAGGGACCCTCTGGAGGAGCTCTGGGATATGGACAGTGGAGTGGTCACTCCCCTTTCCATTGAAATGTGCCCTTCAAAACATACCAGTGACTTTGGGAGGCTATCCCTCCCAAGCCAGTCACACCTATTTCATGGCAGTGAGAATGGTCGCGTGCTAGGATGTGGGTTCATAAATTGTTAGCATTTATCAAGCAGGTCATGCTAGTTATACAAAGGAACTTCTGTGTT
The DNA here is from genome assembly GCF_031143425.1 of Pleurodeles waltl. Taxonomy (NCBI): domain Eukaryota; kingdom Metazoa; phylum Chordata; class Amphibia; order Caudata; family Salamandridae; genus Pleurodeles; species Pleurodeles waltl. The sequence continues at coordinate 1,819,873,319 of NC_090444.1, forward strand.
ATGGAGCAAATGAGTGTAGTGACAACGAGATTTGTCCTCTACCTGATACCGTACTCTGATGTATTACTGTTCTAGCAGCCTCAAAATTGATTGAAGAGTGTGTGAAGTGACCTCTCATGTAAGCAGTCAATCTTTTTACACAATCAGTACTGGTTTATTAGGTAAGTATTGCTTGGGCAATTGATCCCATCAGTAGCACAGTGGTAGATGATGCTCAGTGCAGGACATTCTGTCCCAACTGAAGGAAAGTACACTCTTTCTGGTGTGGTTACCCCCACTTTTTGCCTGTTGTCAGAATGTTTTGACTGTGTTCAATGGGATCCTGCTAACCAGGACCTCAGTGACTATGCTTTCTCCCTTTAAATTGGGTTGCTTGGACCACACACCCACCCACCCATATTTGGCATACTGGTGCACCCTTATAAGTCCCTAGTATATGGTACCCCGGGCATTGGGGCACCAGGGGTCTGCCATGGGCTGCAGCATGTATTATGCCACCCATGGCGACCATGCAAGTGCCATTGCAGCCTGTGTTAAAGGGTGCATGCACCCTTTGCACTATAGGTCACTGCACCAGGTCACTGTAAGTCCCCATATGGTAGGCCCTCCTAGCCCAGAGGGCAGGGTGCAGGTACCCATGTGTGAGGACACCCCTCTATGAGCAGAGGTGCCCCCACGAACTCCAGCTCCATTTTCATGAACTTTAGTGTGGGGACACCATTTTGCATATGTACTGCCTATGTCCATCTACACACTGGTAAATCCGAACCTAGGCTTGTTTGATATAAAAAAATGTCATAATCATACCCCAATACTGTTGCTAGTATTGGAAGTACGATTCAATGCACTCTGGGGGCTCCTTAGAGGAGTGTGCAAAAAAGTACATCAGGAGATGTTACTTTCAGACTCCACAATGCCATTTTGAACTACTAGCACTGTTTGCATTTGTCCAAACTGCAACCAGATGACCTCAAACTATGTTCACCTGTTGTACATGTGCTGTCTTCCAAAAGATCACATATAGGAACATTGTTTAATTGTTTAAACCCAAAACTGTAGTTCCTAGAGATAACATTATTTTGTCTTATTGGGCTAAAAATGTTTAGGAATCTGCAATTGAGAATCTGGGTACAGAAGCACAAGCTACGCAAGAGATTGGTTTCTCAGATGATGGTGATATTGTGGCATCTGATGAGGATTAAAGGGAACATCATTCAGATGTCGAGGAAATCTCCTCTTACAATGTCTGGGCACACAAATCTATTCCTAACAACATTCTGCAAATAAAGGCTTTTAGGGTCTTAAGAGCATCCAAAAAAAGGGACTTTCAGAGCCAGGAAAAAAGATGTGCAAATCTTAAGAATAGATGACAGTGTCTAGTACTTTGTTGACAGAAAATCATATAAAGACAAACCCTTGATGCCAAAATTAACACTAGGGGAGATTTGCAAACTGAAGGGCAACAGAAGGGAGACGAGCTGAAAGGCACAGATTCAATTTCTGCAGATGATTATGTAAGAACGGAAAAAGGAGAAGCTATTAACATTGAACAAACAATATGATACCCCCAAACTTCATTGATTTTAAAAAGCTATTGGGTTGCTGAGAGACAGAAGCATGCACTCTAAGTTGAGATTAACAGTCAAATGTAAAATAGGCATATTTTCAAAGAAGCGCTAGCCTTACATATGGCACCAATAGCTATTAAAAGACCCACAGAAAGTAGTGAGATATTAAAAGGATTAGCTTAGACCTCTAACGCCTGAGAAAGACCAGGAGAGAAAGTATTTACAGGGTACCTTACATGTAGGATTCAGCTGCTTTCAGTATGATCGGTGTATTTAGGTGTATCTCAGCCCCTGGAGCACAAATCACAATAGATGTGCAACCATTGAAAAGGGGAGATTGACCTTTTTCCCAAGCTAGCTCTCTCAGGTAGATCTGTGCTTGGGGATCGCCAGAGTGGGGCAATCCCCAAGCACGAGCCACCCACCAGTGCCTCACCCACCCTCCGGCGTGGCCAAATGCTCCTGCAGTCACCAAAAGCCCCGAAAGTCTTTCTGCCCCTCTGCGCGGTAGACTTGACAACATTTTGTTTTACAGCAGAAAGCTCACTAGACCACAGGGATAGGTTGAAAAAAAGAGTTGCGTGGGCTAGTCCGTCCTGGTATTGGGCCTCAGTCCTGAACCCTAAGGCTCCAACAGTCTTTCTGTGCCCAACACCTGAAATCCCCTCCTCCCTTGGGTGGAAAATGTGGGGGCTTTACCCATGATATGCCTAACGAGGGATGGCAGAAAGCCCACTTGTCTTGGTGAGTCTCATCACTTATAGGGTTAAAAAGAATGTATTTGCTCAAGATAATTGACTAACCTGCCATACGGGAGTTCACCTTTGGCTCAACAGTGGCTCAATCTTTAGAACAAATGAAGAAAGCAAATTAGACAGCAAAGGCAACTAAAGCATTGTAAATACAAAGTTTCTTTTTAAAAGGTGTCTCACCTGATAGAAGGGGGCAGGGTAGACAACCCGTTAGTACTCAACTGCAAAGACAAACTTCAGGAAGGCTGTTTCAAATAAAAAGCTAATAGCAACCTCTTCAACCTCAAATATCATTTTTGGTGAAAGGTAAAACAAGAAAGCAGACTTCTAGGGGTTCTGCCACAAGCAATAAATAAACTAATGTATTACTCCACTCCAGAACACACAAGTAGTCGGCCAGAACAAACAATTAACTATTGAGATGACATTCCACAACAGGACAAGTAGGTGTTTAATGTGACAAATTATGGATATGAAATTAAATTCCTCAAAATACAACCTACAATAAACTCAAATACATAACACTACAGAATAGGAAACATTCAAGAGTTGCAGGAAAACGTAATGGGACTCCTTGAAAAAAGCAATAGAAGAGATGCTGGCACAGGAGGAAGACATACAAGTATATTTTATATAATTCCTGTTTCCCACACAAGATTTAACTTCTGATGGATTATTATTATCACATATTTATAAAACGTAGTGTTCGCCTAAACTGGTATCTTGCGCTAAAAAAACAGTAATAAACACCAGGTAAAATGTGCAATTGCAGTATCAGCAAAGAGAAAGACATTGGGCAACAGCTCACACGTTTCACACTGAAACCCAAGAGCTCCTTCCTGCTTAGGAAAGAGCCAGGTCTTCAACTTTCTCCTAAAACTGAACAGAGATTCTTCCTTCCCAAGGAAAGGTGGTAACTTATTCTACCACTGTACAGCTCTTACGTGTAAAGATCTGCCTTCATACCTTAACGTTTTAAACCTGGGTTCACAGATCACGTTTGCTGCTCCAGATCATAGCTGTCACTTGCGGTCTGTACTGTCTTAACTTTGTCTTCTAAAAGTGAAGGACCAGTTTTATTCCGGACTTTATTTAATTAATACACATTGCTTTAAAAATGAGTGTCTCCTTCATTGGGAGCCAGTGAGGCTCTCTTAAAGCACCTGAGGCTAAGTCAAACCTGGTCTTATTTAACACCAGTTTCACTGCCATTTTTTGTATCCTTTCCAGTCTTTTCATCAAGTAGTCTGGAATACCTAGCAACAGTGCATTGCTTTAATCTAATCTACTAAGCACTGTGCTCTGAATCACCAACTTCCAACTTTCTTGCTGTTTAGGCACCAACAATTTTCTTAAGATTCTTCAACAGCCCATAACAAGTAGACAGTGTTTTATTCACACACATTTCCATAGTAAGACCTTTTTCTATCAGGGCTCCCAAATTACAAACACAATGTGCAGTCTCCATAGTGTCCGAGCTGTTCCAGGGCCAGAAGATGCCTGGATGAGAAAAAAAAATTGTGATTTGCAACATAAAAACTCTGTCTGGCCCTCATTAAATCTTAGTTTATTCTGTTTAAGCCAACTTGCCATGTCGTGTAGACTGGCATGCAACCTGTCTAAATGAGGGGTACCATCATTATCTAATGAGAAAAATAAATTGCGTATCGTCAGCGTAATTGACAAAAGTGATCCCATAAGATCCAATTAGCTTCAATAGTGGCTGTAGATATACGTTAAAAAGAAATTGGACTTAATGCTGATTCCTGTGGGACTCCATGACACATCTTTCTAGATTTAGATCTAAAGTTAGATTGAAAAGGGGGAATTGAGATTACCTGATATCTATCACTTAAGTATGAGTCAACCAAGTCCAGAAATATGGCCTCCACTCAATTTCCTTTAATCTCTCCAGTAGAATTGAGTGGTCAACCGTATCAAAGGCAGTAGATAAATCTAACAAAATGAATACTGCCACCTTACCATTCTCAACAATCATTTTTAGTTCATCTAATGCATGAATTAGAGTAGTTTCAGTTCCATGTGCTGGTCTAAAACTTGTCTGCTCACTCTCCAAGATGTTATCTTCCAGTCATTTTGCCAATTCCTTACTGATGTACTTATCAACAATTTTAACTGGATATGGGAGTTGTGAAATGGGCAGGTAATTGCGAAGATCAATGATGTCAGCTCTTGGCGTCTTCAATAAAGGTTTGACTAGTGCCTCCTTCCAGCTGGAAGGGACTTTACCTGTTCCTAGCGACTGATTACACACCCTCAATAGACCAGGGTATAGATCATCTGCCCTGCCTTTCCATAACCTATTTGGTATAGGGTCTAATGCAGAACCAGAAGAAATTAAAATACCCAGTTCCCAGAATACTTCACTGTTCATAGGCTCTATGATGTCCAGTTTATCCGGCTCCATGAGGTCCAGATTGTCAGGCCTGTTGTGATCCTTATCCACTAAAACATGTGGTGGAATTATGCTAACCAGACTCTCCTCCACCTGGGGATTACCCTTGATTGTGGATGCTTCTAGCTGCAGATTCCTCACTTGAGAATACTCTCCAGATGCCAGATCCAGAAACTTTCTTCCACAGCAGTGCACCTGTGTGCTTTTATATGGTGCCGTGCTGCTCCGCACTGGCTCCACACCACTCTTCAAGTGATGAAGCAGAGCCACATCAAAGCTCCAATCCTGCCCGCTGACATCATTTTCTTTTCCCTTAATGCACCTTTAGTTGTTAAAAAGAGATCACTCCACAGATTGGGGAGGTTGGATAGTAGTGAGGAATCTGTGGCTAGAAAGAGTATCCCCCAGAGTTTTGTGAGCTAAGTAATCTTCTGATGTCTTATTCTAATTGAGGATTATTCTCTCTAGAATAGATACCAAAGCATTACCTCCCCCACCGTTGAGGGTCTGTGGAGTGCGCCCAGACTGAAACGTTTTAAAGAACCAAATGGGCAAAATGTAATTACCGTCAGACTGGTCGGTCAAGACAATAGTACTTTGTGAGCATATGCACAGATGCCCATGTTACAGCCTGGTAGATGTCAAGGACAGGCACCCAGTGTGCAATACCATGGTGGCAGAGGGATAAGTTCTCTGACCTTTCGAAGGCTGTTTCTTGGGCAGTGCGTAGCACATCTTAATGCAGACCTATCCAACTTTGAAAGGGTCATCTTCAGCACAGCCTTCCCTTTCATCACGTAATAGAACCCCCAAAATAGCTAATTGTCCACTCTCTGGCCTTTGGTAGATCAATGTAAAAGCTTACATCCCTTTTCTGATTCAATTACTAATGCTGCTTCTCCTCTTTCAAAGGATTAGGGAGAACTAAGAATGCTGGTAGAGTGATTGCCTAGCGTGGAAGGTAGCCACAACTTTAGACAAGATTGCTACCTGAGTCCTCAGCACAAAAGCATGGAGAAAAATATATTGCCCAAATCCAAAGGCTTTGCTGTTAGTAGCATAGCTGTTGGTATAGGCCTGAGGGCTGTCAAAAACGCAAGACCACCATTACAAATACTGTACTATGCTGCAAAGAGGTGTTGACATCCAGACTGGTATTCAAAGCACCACTTTCAAGACAAGAAAAATGATTGAGTAGTACTTAATATCTAATTTAATGTGATCATATTACGTGTTACGTATATGACTGCCTATATGCACCACTCTGATATACAAAAATTATAAAGAATAGAAACAAACATTTTCTATAGCTGTTGTAAAAAGATTTCTAGGGATTGTGATAAAACCTTACCTACCTCATGCGTTTCCAGCACCACGCTTAAATTTGGTTCCAGCAGGACAAATGAGGAACCTTTCTGAGCCAATGTATTAAAAAATGCACAAACACCTAACAGTACAATCTGCTTTCCTAGTACTGATAACATTATCACAAACACTGTTCCAAGAAATAACAATGAAATAGGTATATTTAAAAATATACAAAGAGAAGGTGGTTATGATAACCAGCAGAAGGTTGTTTCTCCTTTTCATGTCAATCGGGAAAATCACCTACCATCGTTTTGCCAGTATCAAGTTAATGGAGCAGTATATGTTTTAAGTTATTCAGAGACACAGCACGAGTAAGTGTCTTCAATGCCTTTATTGGTCGCTCCTCAAACCAACTGTAAAAGGCAACAGCCACCATGTCCAGCCTCTTACCCCAACTGTCAACCTGGAGTCTCTCCATCACCACATTCCAGGATGATCAGAACTCTTCGAGAGAATGGATAACCGTTCCAAACTCCAGACATAAACGCAACCCACAACACTTATCCCATTCTCTAATAACATATAAACATGAGCATTAATACTGCAACTGCCAAAAGAACATGAAACATAACAAGAACGCAGTATAATGAAAGGTAACGATACAGTCGTAAAATGTGCATTAATACTGTACAAGACAAAATAAAACAAACCTGCAGAACTTAAAAATAATACAGGAAAAAAATAACATCAGAAAAAGAAATGTAGCATTATACTGTGATACCACGAAATCTTTCCTACAGGTTGGTCTGGAAGAAGACCTTGTATTAACTCTGAGAAACAACATTGTAGCATGACCAGAACTGTGGCTAACCTGTGATATGTCACCACAGCATTTACAAGACATGAGACTTGATTCAAAACTGAGATAATTGTCACAGAATAAACACCATTCCACTTCACTAATCTAGACATACTCCACAAATCAGCATTATTCCCTCTAACTACATTCTTTGTGATTGTTTTATTCTTAAAAGGACCCATTTAAGCAGACTTGCCTTTACTCACAAAACCCGGTTTCCTCATCAATACCATTTCACCAACCAACCATGGCAAAAGCTTGACACAATTCTTCCAGTCGTACCACTTATTCTGTTTGCTTTATACTTATGTTTCAACAGTGTGCTCACCTTCTTGAGTTCATTTAGGCTTACTTTGTCATCTAATTGCCTCGGTTCTTGAATTTTCACACTCATCCATGCCATATTCAATTTGGTGCTCCCTACTTTTCCTCTCAGCCAGAAGAAGGGTGGTTTGAACATTACCAGGTTAGGAGTATTGCCGTGCGCGACCAGACCACTCAAAACATCAGACAGAGACCTTCTCAATTTTACTGCCTTATGTACACTAGATTTCACTCACTGATTGATGTGCTCAGCAAGTGTATTTGCTTGTGGAGAATATTGTGCATTTTCTGTAATAACTTTGATGAACACCCCCCGAACAATTTCCTTTAAGAAATCAATCACATATGTGGTGTCAATAGAGATTACGCACTTTCTCACTGGCCTCTGCCAACAGTATCACATAGTGTTCACTAGGAGGCAAAAAATAGAAAGGACCAAGAAAATCCATTCCTAACTTATCCAGGGTTCCTCTGGAACTTCAACAGAGGACAAAAAAACCTTAGACACCAGCTTACTCTTATCACTCTTGGCACAAGAAATACAATCCTTAACTACACTTTTAACATGGCCGGTCCAACCCTGGCCACCGGTACAACTCCCTCACCCTAGCTTTAGTGAGATTCTGCCCCAAGCAGCCCTTATGCACCAGATTACCAACTTTGCCTCTTAAATCTCTGGGTGGGATCAACCTTGTCTCCCTGGACACTTCCACTCCCATTCCAACTCAGTTCTGCTTTCACTTTCCAAAACCCTTTCAAATCTTCTGAGCAAGTTCCAGGCCAACCTTCAACTATGAATTCTTTGAGATTCTTGGTCTCCTTATCTCTCTTTTTTTTTATTGCCTACTGCCACTCATCTTCACATCTCGCACTCTCACAAATCCAGTTAAGTGATTAACATCCGTTGACTCAACATCTCTGTTCAAAGGTAGCCTAGACAAGCAATGTGCCACCTTGTTCCTGATACCAGCAATATGCTCCACCTGAAAATTAAAATGACGTAACCCTTTTATTGGTCTCTTAAATCCTGGTTGTCAACTTGTTATCCTTACTAGTAGAAAATACATGAACTAATGGTCTGTGATCAGTCCTGGTCATAAATAACATTCCCCACAAATAGAACTTAAAATCTAGCATGTACACATTAAAGCCTATTTCACACGGGGCGCAAAACAGCAGTATTCTGTGAACATGATGCAAATACTACTATATGCTTGTCCCCATCAACAATTTTTGAACGTACCACAACAAGCACCTTGAGACTTGTCCCAGTGGTCAAAATGGTTCTCTTAGTTACATCAAAGTGCCCAAAGTAGGCATTCTACTTATATGGTTGTTAGATGCTTCAAGAGCCACACCATAATCATCCAGCCACACAAACCTCATACAATTTTTCAACAATGCCTTGATGGGCTGAGCCACACTTGAAAAATTGGGAATAAACTTGGAGTAGAACTCCGCCAGTCCGAGGAAGGACCTAACTTGATCTTTATCTTGCGTTGATGGTGCCTTCAAAATCGAGTGAACCAACTGTAACTTAGGCGTGACCCCTTCAGCAGAATTTGTATGGCCCAAGTAAGAGACCAAGCTGACTCCAAACTGTCTCGGAATGTGCATTTCTCCTTCCCAAGCTTTAGCCCAGCATCTGCCAATCCCTCCTAAGCTTCCACCAGTGTTTATCATGTTCACCAAGAACTTTCCTATAAAACCAGATGTGATCCTGAAAAAAATGAATGTGAGATATATCTTCCAAGACCACATTCATAATTATCTCAAAAACATGCCGCCGCAGATACCAAACCGAATGGCATCCTGATAAAGCTGTGAGCTCCTGATGGTGTGACAGATGACGTCAGGTGCTTGGAATCATCCTGTATTTTTACCTGATGATATGCAGATGAAAGATCCATGATGCATAACACATTGACACCTCCAGGCATGGTCAGAGCCTCAGAGATGGTAGGTAGAGTTTCACAGTCAACCCATATGTGCTTGTTCAGATCTCTACAAATCAATGCACATCCTGCTTACCCCCATCCTTAAGTGCCATCACAAAGGGAGTAAGCCACTCTGAATAATCAGTCCCCTCAATTATACCTTCTTCAATCAACCTACTGATCTCCCCCTTCAAAGGTTCCAAAATGAGATTAGGAACTTTTCTGACTTTATGAATAAAAGGTATAGCATTTTTCTTCAAAATTATTTTCTGCTCGAAAACTTTAGGGAGACAGAGTTCACCACTCAACACACTTGGAAACCATCATAATATATCCTTGTGTTCCCACTCCACTGATACAAAAACAAGCCATTGTAATGCACTGGGATTCTACATGATATCCATGTCACTTTGGTGACGCATACCCAACAAGTTGTCCCCTCACTTGTCAAACACAAACTTTCCCCAGAGTATCTTTATCCTAAAGCACAGTCCTCATGATGGTGTAACTTAAGACATCAATCTTGGTACCACTGTAGCTCACATGACTTATATGAGAGGGGAAAACAGAAATGTGCACATCACAAAAATCCTTCTCACAGTTTATATCACCCACCACAGTATAAAATGATCCCGAATCGGCTAATACCACAATTTCCTTACAAGCTTAATGTGACATTCAGGCATTGTTATGGGACCAATAACTTCACTCAGATTTTAATGGTTAGAACCATCTTGGTCAGGTCTTCACTTACTGCATCAACAGTTTGACCCTTATCAGCCTTACAGACTCTGGCATCGTGACCTCTTTTTCCACATTTTCTGCAGGTAGAATTTTTTACGTCACTGAACGTTATTTGCAGGATGGCCAGAATTACCACATTGATAGCATTTAATTTTAATGATCTTGGCTTCCTTACCACCACCAATTTGTTTCCTTCAGGTTTAATTCTATCAACAACATTCTAGCCATTTCATTTAACCCAGTGGTAGTGAAATCACTCTGCAAAGAGCAGACATTACACGCGTCTCATGCACTCAAATCAAATTGGGGTTTATAAAGCGCAGCTACTCACCCAAAAGGGTCTCAAGGCGATAAGGGGTTTGTCCTCTGAGCTTCAGTTGAAGAGCCAGGTTTTAAGGTAGCAATGGTGACTGCCTGAGGTGCAGGGACAGGGTGTTCCACTTTGCCGTGAGCTAGGTGAAGGATTTTACACCAGCCGAGCTCTTCCGTATGCAGGGTACGGTGGCTAGTGCTCGTTGAGCAGAGAGGTCTGGTGGGGGAGTAGAAGATGATGCGGTGGTTGAGGTAGGCGGGTCCTAGGTCGTGGAGGGCCTTGTAAGCATGGGTGAGGAGCTTGAAGTTAATTCTTTTCATAATAGGAAGCCAGTGGAGGTCTCTTATGTGACTGGAGTTATGTTTGTGGTGGGGAATGTCCAGGATTAGTCGGGCGGAGGCGTTGAGGATGTGCTCTAGTTTCTTCAGGTTCTTTTGGGTGGTACTGGTGTAGAGGGTGTTGCCATAGACGAGTGCTGGTAACCAGTGCATGGCTTACGGTTTTGCAGTAGTTCTTTGGAATCCATGTGTAGATCTTCTGGAGAAGTGGGAGTGTGTGAAAGCAGGAGGATGAAACTGAGTTGAGTTGGCGGGACATGGTGAACGATGAGTCCAGGATGAAGCTGAGGTTGCGTGCGTGGTCTGTTGGGGTGAGGGGTGCCGAGGGTTGATGGCCACCAGGACCCATCCCAGGCTGATGTGGATGGTCCCAGGATGAGGATCTCGGAGAGCTTGAGGCAGCTATCCTTCATCCAGGTGGTGACAGTTTCCATCCCATTGTGGAAATTCTTCTTGGCAGTAGTGGGGTTTTCGGTCAGGGAGATGATCAGCTGGGTATCGTTGGCGTAGGAGACTATGTTCAGTCCATGGTCCCAGACTATGGATGCGAATGGGGCCATGTAGATGTTGAAGAGTGTGGGGCTCAGGGAGGTGCCCTGTGAAACTCCGCAGCGGATCTCTGTAGGTTCTGACTTGTAAGGCGGGAGTCTGACTCTGTGTTGTGCCAGACAGGAGTGTATTCATTGTGGGGCCTTTCTGCGGATGCTGGCTACGTGGAGCCTGGAGCAGAGGATATTGTGTGAGACTGTGTTGAAGGCAGCCGATAGGTCCAGTAGGATGAGGGCTGCTGTATGGCTGCGGTCAAGGAGCGAGTTGATGTCATCTTTGGTGGTGAGGAGGGCTGTCTCTGTGCTATGGTTGCTCCCAAAGCCTGATTGGGAGGTGTCCAGGATGTTGTCCTCGATGTGCTTACGGAGCTGAGCGTTGATGGCCTTTTCAATGACCTCGGCTCTGAAAGGCAGCAGAGAGATGGGGCAGTAATTCTTGAGGTTCAGGGGGTTGGCCATGGGTTTCTTCAAGAACGGGTGGATCTCAGCGTGCTTCCAGTCCTCTGGGAAGGTGGCGGTCTCTATGGAACACTTGAGGGTGTGTCGGAGTTCGGTTGCAATGGATGTGTTGGCCTTGTTGAAAATGTGGTGAAGACTGGAGTCTGTAGGGGCTCCGGAGTGGATGCTGTTCATGATGATGCGGGTCTCGTATGTCATGGTTCGATGGGACGAATCTGGGGGTTGTTAGGTGACCCAGAGGGTCTTGGGATCCGAAGCTGTCGTATATGTCTTTGATTTTCCAGTGGAAGAAATTGGCTGGCCTTTCACAGAGGTCTTGAGATGGAAGGATGCTTGCCGTTTCTGATTGGGGTTTGGCAAACTCTTTGATTACGGCAAAGAGGTCTTTGGGATTGTGAGCGGTGGCGCTGATACGGTCCTGCAGGGTGGTTGTAGGAAGCTGGCTCTGTATATACTATATGGAATTGAGATATAGTTTGCACAGATTCCAGGGGTTCCCCAGAGGCTTAACAGAGGCTAAAGAAGATAATACTAACGCTCTCTTTTGTGGTAGTGTGGTCATGGAGTTAGGTTTATCAGAAGGTAGTCCAAAGCATTTGTTGTACACACACAAGCAATGAATAAAGCACACGCTCAATGACTAACTCCAGGTAAATTGTTTTTATATAGCAAAAATATGTTATGTTACTTTATTTCGAAAACCACAAGATTGTTAGTTAGGTATCAACACCACTTTGTTTCAATTTGGTAAGTTAAACGGTTTTCAAATAAATAGCAATAATCTGTTTTAAAAGTTGAGACTGCAATTTTCAAACACAGTTCTAGGGGAGAAGAGAAGTTGGTACAGTTTCGAGGTAAGTACAAGACTTACAGTTCCAGTCTCCGGGGGTTAGGATGCCCACAGGTTGGGGTTCAATTTAACCCCAAACACCTACCACCAGCAACACAGTGTTGGCCGGTTGCAGAGGTCAAAGTTGTTGCAAGATTTAGAATGGGTTCCTATGGAGACTGGGGGCACTCGCAATCAGGCTTGCTTGCAGGTAAGTACCTGCATCTTCGGAGGGCAGACCCAGGGGGTTTAGGAGGACCGGGAGGCCACAGATCAGCACCAAACCCACACCCTCAGCAGCACAGGGGCCTAGCGTTGAGCTCCCAATACTTTCCAGTATGGAAACCCCGGGGGTAACAAGTAGGCTGCAGGCTGGGTCCAGGGGGTCATTTCGGAGAAACCACAGGCTGGACAGTGAGGAGGGCCGTTTGCTGCACTGGATGTTGGGTTCCCCAAGGCCAGGGGGCTGCGGGTGCAGGGTATCTTTGTCCGGATACTTCACAGGCAGGGTGGTCCTCTGGATTTGGGGGACAGGAGGGGTCAACCCTGGGAGGACACTAGGTCAGAATTGCCTGGGGACCAGCTCTAGTTCTTTGGGCCACCTGGACACGAGCCATGGTTGTCGGGTGCAGAGTGGGCAGGACTCGCAGATCTGTGGTGGTTCTGGAGTCCTTTGTTGGAGTATGTCTCGGCAGGGCCGCTGTCCACTGGTGTGCAGGCAGTCCTCTTGAGGCTTTTAAGAGGTTGCTGGTCCTGCCGAATGAGTCGCCATTTTCGTAGCAGGGGCTTCAGAAGCTGGAGACAGGCCAGTAGGGCTGGAGCCAAAGCAGTTGGTGTCTTCTCTGCTAGAGGTCAGCTTAGCAGTCCTTCTTTCTTCTTGTTGTCTTCTTGAGGTCACCAGGAATCTGATGAGCTTGGTTCAGGGGAGCCCTTAAATCCTGGATTTAGGGGCGTTACAGGGGTTGGAGGGCAGTAGCCAATGGCTACTGTCCGTGAGGGTGACTACACGTGAGGAGTCACTTCAGCTCTGGACACCGTAGGGGTGGTCCTAGCTGAAGTGCTTGCTTCTCCTTATTTTTCCTAATTTTCCTACCGGGCTTGCCGCCAAAAGTGGGGCTTTGTTCGGGGGGCAGGCATCTCTACTAGTTGGAGTGCCCTGGGGCACTGTAACAAGAGGCCTGAGCCTTTGAGGCTCACCGTCGGTGTTAAAGTTCCTGCAGGGGGAAGGTGTTCAGCACCTCCACCCAGTGCAGGCTTAGTTTCTGGCCACAAAGAGCACAAAGGCTGTCACCCAAACCAAACTTCCCAGACTTCAGTGGCTCCATCATGGAGCTGTGGAGGTCGTAATGACAACCTCCCAGCCCATGTACTTTAAATGGCCACACTGCACCTACAATGACTAAGAATGGACTTTGAGACTGTAGGGGCGTATTGCTCATGCAGCTATGCCCACATCTGTGGTATAGTGCACCCTTCTTTAGGGCTGTAAGGCCTGCTAGAGGGGTAACTTACCTATGCAACAGGCAGTGGTTTGTGGACATGGCACCCTGAGAGGGGTTCCATGTCGACTTTGTCTTTTTCTCCCCGCCAAACACACAAGCTGCAATGGCAGTGTGCATGTGCTTGGTGATGGTTCCCCTCGGATGGCACAATACATTCCACAGCCCTTGGGGACCTTCCCTGGCCACAGGGTCCTTGGTCCCCTTGGTACCCTTTACAAGGGACTTAGCTGTCTGCCAGAGGTGTGCCAATTGTAGGAACAATGGAACATTGTTGGGGCAAGAACACTGGTGCTGTGGCCTGATTAGCAGTATTCGAGCACACTCTGTCAGGTCAACATCAACATCAGGCAAAAAGTGGGAAGGGTGGGGTAACCATGCCAAAAGGGGCACTTTCCTACAGGCGGCTTTCCTGGTGACTCTGATGTGGTGGTGGGATTTGGTGGCAGCTTTGAAAGCCTTGAAGTCTTCCGGGGACTTGCTGTTCCTCCATTTTTTCTCTAGCCGTCTGCAGGTGCACCTGTAGTGTGGGGGAGAACCAACTGGCCTTCTTGTGGTGGTGTTTAGCTGAGGTCTGATGGAGAGATGCTAGGGTGTTGGCGCATTCAGAGATCTGTTGGTGGAAGTTCCATGCTGAGATGTTAGCATCTGCGGTGAGGGGTGGGGGAGACTTACTGAGTGTGTTGGAGAGCTGTTCCTCGGTGATCTGGTTCAATTTTCTGCTTGGTGCTCGGGTTGCGTTTAGGTGGATGTGAGGTGAGGTGATGGTGAAATGGATTCAGTGGTGAGCAGTCCAGTAAAGGGTGGAGGTGTTGTCGAAGGTGATGTTGTTACTGGTGGAAAAAATGCTGTTGAACATGTGTCCGGCGATGTGTGTTGGTGAGGTCACCAGCTACTTTAGTCCTATTGTGGCGAGGTTGTTGAGCAGGAAAGTAGTGTTGTGTAATTGCCGTTGTCCAAGTGGTAGTTGAAGGGAAATGCTGTAGACGATGGCTGGACGAGGGCTGGGTGGCTTGTAGATAAAGGTGCCACGGAAGGTAAACCTGGGTGTGGCGTGTATCGGGAAATGGAGGTGCTCCGTGGGGAGTGTCCTTCTGCGTTGGTTGTCAAGCAGGGGAAGGATTTGTGTGCGATGGTCAGGCTGCCGCCTGCGCGAGAAGGCTGGTCTTTGCGGAGCAGTTTGCAGTCGCTATGAATGGCGATGATCGGTGCAGATGCTGAGTTCATCCAAGTTTCAATGTGGAAGGCGAGGTCTGGGCGGGTGGAGTCCAGTAGGTCCCAGGGTTCTATGATGTGTTTGTGGAGGGAGCGAATGTTGAGGAGAATGCAGCTGAGACGCTCCGTGTTATTGTTCGGTGGCTCCACGGTAGAAGCACCCAGTGCTTGGTGTAGGGTGAGGGTGCGGTGGAGGCAGGAGAACGGTCCCTGGGTTTCTCGGTGATGCGAGATGGCAGACTGGGGATCGTCCTGTGGTGGATCTCTGTGTTGTGGCGATGGAAGGACGAAGACCAGGGTTCGTTGTGCTGGGTGTGGTCCAGGCGCGAATGGGTGCAGACGGGCTTGCCTTTGGCACGTCAGCTGCGCGCCCCTGCCATTAAGAAGGGGAGTGAGGCAGGAGTTCCTGTCAGCTGGGAGGCGGGTGGGCGGGAAATCGATTTGCACGGAGAGAGGGAAGCGGGGCAGCAATGGCGCGGGAAACGGTAGAGTGAAAGGCTGAAGGAGAGCGAAAGAGACAAGAAAGAAAAAAAAGATAAAATAAAGATAAGAAAAAATAAAAATGACAGAAAAAAAGCAGAAGTAAAAGAGACATCAAGATACTTAAATAGAAATGGCCACTAAGCCAACAGGGATGAGGTGCAGGTGGGCCTCGAACTGAGAGTCAGGCATGCAGGCTCTCGGTTTGAAACGTGGCAGAGGCAGCATCAGCAGCAACAGGTGGAGCTGCGCGGAGGAGAGCGAACCAATGCTGGCCAGGAGGTCAGAGGAGACGCGCTGTCTATACTGTCAATAATAGTAACAGCCGCTTTAAGATCAGCGTTCTTCGCCAAAATGTTCTCTTGATACTGTTGGTTCACATCACTAACTGATCTCCAATAAGTGAATCAGTTACAAGACCAAGCTCTCGTGGTGCGTGACAATGTTCCCATACTAGCCACATAGTTCCCAATACTTTTATTTTTTACTTGTGCTCTTGAGGAAAATTTGTGCCGTTCCAATCCCTTGCTTCAGAATGTTTTTCAAGCATCAATACGGACATATCAAAAACATCTTAGTTCTTCCGCATTCCCTATCGGAATGGTTTCTGAACTGTCATAAATGTTACTCACTTCCACTGCTAGATTGTGTAACAATAGTCCTTGTTTTCTTGCTGCATACAATTTTGTCACCCCCAATAGTCACAAGATACGAACCAAAACGTTCTTCCCATCTCTTCCATAGTATTATTGTTTTTCTCTTATCAGACAAGAAAATAGGAGGAGACGGCACGTTAGTCGTAGGCATTGTGAACCCTAAAGTAATGCAGTGCTTTGAAAGTTGTACAGGAATTGTAATTTTACTTAACAGGCCATGTAAAATAAAATAAACAGGATGAGTCTGTCACTCACTATGACTGACCGTTTCTCCAGCAGGTAATATCATGCGCATGGAGAAGAACTCGGCACTGCTGCAATGTCATTAATCAACTGTCCGTTTACTCTGTAAACCGAGCGTGTCTTGACACGATCACCCAACTCAAAATGGCTGCCAGTTTGCCTGTCACAATAATGCATCAGCACCAACAAATATGGCTGTTACTGTTGTGCATTGAACACTGTGATGTCCGTAGGTATGATGGTGGCTGCTTTACAACACAAAAGGATGATGAACAGAGTGCTGAAACTTTTCACTCACCCCTCACAGATCTAGGTTAAATCCATTGTTCTTTTGCTCCCCATGCCCCCCCCCCCCTCCGTTTGGACCTAGCCATATGCAATTCAGTCTTGACCCTGCCAGGCTAGCTTGAATCCAGTGGCACAGTAAGCAAGGGACCCACGTCTGGGCATACCCTGGCCACTTAGTGCAACTTTACAACACAAAAGTATGATGTATGGAGTGCTGAAACTTTTGAAACACTCACCCTTAGCCATGGTATGCCCAGAAATGGTCCCTTGCTTGCTGCTCCACGAGATTCAAGCTAGCCTGGCTGATGAGGGGTGATACCCTGAAACTGGTCCCAGGATGCTTGTTTCCGGTCGAGGGAGGACCTGGCCTGGCAGTTCAGGCTGGACTGTGCCCATGGGGAGCAGGGTCAAGACTGATTTGCATATGGCTGGGTCCAAACTGGGATTACGCCGCAAGCAAAAAAAAAACTGTGGATTAAACCAAGAACTGTGACTGGGTGTGAGTGTTTGAAAAGCTTCAACACTGTCCATCGTTTTCTTTTGTGGTGTTGCTATGATGGTGGCTGCCCCAACAAATACGGCTGTTCCCCCATCGAGCATTCGGATGGCACAACATCAATCACTGTTGGTGCTGCACACTAAGGCTGCTGCAGCAAGCTGCTGAATGAAGCGCGAGCGAAATCCAATTCACGGCTGCCTCGCGCCACCTCTCCCCCCCCCCCCCAAATCCACACAACTGCTTTATAAGATAAGGTACCTTAGGGTATTAGTCGATGCAATCTTTGCAATGAATGGCTTGTGTAAAGTGCCATCCCCACTACTGTCACAACATGGTTTTAGGAGAGGTTGGTATGATTCTGTATGCCTGTCTCCACGCACTATCTCCAGCCTCATACTCCATCTGTCATCCTGGAGTCTCGCCGCTTCCAGGATGATCAGAACTCTTATAGAGAATGGACAGCAGTTCCAAACTCCAGACATAAACACAACAATATGCTAGGTATTTCTGGAGAGCAGCGGTGTACTTTGTTCAAGAGACAAATTTTAATTCTTTTTTGTAAAGAAATTGGGGAACAGTACAGAAGTATTTAATAGCACACATAAAAGGCACAAAGTAGAGGACAGGGATGAAGCCGTTCACTGTATACAGAACTATGTTATCCCTTCTAACATATCTCCCAATGACACCCTAAGTATGTGGTCAAATAATATTTCTCCATGCTGCAAAATCTCCCTTGTTAAATTCTGGCATGCATTTAAATGTGTGTCCCCACAAGCGATTCAGGATCTCGTTAATAACATGCAAATTGTTTGCTGTCACATCTCGTGTGAATGCTCTTTTACATGGTAATGAAGGAGATCACCTCGACTGCAATGCAAAAGGTAAATGTGTGGAAAAATGATTTTGCTTAGTTTAGCATTTCTAGACTTTAAATGTAATGCTAAATTTGTTTTTGTGATAATGTTATTTTAAAAGGATATCCTGCAGGGAAAAAAAGAATAAGTAGTGGAACAAAAAAGAGACAGAACCTGTTACACGTTCTGTTCTAAGAATATACATTATTCATTCTTCAGTGCATACTCATTTTTGAAAGCTGTTTCTCTTCTATTGCGCGCCAATGGAAGGTATGACAATGCACATGTACATTTCTTTGTCTGAGAAGAGATGTCTCCCATTGACAGTTACGACCAGAAAGCTGCATAGAGTTGGAAATTTGCGGTTGATGCCAAGTTCAGGCTGCTTTTGAAGAGATGCAAGTTACTTTGCTGCAAGCCAATTAGCCTCACCCTCCCCGCTGTTCTTAAAGGCATTTGTTATGTTATGTGTATTTGTAAAGTGCACTATCACACGTGAGGGTATCGTGGCACTGAGCAGGTGTTTGTGCCTAGCCCTGCCTAGGGTAGGTTAATTCATTGAAAAGCCAGGTCTTCAGCTTCTTGCGGAGTCCAATAATCGAGGAGGAGGCTCTGCTGTGGCGTGAGATGCTTTTCAATGCTTTGGAACAATGTAAGAGAACACCTGTCTTCCTGGTCTGGTACTGTGCATGCATGAGACATGCAGATCTCTGAGCTATTTTAAAGCTGCTTCATTCATAACTAGGAGTCACAGCCACCTCAGTGTTGCCCTTTAGTAAGGCTTCCATAAAACATTAACATTTATTGACCAAAATATGTTGGTTGAAATGATCTAACTTGCAAGGCCACTTGTATTTTATTCACAGCATTCTCATTAGGTTTTAAATATTTGCAGGGGTGCTGGTTAGTTTACATATGGAGCAGCTGATGCACTATGTGGTCGACACAATGTGAGGGAATGGGGTGTAGTATACGGTTTATTTGTGAGACTTCTCTGTGTAATACGCTACCAACCCTTCTAGGACCAGTCAGGTTTCATTTGTCAAACTTTAGCTCAGCCCTGGGTAGCTGTAGTTTTGAGCAGCCAGGCTTCAACAAAGGAGCATGTGTGAAGCAGTTAAAGCAGCAACAAAACAAATGAAAAGGAAATCAGACTCTGAAGAAATCTGAGACCAGTTTATAAAAATAGACTGTATTTTACGAATGTATGGACACCAGAACAGTAAAGATCCACTAGAGGGTTCCAGAAATTCAGATTTTGAAAGAAAGAGTAATTCACAACTTTTCACTTAACAGCAAACCATCATTGGCACAATCATTTAATTTGACACTTAGAAACTTGTGCAGGAAATCTTTAGTCAAAATGGTATGTAGTTACTTAAAAGTTACTTTGGACAGCCAACTTCAGCAGGGAGCCAGTGAAGGAGACAGGAATGGCCCAACGAAACAGTTACCTTAGCAAGAAAAGCAGTCCTCAATTCAGTTCCAGCATTAGTGATCCCTTGCCTTTGACTTCTATGGAATGGTCCTGATGCTAGGGAGACAGTATGGTCCGGGATCCTGAAGATGCTGTGCTACCAATGGGGGTTGTCCTTGTGGGGCGACTTGGACCACAGAGGTTGACATCCCTCAAAGTCCTCTTTGCTCCAGAAAAAACGTCCAGTCCCCATGGGACTACTGGTCACCGGGCACAACAAACTCTGCAGTTTCCTCCTTTTGGCGTTAACTCTCCTTCTGAGTGACCAAACTGCACTCTGATAGACCTTTCAGGTCAGGTAGATGTGGGTGCAACTTTGAGCATCGGGTCTCGGTCTCCCAGGCTCTACTGTGGCAAGGAGCAAAAATCTGGGGTACCAAGTCACCCAGGCAGGCTTCTTCAGTTTGTGTGGCCCTGTGCGTGAACAGGAAGTCAGCCAACTGACTCTTGGAGTCTCACCTTCTGGCTGGGCTCAGGAACAACTCATGCACAGGCAGTACACAGCAGGCACAGTCCTTTCCTTCGCTAGCCCAAATAGCAGCAGGTGATGTCCAACTTCGGTTAATCCTCTTCTTTGCTGGTTCCAGGGTCAGCAGGGCAGTTCTCCTTCATTTCTCTTCTCTAATCCAGCAAGATCTGTGTTCCTGGGTTCCAGGGATGCCTCTTTTTATGCCCAAAAAGTGCTCTTAGGGAAGGTGGTGGTCATTAGCCAATGGGCCACTAGGTTCCCTCCTGCCTGATGACAACTTCCTCTGAAGTGTGGCATCTAGCTAACCCAGAGTGTTCCTTTCTGCCCACTCCCAAGATGTCAGGACCCCTCTCCATGTGTGGAGCTAGGGGTTGTGGTTACCTCTGGGCCACATACCTATGGGAAAACCATTTTGGCAACTTTTTTGCCTCTCAATCCCCACTGCCAGCCTGTCTACCTAAGCAATAGAAAAGCCCCTCCTGTGTGTGTGCGCACCACTTGGCTTTCAAAGTTGGCTTCCCCTTTGAAACTTGTCTTTTGAGCCAACACCCTTGGGGCTTCCTGCCAAGAGAAGGTAACACCTCCTCTGATTGCAGACTGTTACTTTTCCTGGGAGTCATTCAAACATCTCCCCAGAACGGTAGAAGGCTGTCTGGAAAGACAGTCTTTGTGTGCAATCAGAAATGGGCATTGGAAACCTTCAGCAACCAAAGTGGCAACTTACTAAAGTTGCACTCTGCCAATAAGTGACATTAAATTTGATTAACGATTAAATTGGATTTAATGCACTGATTGTTTTGATACCTTGAAGTACCTACCTCAGTACTCACAATCAGAAGTTAGCAGGGCTGAAGTATCAGCCTGTAACTCTGTACTGGTCAATGGGGCTACCAGCCTTTCTCAAAGTAAAAACACCAATGGTGAGTTTTTACTGTTGGAACATGTAAAACACAATGGTGTGCTTTGTAATATATTGCATCCCGCATTAGGACTCGAGAGAACTTCTGTAGGGGTGACTTGTATATGTTACAAAGGGAGGTTTCGGCTTTGCCGTTACCTTAAATGGCAAAGTCAAGTTAGTAGTTAAAACTGCTCTACCAGCCTGTAGTGGCATTCTGGGAGACATGTTTACCTTGTCATACTCGTGGTGGCACAAGTAGTCCTGCTGTTCATGAGTGACACATAACTTACAGGCCTTGGGTACCATGTATAGGGAGATACAAGTAAGTTAGGCTATGCCAATTGAGTACAAGCCAATCAACCATGTACCTTTTTCTGAGTAATAGAATGTGCACTGAGTCCTGATTAGCATGGCTCGGGGCATTTCAGACCCTTTACACCAGTGCCTAGCAATCAACAAGTATTGGCAAAGCCAGTAGGTCTTAACTATGCAAGAGCTATTGGCTTTACTAATGTCTTTTCGCCATGTTGTTGACCAGCGTGGCTGCTGTTCAGCATGGCTAAAGGTTAGTGGCATAGAGGAGAATGGCAGAGTGTTGTGTGCTGAAGTGGCATGGAGTAGAGTGGACTGGTGTAGAGTGCATTGGCGTAAAGTGTTGCAGAGTGCAGTGGCATTTAATTCATTGGCGTACAATGCATCCTCGTAAAATGCAGTGGCATAGTTTAGAGTGGTGCATAGTAGAGTGGAGTGGCACAGAGTGGAGTGACATAGAGTTGAGTGAAGCAGAGGGCAGTGGCGCAGAGTTGAGTGGCATAGAGTGCAACGGGGTAAAGTGCAGGGTGGAGTTGAGTGCCATAAAGTGCAGTGGCGTAGAGTGGTGCAGAGAACAGTAGCTTAGAGTACAGGAGAGTAAAGTGCTATAGAGTGCAGCGCAGTAGAAGGGAATAGTGCAGAGCAGAGTGGCATAGAGTTCAGTGGCGGAGAGTGCAGTGGTATAGAATGGCTTAGAGAGCATTGGTGTAGAGTTCAGTGGTTAAGAGTAGAGTGGTGTAGAATGCAGTGGCATTGTGATGTGCAGCAGAGTGGAGTGTCGTAGAGTCAATTGTTTCAGAGTAGAGTGAAGTGTCATGGAGTGGTACGGGGTAGTGCAGTCGCGCAGAATGGCATAGAGTTTAGTAGGGTAGAGTGCAGTGGAGCAGAGTAGATTAGAGTGGCGTACCGTGGATTGGGGTAGAGTGCAGGGGCATAGAGACGAATGTTAGAGTAATGTGCATTGGCGTAGATTGCAGTGTTGCAGAATGGCATAGAGTATAATGGTGTAGAGTGAAGTTGTGCAGAGTAGATTGTTGTGGTGTAAAGTGCAGTTTTGAAGAGTGCAGAAGTGTGCATTCCTAAGAAGTAGAATGGTACAGGCTAAAGTAGAGGTGTAGCAGAAAGTGGCATAGAGTGCAGTGGCGTGGAAGGGTGCAGAGTAGAGTGCAGTGGTGTGGAAGTGGAGTGGAGTGGAGTGGTGTAGAGTGTAGTATTCATGGTGTGGTAGCACATTGCTGTTACAGACAACACATTTTCAATTGAAATGACCATTACATTTGCAGACATACAGTTTTACTAATAAAACTATATAGTGCACTGACAAAAATGTTTGGCAATTGCATCACCTAGTTTAACGACTCGTTTTGATCATATTAAAGTATTTGTTTCCAACACACTTCAAAAATAAAAAATGTTTTGCTTTATTTGTGTGTTTAAAATACTGCTATTTTCCGAAACACTTACACAGTTCATTTAAATGTTGTGTGCTACAAAAAATACTCTTTCCTACCCGAGTATAAAGCAAGATTGTCACATAAATCCTCTCACTTTGAAGTCAAAGAAAAGTAAACAAAGTCCCTTAGAAGACAATGCCTGACATTTGATGTAGGTCTTTGAACGCACAGCAAATTTGACGAGATAACAAGATTTAAAGGCATGTTAATAGAAGGGAAGTGAAGGAAGGATACAGAAAACATGGTTTAGGGAATGGGAGGGACAAACTTAATCTGGAGAGCCTAAAGCAAATAAAGCCAGCAGATAAAAAGCCAGAACATGTGAGTTCCAAACCACAAAGCCAATGGTAATCAACGAGGAGAATGCATTCCTAGATCAACTTTCTAAAAGTCCCCAAGATGTCTTTAGCAAACCAGACATCTGTGCTGCCTGGTAGGCTGTGACTTAAAAATGCAGCCAAAAAGTGGGGTGAAACCTTCCAAAAGCATATTTACTCATGCACAGGTTCCTGGGTTATAATTTTTGTTAATGCAGCAGGTTAAGCCAAGGGTGTTATAGACCCACTGCAACCTAATTGTAGCTCTTTAGTTCTCACTGTGACAGCACATGCACTGCATGTGTTCTTGCTTGCAAGAGACATTTTAAACAAAGGGCTTGCAGCCCACCCATTGCTTAGCATTCATTGGTTTAATTGTCACTCTAATTTGCGGCCTTCTAATTGTCTGGCACGTGCTGCTTTACTTACTCTTCTTTCGGGTGGAGCATGGATCAAGTACTGATTGCTTCAGCTTAACAGTTGTCCTGCTGATCGCGCTGTTATTGAGGTATTACTTTTTCTTTTTCGCTGTCCTTGTTGACCCTCTTGCCATTTGCAGCTATGTTTTACTGTGGTACACACACTTCAAAGAAGCCCGTTCTCTTTTGAAATGTCTGTTGTGACAGCAGATGTTATCTGCTTTTATTGTGACAACAAATGCTATCTACTTTCAAATTAATTTCCACTAAGACGTGGGTGCAAATACTTTCTCTGCTTGATAGAATTTTTTGCCAGATGTCACATTTGTTTTCTTTTTCACACATGGGTAGATTAACTGATTTGCTCAGAATCACAGGGTGTTGTGCCAAGACCTGACAAGCATTGGTAAAACCAATAGGTCTTACCTTTATAATAATTGACATAGCCATTGCCCTTTGTTCATGCGATAAAGAATGGACATTGCAGGCTTTGTATAGCAGCATAGCTGCTGTGCAGCATGACTAAACAAAAAAGTTATAAAAAGGGTTTATGATGCATCCAGCGCTATCGAACTTTAAAAAAAAAAAAAAAAAAAAGTATTAGCCCTGGTTGCTTCATACCACTTTTTAAAATTAATGTTAGCCATACCTCAAAGCACCCATGTTGCGTGCAGCATGGATACAAAATATTGCCAAAACCAATAGCTCTCATAGGCATCACCTATTGGCTTTGCCAGTGCTTGTTTACTACCTGTTCATGAGCAAGTCTGGGGGGGAGGGGAGGGGTGGTGTAAGTGGCACCCTTGCCTTTCCACTGAACTGACTTCACTAAAACTGACATCCTAAGGAAGGATACGCTACTGGGCCAATACACTGTATGGCGCAATATGGCACAGCAAGCGAGCCTTGGAAAGTTTCAGGCTGCAAATCCATTGTTACAGATAAGAAACTGGTTCCTTTCCTGTTTAGCAGTGTAGTTTATTTATTGTCTCTTCCCTTAATTTTAACACAGTTAAAAAGGCAAATTGTTTCAAAGTTAATTGTTAAAATCAGCAGGATTGTACTGTGAAAACCCCTTGGAAATTGTTAGAAAGTTAAACATTTCGATAAGGGCTATTAACCTGTGTTTGAGAAACTTAACCAACCCTTCTGGTGTAACTGAAAGTAATCATTGATTACATCGTCTTAAACGTATTAGCTATTTACCTAGCATGCAAATTCAGTCTATTAACTAAAGACTATGTTAGGAAGTTGATGCCTGGATTTAACTCTGTGATCACAGCTGTGCTGCTACCTGAAGGATGCTCCACTGCAAATAATTCAATCAGATTTCTCCTGTGGTGTGTCTGGGCCGCCAGTCTTTTAAGGGTCGAGCGCGCAGGCGCTCTAGCCTGTTCTAATCTCTCTGAGGGCTTCTAACCACACTCACTTGTCTTAAATGCTTCATTTTTATTGGTGTATTTTGTGAAATGTCCCTCCTTTGTGTGCTGTGTTCCCTCCCCAGGTGTTTTAGCTAAGTGAACATTTTTGTTGGCCATCACACTGTCACGCTTCGTCCTGTTACAGCGTGTGAGGGCCCCTCCTCTGGTTTCGGTCTGCCTTTCATACCTAGCCTTGATCCTCTCTAGACAATCACGCAGGGAGCCAATAACTTGCGTGCTCACATTCATGGTGGCGGTGCTGCTTTGAATCGGCTCGCTTCTGTCAACTGTTTTCTTGCCACATAAATTGAACATGAAAAGTAAAAGTCCAGTTAGGGATTTACTACACTAATAGCTCTAACTTGAGCAAATGCGAGACCCATTGCATTTGAAATGCTTGTTAATAGGTGGTGCTGCTTTCTATGAAACAGACATTTATGTGTTGGATACTCCCACATTGGCTAAAAAGTTAAAATAAAGAAATGATATATTTGAGTTTTCTCAAATAGAGGGAAGCATTACCATTCACTATACACATCATAATAAAGCTGCCAGAGTATAGTGTTACACATGGTCACCAGGAATGTATTTCTTAAGTCAAAGGCTCATGAAAAGAAGAGCACGCAAGTTTGTTGTAAATGTTACCGTCACAGAGGAGTTGGCATACATGGAATACATATCTTGAAATAAACCTTAAGCTATTTATATAATATTTAGTTGTCTGTATAGCTTTGTGATTGACATTCTTGTAATTAACAGTGTCCACAATACCCTTTTTTGGCTAGAAATGAATAATTCACTGGAAGACTATAAATGGTTAGCCTGAAACTCTTTGTCATGAGCTGGTTCAGAGTGATGCGTCTTCAAGCTCGCAGAGAACTTTTAGTTGTTCTCTCTTTAGAGATGTGTGAGTTGGCGTTTCTAGGTGAGAAGCCAGGTAAGTGTAGAGATCTGCCCCAAACGTTTGATGGCTTGGAGGATGGAAATAAGCTATGGCTGTGCAGGTAGTAAGTCACAGGGTCTTCTTTACACAACAGTGCCATTAATAGTTACTCAAAGCAGAATACGGTGGCCAGGGCCGGCTCGAGTGCGGTGCGGCTGCACCGGGTGCTGAACTCAGAAGGCGCTGTGTTTAGCAATGACTTAAGAAACGTGCAGTTTAAAAGCACCTGCTGAAAAGTTCCTTGTGCGTCCAGCCTTCAGGAAGCAATTAAAATGTCAAGATACCTCTTGTGATTAATGTTCCTGCTTGGGAGAGAGATGGGAGTTTTGTCTAGCGGCAGCTTTGACTCACCATAAAGAAGCACAGAGGATTAATATGCCTGCGCAAAGAACAGAACTATATTTTATGTGGATAGCTGAGTGGATTAGTAAAGCCAGCCTTTACAAGTGCTTTAAAACAAATGCAATGAGTGTGAGAGAAGTGCTATGGAGAGATGAGACACATGTGCCGGTGGTAGAGAGTGAATCCGAGGAGGCGGTCAAGGGGTAAGGGTGCCAAAAAAGACTGCCACACAGGGCGCCACCAGGGCTAAAGCTGGCCCTGACGGGAGCAGTTTTACCTAAAGCCTTACTGCAATCCATGGTCTGAAAAACATTCACCAAAGCATGATGAAACTTCTTCACACTTCCACACCCTCATACTTCCATACTCGGCTTGTTAGAACTGACAGAGTTAGTGTCATCTTTCATGATATACAATATCTCATAGAAATATATATATTTGTCATTAACTGCCTTTACACAGGGCAAATTACCTAAAACAAAAACAATACATGTTTCCGTTATTAAAACGGTATTTTAACCCAGGGTATTTTTTCTTTCCTCTTTAATTTTTTTCTTTTGTAGATCCATGGACGATGGCGTTTAGCAAAAGCCACAAAAGGAAATTTTTCTATAACATGAAAGATAAGAAGTCTACTTTCGAACTTCCTCTTGATTCAGTTGCACCATTTCAGTAAGCTATTGATCTTCTATATAAAGAGGATGCTAGGAGAATGGATTAAAATAAATACTGTTTTTGTTCAACGTGTGTGATGTTTCACCGTAATTGATACTAATTCAAATTCTTATCAGTGTTGATTATTTCAGGCACTTGTTCGGGTGTGTGTCTTATATTTCTGTTCTTAGTCAATATGCTGATACTGACCATTAGTTTTTAATTGTACAGACTAAGTAACGGATTTGGAGAGTCTGAGTTTACAAGAAATTATACTTATTAATCTTTATTTTTGATAAAGATTTCTTACTGCAAATTTTAGAATATTACCCAGAAGTCAGACTGGATCTGGAAAATCTTAAGCAGTACCTCTACGTGCCGGAAAGTGCTGTCATTTGGCTCTGCATAGAAAGTGACTTCTTTCTAGTGCCTGTATAGGCACTACACTGCACGCTGACATAAGTTCCATTTTGTTGACCCTTTTTTGAGATGTTGCCTCCATGTCCCCTTCCAAGCCTACTGGGTTTAAGCCTTGTGGGCATTGTAACTAATGGAAGCCTGTATGTGATCCTTATCTGGTCTGCCACTGGTGCCTGGGATCGAGTCACGACGCCTAGGCCTGCGCCGACTGCAATTTGATGCACCCCATGGCGATTTGTGAGCCGGTGATGAAACTCCTGTTAGTGCAACAGAAGAATACTCTGTGCTGTTCTCTGTCTCATTCTCTGGGCTACTCACGGTGCCATTCTCGGAGTCGTTCTCGCAGAAGGTGTCTTTGTGCCCCAAGATTACTTCTTCCAAGACGAGTGTGTCAAGAAGCACAAGAAAAAGAAGTCGAAACACTCTTTTTGCCCTGCAACCACTGTGCGTTTAGGCTCTGCTCCAGGCTCCACCTGCAGAGCCGACGTCTGGGCCCGCTCCATGCTACTCTGAGTTCCCCAGAGTGATGCCCATATAGTTAAATGGCTCTTACAACGCAGTGAATGCAATCTTTGGGCCACTGACTCCTCTGGAGATTTCGGGCCCCCTGGAGCCAAGAGGTGCCCCTGCTGCTTTACCATCAGTGGGTTCACCCTTGATGCCAGTTGGGCCCTCTAGATCTGACCCTTCCCTGGATTGAGACCGACACGGGTGCCTCCCCCAGACATAGTTTCTTCCCTCCCAGTGTCGAGCCAGTCATTCCTGACACCAATTCCCTGATGCTCGACGTCGCTGCTGGCACCATCCAGGTCATTTTATCCCTAGGACTTCCTGAAGGAAGTGGTGGAGAGAAGCTGAGTGGTCCCTTTGAGGACCCTGATGATGATAATTCTTATGAGGAACTGGGCAATGCTAGTGTCCTGGTTATCTCCCCAGACACTGGTATGGTTTCCCCTCCGGACCAGGTTTCAGAGGAAGGAGCATCCATTGCCACGGTGATGTGCAGGGCAGCAGCGGTCCTCGATCTCCTGCTGCCGGTCGTTGAGATCAAGTCGTCTTGACTGAGGTGCTTTAATCTGAGGCAGATTCATCTGAGCCCTTGCTCCCCTTTAACAAAGCTCTCACGTACTAGCTTCTGGCCTGGGCGAAACCTTGCACAGAGGCTCCTATGTACCAAATGCACCATCCTTCTGCACCATCCCACACCAGGAGATGCAGCCTTCCTTTCCCAGCTCTCCTTCCCCAGACTATCCTGGTTGCGCATGCCTCCACAGGCAAGGTCAACCCAAGAGCATTCCCTACCAAACCACTGGATTGGGAATCCAGGAGGGTTGGACACCTTTGAGAAGCAAATGTTTTCGTCCAACAGCTTTGCCCTGTGGTCTGTGAACACTGAATGCCTCTTGGGCTGATATTCCCAAGCATTGTAAGATTCAGTTGCACAGCTGCTTCTCATGGTGCCAGAGGAAGGCTGCACCTTTCTCACTCATGCTCTGGTGGACGGCAGAGATGCAGCAAAGTTTGACACCCCTTGCGGACTGGTCACTACAGATTCCCTGTTTAGAGCCATGCTTTTACAGTGATGCTGCATTGCCATGCCTGGTTATGGTCTACTGGGTTTTCGGGGAATGTGAAGTCTTCGCTGATTAACATGCCCTTCAATGGCATCCTCTTATTTGACAATCAGGCTGATGGGGTGCTCTAGCGCTTTTGCGAGAGCTAAGTCACTGCCAGATCCCTTGGACTTTACTTTTTGACCCATCCAGAGCAGCAGTCCGTTCACCCCTACTGCAGCCGTGGAAGGAGTCATTTTGGTCACGTGCAATACCAGCCATTCCCAGTCCAACAGCCTGCCCAGTCCTTTTGAGGATGGGACGGCGGGCCCAGAAAGGAGGAGGCAGCCAGTCTCAGGGTGCAGTCTAGTGACCTAAGCAGCCTTCCCACTCCCCTGTCTCTCCCCACCTCAATTCTGCAACCTTAAAACCTGATTACTTTACCCTCCATCCAGCACAGCCATCCCATTGGTGGCAGATTCGGCCCCCACCTGCCCCAGTGGTCAGCAATAACATCCGACAACTGGGTGCATCAAATAATTCAGGAGGTTTTGCCCTGCCATTTTTGGAAACATCACAACTCCTACACCGATCCCAAGAACGGCTGTCTGAGGGCCAACTCTCCTTCGTCAGGCTGTCTTAGCTAAGGGAGCCATTGAGATGGTGCCCACATCAGAAGTAGGG
Source organism: Pleurodeles waltl (assembly GCF_031143425.1). Lineage (NCBI taxonomy): Eukaryota > Metazoa > Chordata > Amphibia > Caudata > Salamandridae > Pleurodeles > Pleurodeles waltl. The sequence continues at coordinate 1,819,902,817 of NC_090444.1, forward strand.
CATGGTTGTTATTCTTCATACGAGCTCTGTGATCTCTCAACTGCTTCCTCAAAATTGATAAATTCAGGGTGTACATGTTAGATCAGGTCCTGAATGCCCTGGATCCTGGAAACTTGATTGAAGCGCGTCACTTGCAGGGTGTGTATTTCAGCATTCTAGTCCTGCCGGCCCACAGGCATTACCTGTGGTTCATGGTGGGTCACGAGTATTTTCAGTTCTCTGTGCTTCCTTTTAACCTTACCAGCGGCGCTCTGGTATTTATGAAAGTGAGAGCAGAGGTTGCAACTCATCTGCGGAGATCATGGATCCAGTCTTCACTAAACCTGGACCACTGGCTCTTGAAGGAGGGCTGTCCCCTGGCAGTAGTCTCCCACTTCAAGACTACAGCACACCTCCTGCATTCTCTGGGGTTCACTATAAACGTTCTGAAGGCTCACCTGCCTCCCTCTGAGATGCTCCCCTTCTTCGTAGCCATTGTAGACACAGTGCAGTTAAGCGCCTTTACTCCAGTATTGGAACTTTCATAGATTCACATGCTTGAATCATTCCCCGTCGTCGAGATGGGAGCCCCCGGTACAAATTACACAAGTAGTGTTGAAGTATATTAACAAAAGGGCCCTAGGCCTCTTCAATTTAACAGTCTATCAGAGTCATTTTAGGAAAAGGACCAAACTTTAGCATCCACCAATCAGGCGATACCACCCTCTAGAATCCTCCTGAGAGAAGCTCCAGCACCTCAGATTTTCTACTGCACATCGTGCTAGGGAGTCTCCTCAGAGCTCTGCTCTTTATTCACACCTTTTGGACTAGCTTCAACATATTTTTTTCTGAGAAAAACTTTTCTGACCTGATTGGAAAAACATCTTCAACATGTCTGATAAGGAGAAGAAGGGTTTAAATAGAAATTGCAAAAGTTGTGGTAAGAAAAGACTACATTCTGAAGACCCTCATCAGGATTGTATATACTGCCTCTATCCAGACCATTCAGCCAAGGACTGTAAGGTTTGTTGTACCTTTTCTTCTAAGAGTCTTAAGGATAGAGAAGGCAGATTAATGATTTGGCTGCAAAAACTTAAATACAGAGAGAATCCAGTTTCTGACCCTGATAGTGATGACTCTTCAATATCTAAAAAGTCATCAAAGAGGGTGAGATCAGACACAAGATCTCCCTCGAAACAATCAAGAAAAGCCCACAAAAAGACTGCTTCAGGGTCTTACAAGGGCCGCAGCCCATCTACTTCACCTCAAAAATCTTCCAGAAAAGGGGAGAGAGGTCATGCCAGCAGTTCTGAGAGGCATAAAAAGTCATCCTCTGTACCTCCATCTGTGCCTTTCAAGAGATCTTCCTCTACTTCTACAAAAAAGGCACCGTCGACGACGGACTCATCGTCGACGAGACTGTCAGTGAGTGCTTTTCCAACGCCTCCGCCAACTACATCGTCGATGACGAGTGCCCCACCGTCGACGAGAGCGGCTTCGACGATGTCTTCGTCGACGAATGTCTACACCTCATCGTCGGCGCTTATGACGGTATCAGCTTTACCATTGTCGACGGCCTCGTCAACGGTAGACTCGTCGGTGAGGCTGTCATCCATCAAAATCTCAATGCGTTTGTCATCGACGACACCGCCGTTGACTAAGACTATGTATGCGCCGTCGACGAGGGAAAAACATCATGACACATGAGAAACTGACCCCAAAGCACAACTCACCTAGTAAGGTTACCTCCCTCATTCCAGTGCATTTGTTAGAGGGAGATGAAGACTCGGACGACGAGGGGCCATTGGGAGCAGCCCATAGTCCATCGCAATTAAACGTCAGATATCAGGAAGAATATGAATTTGATGAATCTTATGACCCTCAATTTTATGGAGTAGACCAACAATATCAAGAGGGGGCATACATTCCATCCTCCTTATTGTCTGACCTCAGAGCAATGTTAGCTGATTACAGCAGGCGTTTTCCTCCTCAAGGGGAACAACCTCCTCCATCGCCCGTCTCTGGGGTTACCACTCCACATCATAGACCAGTTTCTTTACCTCTCACAAATGTGGCTACTCTGGATATGACTCTACCTCAGGACACTGACATGTCAGAAGGGGATCACAAAGAAGGGGAGCTCCTGGACACTCATTCCGAGTGGGATGAATACATCATCCCTGCTCCTCCTTCTCCTTCCCAATCAAAGGTGGAGTCCCCACCATACGACATTGGAGGATTTCACAATCTCCTAGAAAGAGCAGCTAAGCGTTTCGCTTTGCCAATGCCATCAAAACAAACGGACTGTTTTCTTTATGATTTTAAAGAGCTGTTTCAAAAATCTGTGTGCTCTATTCCGCTGGTCAGCTACTTATGGGAAGAAGGCCTAAAAGTGATGCACAATCCTGCTACTGTCACAGCAGTACTGCCTCATTTGGACAAGAAGTACAAGGCACCGGACGATGCACCGGCATGTCTAACTGGTCATCCTCATCCGGACTCAGTGGTGGCTCAGACGGCACAGAGGAAGTACAAGAATCCGTCTGCTCCGATTTCTGCACCCCCAGACAAAGAGGGTATATGACTAGGCAACATTGGAAAGAGGTTTTCCTCAATGGCTAGCCTAGTGATAACAGCTGCTAACTCACTAGCGGTGTTAGCCAGGTTTGACAGACAGCTATGGGCAGACATCGCCCCACATATTAACCAGTTGCCAGAGGACGGAAAATCAGAGGCAAACAAGACATTGCAAGAAGGTCAGCGCATGTCAGCGGAACTCATTGACTGTGCAATGGACATAGCCAGGACTGCATTTCGACAGCTCGCAGGGGCAGCTGTTCTTAGAAGACAAGGTTGGCTAAAGGCTACATCATTCCGGCCTGAGGTACAGAATAAGATTTTAGACTTACCTTTCGATGGCCAGGCGTTATTCGGCAAACATATTGACGAGGCTTCACAATCTATTAAATCTGACACTGATACGGCAAGATCATTATGGACTCTTCAATTTCGAAAGCCTTCCTTTCGAGCTAGAGGACGTGGCCAACTTTCATATAGAGGAGGATCTCAGCAGTATAGATATTCTACCTATCCTTCCTCTTCTCAACAGTACCGTCAATATTACCCACAAAGGCAGCTGCCGCAAGCAGCTTATGGTAGATCTGGTAAAGTCCTGCTAAAGACTCGGCTCGTAGAGCCTGATACATCCGAGGTGCCGGCTACACCCAACTGTCCTCCTCTGGTTCTAGGCGGAAGGATTTCTCTCTTCCTTAAACAATGGCAAGTCATCACATCAGACAAGTGGGTCCTCCAATTAGTGAAACAGGACCACACTCTAGAATTTACCCGACTGCCTCCCTCCAACCCTCCTTGCAGGACTCCTTCAAGATACCCAGTACAACTCAAGAAGGAGATCAACAAGATGCTCTTCAAAGGAGCTATGGAGAAGGTACCTCGGTCACAGCAAGGAAGAGGGTTTTATTCCAGGTTCCTCCTCATTCGCAAAAAGTGGAAAGATTGGAGGCCGATCCTCGATTTACGGGAACTAAACATCTGCTTAAAAAAGCAATCGTTCCGCATGATCAGCCTGTAATATGTCCTCCTGCGTCTGAACCAGGGAGATTTCATGTCTACACTAGACCTAAAGGACGCATATTTCCACATTCCCATCCACCCTGCCCACAGACAATACCTGAGATTCACTGTAGCCGGAAGCCATTTTCAGTTTCGTGTCCTTCCCTTTGGCCTAAAATCAGCTCCCAGGATATTCACCAAATGCCTAGCACCAATCGCAGCCTTCCTCAGGAGGAAGAAACACCAAATGTTTCTATATCTAGACGATTGGCTGATAAAAGCAAGCACCTATCCAGGAGCGCGCAGATCGACAAGGAGGTGCGTTTCCTTGCTAACCAACTTAGGCCTCACCATCCACTGGGAGAAGTCCAAACCTCTGTCAGCACGCAGTATCACCTTTTTAGGGGCAAACCTGGACACGCAATCCACCATGGCGTGTCCCACAGTAGACAGGCAACAAATGTTACTGACAGTAACAAAATCGATACAGAGAAGAAGCTGTGTTTCTGTCCACTTGTTCAAATCCCTGTTGGGCATGATGTCATCATGCATACCGCTGGTTCCTCTTTGCAGACTAAAAATGCGTCTGTTACAGGAGCAACTAAACCGTCAATGGCTCCAGGTTTCGGGAAGCTTCGAAGATCGAATACACATAACCCCAGTAATAGCCAAAGCCCTGACATGGTGGTCTCAAAAGCATCATCTGTCCATCGGCCTTTGTTTTTTACATCGTCCGGCTCCATGGACTACCACTACAGACGCATCTCTGGAGGGCTGGGGAGCCGTGCTTCAGGATCTTCAAGTAAGTGGCAAGTGGCCACTAGAGTTGAGATTGATGCACATCAATCTGCTAGAGCTCATCGCAGTGTATCTCGCTTTGCAGGCTTTTCTCCCGAAAGTAGCAGGATCGCACGTAGTAATAAGAACAGACAACACCACTACGATGCATTACCTCAACAAACAAGGAGGCACGAGATCTCTCACCCTCTCCAAAGAAGCCCAAAGAATTTAGAATTGGGCCTCGCAGCAAGGCATCACACTCACAGCTGTGCATTTACCGGGGATAGAGAACAAGGTAGCGGACTTGCTCAGCAGACAAAGATCGAGCTGCCACGAGTGGGAGCTGGACCAGTCAATAGCGGACTACATCTTTTCCCAGTGGGGAATGCCAACAATAGACCTGTTTGCCAACAAGTGGAACGCGAAATGCCAGTACTTCGCAAGCTGGCATCACCAAAAGGGATCTTGGGGGATTGCGTTTTCGATAGTCTGGTCAGACATCTTTGCTTACGCCTTTCCTCCAATTCCATTGATCCCAAGAGTCCTCACGAAGATGAAGGCAGAGCCGTGCACTCTGATATTGATAGCTCCGTACCGGCCTCATCAACACTGGTTTGCGGAGCTTCTTCTTCTATCAATCAAGCCTCACATTCCGCTGAAACCGTTTCCACAATTGCTAACAATGAACAAAGGACGAGTATCGCACCCGGATCCTCTCTCAATGCGATTGTCAGCATGGCTCCTGGGCAAAGGGAGTTCGCACATCTGAATATCCCACAGAAGTGTAGGGACATTTTGTCCAGAGCTAGAGCGGATAGCACTAATAAGGCTTACTCTTGCAAATGGAAACTATTTTGTGTCTGGCATCATCAGTGGCAGATTGACCCACTATCTTCACCTCCGGAACAAAGATTGCCGTATTTATTGCAGTTAGCGCAAGCAGGCCTGGCACATTCCTCCATTAAAGTACATCTGTCGGCAATAGCATCATACAGACGCTCAGACGCTTCACCCTAGCTGTATTCCTCTTGTTTAATCAAACAGTTTTTTAAAGGACTTTTCAGGGTTTTTTCTCCATTCAGACCACCTCCTCCTTCGTGGAACCTAAATATTGTTTTAGCACAGCTGATGAAGCATCCGTTTGAACCGATTCATCGTGCTTCTCTAAAATTCTTTTCTTGGAAGGTTGCTTTATTGGTGGCTCTCACATCAGCCAGACGTGTCAGTGAGGTGCAGGCCCTCTCTATATAAGAACCGTTCTTACTGAATTAAACAAGACGGGCTACTGCTGCTTACTAATCCGCATTTCATCCCGAAGGTCCCTTCGGACTTCCACATCAAGGAGCCTTTCGTTTTCAAAACCTTCTTTCCTCATCCTTCTACTCCGGCGGAAAGACCATTACACTCCTTAGACGTTAAGAGATGTGTTCAATTCTATTTGGACAAAACTAAGTCCTTTTGACGCTCTAATCAACTGTTCGTAGCATACAGTGCACCTAGACGAGGCCAACCACTCTCCAAGCAGAGTATATCCAGATGGATCGCCTCAGCCATTCGATTCTGCCATCAAGCAGCGGGTAAACCTCTGCATTTTTCAGTACATGCTCATTCTACGAGGGCAGTTTCTTCGCCAGCAGCGCTGTTCGCGGGGGTTTCCCTGCAAGACATTTGTAGAGCAGCAACATGGAAGAACTGTCATACATTTACAAGGCACTACTGCTTGGAATCACTATCTCAAGGAGAGATAGCAGTGGGTCAAGCAGTCCTCAGGAACCTCTTCAGGTGAAGGTGAGCCATCTCTTTCATCCCTCCATCCTAGAACAGGTATGCACATTGTTTATGTCTCTTATGTTCGGATAGAGAATTCGACCTTTAAAAAAATAAAAAAACAATAAAGAGTGTAGAATAGAGAAAAGTGAAGACAAGTAACGTTAGTATTGACAAACAATATTTTGTTTGAAGTATTCCTTGATATATTTTTATATATATATATATACAGGGAGTGCAGAATTATTAGGCAAATGAGTATTTTGACCACATCATCCTCTTTATGCATGTTGTCTTACTCCAAGCTGTATAGGCTCGAAAGCCTACTACCAATTAAGCATATTAGGTGATGTGCATCTCTGTAATGAGAAGGGGTGTGGTCTAATGACATCAACACCCTATATCAGGTGTGCATAATTATTAGGCAACTTCCTTTCCTTTGGCAAAATGGGTCAAAAGAAGGACTTGACAGGCTCAGAAAAGTCAAAAATAGTGAGATATCTTGCAGAGGGATGCAGCACTCTTAAAATTGCAAAGCTTCTGAAGCGTGATCATCGAACAATCAAGCGTTTCATTCAAAATAGTCAACAGGGTCGCAAGAAGCGTGTGGAAAAACCAAGGCGCAAAATAACTGCCCATGAACTGAGAAAAGTCAAGCGTGCAGCTGCCACGATGCCACTTGCCACCAGTTTGGCCATATTTCAGAGCTGCAACATCACTGGAGTGCCCAAAAGCACAAGGTGTGCAATACTCAGAGACATGGCCAAGGTAAGAAAGGCTGAAAGACGACCACCCCTGAACAAGACACACAAGCTGAAACGTCAAGACTGGGCCAATAAATATCTCAAGACTGATTTTTCTAAGGTTTAGGTTTTATGGACTGATGAAATGAGAGTGAGTCTTGATGGGCCAGATGGATGGGCCCGTGGCTGGATTGGTAAAGGGCAGAGAGCTCCAGTCCGACTCAGACGCCAGCAAGGTGGAGGTGGAGTACTGGTTTAGGCTGGTATCATCAAAGATGAGCTTGTGGGGCCTTTTCGGGTTGAGGATGGAGTCAAGCTCAACTCCCAGTCCTACTGCCAGTTCCTGGAAGACACCTTCTTCAAGCAGTGGTACAGGAAGAAGTCTGCATCCTTCAAGAAAAACATGATTTTCATGCAGGACAATGCTCCATCACACGCGTCCAAGTACTCCACAGCGTGGCTGGCAAGAAAGGGTATAAAAGAAGGAAATCTAATGACATGGCCTCCTTGTTCACCTGATCTGAACCCCATTGAGAACCTGTGGTCCATCATCAAATGTGAGATTTACAAGGAGGGAAAACAGTACACCTCTCTGAACAGTGTCTGGGAGGCTGTGGTTGCTGCTGCACGCAATGTTGATGGTGAACAGATCAAAACACTGACAGAATCCATGGATGGCAGGCTTTTGAGTGTCCTTGCAAAGAAAGGTGGCTATATTGGTCACTGATTTATTTTTGTTTTGTTTTTGAATGTCAGAAATGTATATTTGTGAATGTTGAGATGTTATATTGGTTTCACTGGTAATAATAAATAATTGAAATGGGTATATATATTTTTTTTTGTTAAGTTGCCTAATAATTATGCACAGTAATAGTCACCTGCACACACGGATATCCCCCTAACATAGCTAAAACTAAAAACAAACTAAAAACTACTTCCTAAAATATTCAGCTTTGATATTAATTAGTTTTTTGGGTTCATTGAGAACATGGTTGTTGTTCAATAATAAAATTAGTCCTCAAAAATACAACTTGCCTAATAATTCTGCACTCCCTGTATATATATATATATATATATATATATATATATATATATATATATATATATATATATGTATATATATATATATATATATATATATATATGTATATATATATATATATATATATATATAGATGTATATACATATGTTTTACATATGCCTGTGTTTGTATCATACATGGTTACAATGGTACAATGTGCATAAGTACTGCTCTCTACTCTGATTCAATCATGTGAATCTATGAAAGTTCCAATACTGGAGTAAGAAAATTAGTTACCTGTAACTGTAGTTCTCCAGTATTGGAATCTTTCATAGATTCACATGCGACCCACCCACCTCCCCGGAGAAGCTCACTTTCACCTTCCTCTCTCTTTCTCTCTTTTTTCCCTCTCTTAAACGCACTTGTGCTTGGAAAATCTGAGGTGCTGGAGCTTCTCTCAGGAGGATTCTAGAGGGTGGTATCGCCTGATTGGTGGATGCTCAAGTTTGGTCCGTTTCCTAAAATGACTCTAATAGACTGTTAAATTGACAAGGCCTAGGGCCCTTTTGTTAATATATTTCAACACTACTTGTGTAATTTGTACCGGGGGCTCCCATCTCGACGACGGGAAATGATTCAAGCATGTGAATCTATGAAAGATTCCAATACTGGAGAACTACAGTTACAGCTATGTAACTAATTTTCATCCTCCTCCTGGGAGACTCCTTACCTCAGAATAATACACAGGCGTCAGATTGGATCTGGACTTTTTTTGAGCAGCTGTGCATCAGTAGGTGGTGTTTTTCGGCTATGTTGTCCACGCAAAAAGTGACCTGCACAGTACCTACATAGGCACCATCTGGACTTAATCCCCGAAGACCGCAATATGCGGCTCCGGAAACTATCTTAAGACCTTCTGTGCGCCCAGAATCTTGATGCAATGTGGGGTCGACGGACGTTGAGGGCTATTTCTTGTGGAAAGGAAAGAACTATTAGCGACCCGGATGGCGCCTATATAGGCACAGAGCGTGTCACTTACTATGTCGACATCACAGATGCGGAGCCAAACAACCCCACTTATCAGCATGCAGGGACACTGCTCAAAAAAACTCCGGATTTGGTTAGACGACTGGTGATTATGCTAAGGTAAAGAATCTGCAGGTAGATAGTCTCAATCAGAAAAGGGATTACTGAGGTAAGTAGCTTGTTCTTCATGTTTTCACAGACAACACCACAGCCATGCAGTACCACAACAAATAGGGCTGGGTGAGGTCGTGGACCTTACGCCAGAAGGCCTGGTGCCTCTGGACGTGGCTGGAACATCAGGACACTTTCCCAGCCGTACAACACCTGGCGGGTGGACGAACTCTGCTCTCGATGCCTTGCGGATCTCAAATTGCACCTATATCCAGAGGTGGTGCAAGGTCTTTTCCGAGACTGAGGTTAGCTGTATTCCGCACGGCCGATAACACGCAATGTCTGCACTTCTAGCTGGAGTTTCTACGGTTAGTATACAAAACAGTGATGGATAGGATGCTTCAATTCATCGTTATATCCCAATCCATTGTTATATTTTTTGTATACTTTAATATGTCACACCAAGCAGGACGGGTATGCCCAGACATGGGTCCCATGCACACTGTCACTGCAACTAAGCTATAACTGGCTGATGAGCCCATAATAGGAGCAAAACTGGTCCAGGTTGCTTATGTTTTAGTTCAAGAAGGACCTGTCTTGACAGTTAGGGCTGGACTGTTCCCATTGTAGCAGGGTCAGGACTGGTTTGCATATAGCTGGGTCCAAACTGAGGTGGCATGGTGTGCAAAATAACTAGGGCCTGCGATGTAGCTAGAGTAATTACCAGTGGCTGAGATTAATTCAAGCATTCCATTCATCCCTTTTTGTATACTTTAATGAGGAGTGGCAGACATACATTCCTCCTCAAGTGGGACTTGGGACTCCTGTACTCCTTCCTGCTGATACCACTCCTGCCCGAGTTCTTAAGAAGATCAGGAAATGGCGGGCCCAAGTCATCCTGTTGGCTCTGGATTGGGCTCAAAGGTTCTGGTAGCCAGAACTCATGAGCATCTGAGCATGAGCTGGGAGGATCAAGAGTCTCAACAACAGGGCAGGGTTCTGCATCCGAACCTGCACACACTCCACCTTCAAACATGAACATTGAATAGTGACAGTTGAGGATTTTTCAATCTCCCTTCTGAAGTTGCAGTTGCAATGTTTGTGGCTTGGTGTTCCTTGCACCAATCGGACCTCCCTTTCTGCACCTTTTGCTGAGGCTTTGTTTTTTGTTTCTACTTTAACCTGGCAAGGCCTTGCTCATGGTACGTTACAGTGTATTTGTCTGCCATCTCTACTTTCTTGCAGCTGCCAGATCAACACCGCCTCTTTAAATCCCTTGTTGTGACTAGGTGCTTGAAAGGTTTGCAACATTGGTTCTGAACTACTCCTTTTGTGCTGCCCAATGGGATCTCAATTTGGTTCTTACTTTTCATATGTGTTCTTCCTTTGAGCCCCTGCATTGCTGCCCTCTGCAGCTTTTGACTTTGACAGTATTCCTGGTGGCTATTACTTTGGCCAGGAGAGTCAGTGAACTTGAGGCTCTGTTGGTCCAGCCTTCATACACCATCCTCTTTCATGACACGCTGGTTCTTCGTATGCTTTACTCTTTTCTTCCTCAAATGGCCACCCCTTTCCCAGCATACTTTTGTGCCTGCCTTCTACGTGCCACCTCATTAATCCAAGGAGGAGGAGATACTCATGTAGATCCTGAAAGACACACCAAAGACCATTGGGTGGGCAATCAGTTCTTTGTTGGATTCACCAGAGAGAAGAAGGGCAAGATCATGTAGAAGCTGTACTCTGCATAAAGATCTGCTAAGCACTGGTGAAGAAGCGGGCTCACTCCACCAAAGCCATGCAGTCACTACTATGTTAGCACTCGGTGTACCTGTCCTGGGCATAATCCAAACTGCCATGTGGACGTCCCTCCATACCTTGACAAAGCACTACCGCTTGGACAATCGGGTTTGTCTTGAAGGGTGTTTCATACATTCAAGTTTCCAGTAGTTTTTGGTCTAAGCCGGTTTGTAGAGCCACCTCCGCAAAGGTATGGCTCTCTGGTGAAGACTGTCTGACCACAGATTCCTCACCGACTCTCCCATCTGCCCCGTAATGCGAACTGGGTTGTTTTTCCCTTTAAGCACTACACACTGGTCCATACAGTAGCACTGGTTTTTATCTGGCTCCACATTTTTGATTCAAAACTAGTCACTAAAGAAACAGATGACAGCATGCTGAGGTGCTGTCTCATTGGCACCACAACACTTTGACGTGAAGTCAGACTACGCCACCTACGAGTGTGCAGCGGTACTGCTCCAGACTCTAAGCTGAGAAATCTACGGTTAAATAGTCTCTAGCAGAAAAGCTGTTACCGAAAGTAAGTAATCTGCTCATTTGGCTTTCTTGTAATTCAAACAAATGTCGACCAAAAAAAGAAACATTTGATGTATGGGCTCAGTAGGTGATTGCATAGTTTTAACAATGCATTGTATGAAATAGAAATCGATTCCTCACTAATTCATGGTCTGCTGGAGCTGTGAGTGCACTCTTATCTAGGCAATCTGTCCATTCACAATAAAAGGAAAACTTCATAATAGCGCTCATTCACCTATTTTGTCATTTATGTATAATATGATGACCAGTCATTCATTAGTCATTGCTCTTCCCTCTTGCTCTGGTGTAGTATTGCTCTGGATTTGAATATCCCATTGCAGTATTCTGTGTGACTCTTGACTTTGGGGTATAAGCCTCACTAAATTGTTGGTCTTAAAACGACAGTAGGGCAGCTGTGAACATTTATACGTGTGAGTAGATTTCCACTCTGCAAATAAATGTGTCTGCTTATGATGGAATTATTATTCAGATAGCTAGAGTTCCCTTTGTAGATTCTTTCTTTGAAATATCCTAGACACCAGCTGGGACCACACACCGTTTTTCGTACACTTTCACAGCATTGGTAATATTTAGGTCCCTGGTGTTGCACTGGCATGCCCAACTCCAGACAGATGGTAAAAGTCAAGGATCCCAGAAGCTAAAGCCTCACGTGAACCCTTCTTGACCCATTTCACGTGATTGGGGGAGGGGGCACTGCCTTCAGTGTTAGTTCAAAGGAAGGGTATTTCTAAAACTGTATTTGTGACCCTGCTGTTGGTAGGGCTCCTTATATTAAAGAACGGACTTGTTTTCTCTACTCAATGGATTACTGACTTCCATCTCTCTTTCAGCTGTATCAGTGTTAACGGAACATAAGTTGTAGAAGTCTAGACATTTTCGTAAATCTGATTCTAAAACTGCTGTTCCTTTTACAAAAAGAGAAAATGAAAAGTACAGTATTTCTCTAGACTGTAGTAAGGAAAGGACTTTCAATGAGAGAATGTTCGGTGAATAAGAAGTTTGAAAAATGTTTAAAAAATTGTGAGTAGGGCACTTCCAGTCTAAATATAGTGCTCCCTTTACCCGCTCCTCAGCATAGACTGTCATCCTTCTGCCTCTTGGTACAGCACCTCATTAAAAGAAGCAAACACTGGCAGTAAAAGACTAGAAAGGGTTTGGCAAATTAACTATGCCCCTGAAGCTAGAACTGAACTTACAATGGCCCTAAAATCTTATAAAAAGCTGGTACAATCCACTAATGTTAATTTATTTGCAAACTGTATCTAATATGGCTAACGAGGCATCTCAGTTGTACGTTCCTCATCTTCTCGTTCATGTTCTAGTCAGATCTTTGAGGTTATAAAGAAGAGATACGTGAGAGTCTGGCAGCCCTGGCTCATAGTGTTTGTTGTACAATTAGAGAGACAGACTAGGATGCCGTCTCCAGTTTACCTTCTGAGGTTGATATGCCCATGCTCTTATTTCAAACAGTTAACTCCTGAGGAGTTTATGGATCTGGCTAATTCTGTCACTTCACCCTCACCTCTGTATCCTATTCTTGCAAAGGTTTGGAAAGGTCCCTGTTTAGCTAAACCTCTTTGACATCTGTAATAAATCCATCACACAAGCATTTGTGCCAGATGAGTGGAAAAAGGTCCCTGTGGTTCCACTGCTGAAGAAGACCAATGTTGACCATGCCACCTCGAGCAACGTTTGTCCTATATCTCTTCTGCCAGTCCCTATCAAAATCCTGGAGAATGTCTTCAGTAGGCAAGTCTCTTAGTTTGTGGAGCAGCACAACATATTAGATCTGGTGCAGTCAGGCCTGCAGTATCTATTTTGGATGACTTTTGGCTGTTGGCAAGCAATGGCCATGTGGCTGCATTGGTGGTGTTAGATCCATCTGTTGCCTTCGATACAGTGTCCCTTAATCAATTCCTTTTATGGTTGGCAGAGATAGGCACTTAGTGGCCCAGCTCTCCAGTGTTCAGGGCTTACTTGGAGAGTAGATCTCAGGCTGCTCATTTACTGTGTGTTCTGGGTTTAAGGAAACACAGCAGGGCATTCAGCAGGACTCATCGTTGAGCACTACTCTGTTTAATAAATACATTTGCCCTTTAGCCCAGCTGATATGGTCATAAAGGGTTAATTTTATCAACTATGCTGATGACTCCCAAATACTAATATCTATTAACAACACTGTGTCAAACCTCCATGCTGTCTCTCATTCCTGCATGGTATATGTGGCCTCCTGGCTGTCACATACCTCCATTAAATTCAATGCAGATAAGACAAAAGTCCTGTTTTGTTCTGGTGGCTGCCCATCCTCTGGCATCCCTAAAATGTTTGTCTAGCCTCTTTAGCCTTTCATCCCACTATGGCCGATGTGGTGCGTGGTCTAGATTTCCATCTGGACAATAAGTTGCCCCTTACCAGCCAAGCCAACCATCTTTCCACAGCCTGGTTCTATGCCAAGAGTATTGCACTGACCGCTGTTCTAGTGTTCCTGGGCTCACCAGCAGGGTCTTATAACAGCTAGAACGCATTCACAGTGCCACGGCTAGACTGCCCTTCCGATTAACATCTGCCTCTGCAGCTCTCAGTTCTGTACATTGGGTACCAATGGTCAGAAGTGTTGGTTTCAATTCTTTGTGCTGGGTCCATAGGGCCTTCTGTGGAGAAGGGACCTGGCTTTCTCCAGTAGAGATGTATTCGCTACACTCCTGCCAGCACGGATCTGTGGCATTCTGCGAATACCCATATAGTTGTTGTACCTAAACATCAGCGTGCGAGACTGAGCAAGAGCGCCACCTTCTTCAGGGTGACCCCTTCTGCTATTAATACAGATGCACTAGCCCCACCCACTTGTACGGAGAGCCTTAGGGTAATTCGCTCATGCACTCTATTTTTTCTTTTTCCACATGGAAAGTATTTTCAACTTGGGGAAATGCCTTCCTCTAAGCCTCTTGAAAGTCTGGCAGTGCTTGACGATTTTCCCAATTAAAAGAGGCTAAAGTATCACTAGAGTTAAGTGTACAGCTTGACTGTAAACCATCAGTGTGTACAGTTCATAGATGTGCAGAGGAATTTTTAATTGGGTCTTACTGAAATAAGAACATTTTAATTGTAGGAAGCTAAGACTTGCTTGTTAACAGTAATGATTCTTTACGAAAGTCAGGTTCAACGTTTTCAGGAGTATCCTGACATAAAGACGATTGGTTTCTGGCTGGGATTGGGTTATGGCTGGGATTTGGTTTTTAACCATTCTTGAGTTTCAGGTCCTAAACCCCAACACTTAACCTTATCACCAGCATAGGTACTGTCATTCTTTCTCATTCAATGTCCACTCGTGCCCCTTCCAATAAGTCATACAGCGTCAGAGGGAAAAAAAAATCACATTAACAAATTCATATGCTGGCCGAAGGATCTGGAGCTCTGGGTACTGCTTCAGTTAGTCCCAGTTGTAGAATTGGTGATGTATAATAAATGGACTTTTTTGACACCTGTTGTTACACCGACTGTTTGTGTATGTCCAAAGTTGTCTGAAGCATTCATCTCCTGAGTCCCATTACTCTGTGCTCTCTTTAAGTTACTTCTCCAACTCTGATCTTTAAGTTACTTCTCCAACTCTGAAAGGTTGTGTTTATCCTTTTTACTAGCCTTTCTTTTTTGCCTTTCAGCGTTTGCTTTAGAGAGCGTCTCTTCTGGGAGTGGGGGGAAGGCGTCAAACTTCATGACTCTCAGAAGCACGATCCAACTTCAGAGAGACCCTCCAAGGAGAGAGTGTTGGCTTTTATTCATGAACACCAAAATAACTGAGCCGAGGTCTGGCTGGGACCACACAACATCTCCTCCTCCAGCAACCAGTGGCAGTCTTGGAGAAATGTGTTTCTTTTAGCAGTTCTGGAGAATTGGCTCTTGAATCACACGGAGGAGTGTGGGTGGTTTAAAAGACTCCAGAGAGAGCAGTGTGTGATGTATGCAAAATGGAAATCCAAAAATGGTCTGTGCAGCAGGTCTGATGGGAATCCCATGTCGCATGGCTTCAATAAAGACCACACGCAGAAGGATTTTCCTCGTGTTGACCTTACCTTAAAATGGGTCTAGACTTTTGTGTGGCCATACTAAGAGACGTTTTTGGTGATGCTTAACTTAGGTCGCTCTATCAGTTTTTCGTTTAGTTATTCGTCTGTGATGAAGGTAACCCCTTTTATACCCCCCAGTGTCCATAAGAGGAGAGAAAAAGACATTACTTCTGTTGATGGTACTGATTCAAAAGAAGAGGCCAAAGTGATGCATCATGATTTGTCTGACCGCACATGGCAGCCTGGGTGAAGTCATAAGCTGAAGATATTGCGGAACCTACAACACATTGTCATACTTCCATAGGGGGACTTTCCAGAGGCACTAAACATGTTAGAGTGACGTGTTCACTCTCTTTAAATAAAAGATAAAACACCCTTGTTTATGTATTTGGAATGAGAATCTTTTGTGCACTATAAGTGTTTATTTATTGCGTACTACGTAAAGTGTAATCTGCTTTTCATTGCAGACTTCTTTTTCTGGCAGGGGTTTTGCTGATTGATGCAGTTTTGCAACAGAGACGTTGAAAAGCTGTTTGCAAGCGGTGGTAATATTCTTAACGTTGCGCCTTACATAGCCCTGAACTTGCTTTGGCCTTGTTTATGTGCCAATGTGTCAACTAAACCACCATGTTATATGAAATACACCGACTCAGTAAATAGAGTTTTCAGCCGACAACCCCTTAAAAGGCCATGTTTTGGGTAATTAGTTTAGAAAGAAAACTGTAATGTGATCCTCCTGTTTGGCCACATTCATCTGAAATATTCTTTGGACATCAAGCAACCCTAATACAAAAGTGCCAGTGGGATGCTGGAGGGTGATGTCAGCATGTGGCAGGTGTATGACCGGATTGTTCTTCAATAGATGGCATCATCATGGAGCAAACTGTGCTTAGTGTTGAACAGGACCCTGGTTTCATGAGCAGCAAGATTGCTCTTACCTATCACCACATGATCTCTGTAAGTGTATATGTTCCATTTCTTGTGCAGGCTGCGCAGTCCGAAGGCCGGAGGATTCTTGTGCAGCTTTGAGATAAATGGTAGTTTGACACATGCACCAACACAGCTGCTCTCCTAACCTGCCTTCCAACTCCCTATACTTCCCTTTCTTTCCCCAATTGCTATTGGACCTCTCTTTCACGATGTGCATTTCTTGCGCTTAGTTTGGTCATTACTTTGGCCATACCTTTCACTTTTGCACGCCCTTCCAGGTGCACACTTACTTTTTGTCTTGAATGCTGGGTGCCTTTCTATAGATTTGCTTATTCAGTGTTTTTCCACCATAGTAATTTCCTCCCTGCTGCCCGCAAAGGCAATTCATGTACATAAACAGAGGTCTTTGTGGCCTCAGACACAATTGTGCCCTCGTCTGTATAACCTCTTTTTCTATCCGGCTTGTCTCTTATCAGAAAAGTAGTCCAGACAATCATGAAAAAGCTAACTGAACTGCTCAGCAGTGGTTTCACTCACAATGGAGGCAGGTACTAAGTGCATAACACCAGAGCATGCTCAAAGATTAAACCAAAACCTATTCAAACCAGTGCTTTTTTCAAAACACCCTGAAGGCTGAAATTCATTAGGAGCCATTCTAAGGTGCCCATGAGTGGTTGAATCCTACCAGAGCACACGCTAGTTGTCATTCAAGCACAATTTATAAATTAGCAATCTGAAGATGCCTTTTACACATCAGTCTGACAGCTGGAACTAGCCTGGAGGGTGCCTCTGGGTCTAACTTCTTTGGAAGACCTCTGCGGTGTAAACAGAGGTACCATGTCAGCCCACCCTTTAGGTGCCGCTGGCACCCCCAAGGGCCTGATTAAGATATTGGTGGAAGGTTACTCCATCACAACAGTGATGGATGTCCTGTCCCCGGAAGCCTAAATCCCATAGGAAATAATGGGATTTAGATTATGGCAAATACCTGTCACTATTGTGACAGAGTAACCCGTCCACCAATATCCAATTCAGGCCCTAAGTTTCAAAGTTCAGCTGTGATGTTGGCAGCACCATACACATTATGTTAAACAACCCAGCTCTCAGTCAAACAAAAATAACATCAGACAGTTGATGGCCATTCTCAATATTACTATTGCAGTTTGGATGGTGATTTGATTGCAGTTCTCTAGTTCACGCCTAGGGCACCTTTTTCCCGTCCATGATTGATACACTAGAACAGTGGTTCCGAAACATTTGACTTCCGTGGACCTCCCACTTAATCATTACTGGAATCTAGGGACCCCCTACTGAATCATTATTGGAATGCGGGGACACCCAGAGTCATTATTGAAATCCGGAGACCCTGGCCTAAGCAATTTCAATGAGTTAAACCACAAAGCACAAAATACTGAAACAAGCATTCACACAAATTAATCCACAAATTATGAAATATTTTATTTAATTCACAAATATAACAATATAATATTTTTATTGGTATGGTTGAAGCTCTTCTAAATTCAATTGCGGCCACCCATCATTCTTACCATATAGTGTGTGATGCAATTGCACTACTCCGACATATCCACCTGGGGACAACAACTTAATTTTGGTCTCCAATTTTAAATGCCTAAACATTGACAGAATGTTTTTGCTTATTTATGTACACGTAATTAATCTAGTGGGACCCCCTGATTAGGCATTTCGACTCCCAGTGGTGTCCGGACTCCGCGTTAAGAGCCACTGCCTAGAACATGTATGCTTGCTCACAATCCTTCAGAGACTAATCGGTTTAGGCACTCTGGGTTTTCAGAATTAATGTTTGTGACAGAAGTTGAAATATAATCATTTTCAGTTGATTAGGAGTTATTTTGATATTCTTTTTTTTATAATCAAATCCGATCATGAGAAACAAAGAAAAATCAATCGCCTCGCCGCTGTGCCGGGGAGGATCTAGCAGGTATGAGCATTAACCTAAGCCTGGAATCCTGTGCTAGAAATCACAGACTTTTCTAAAGCACTCAAGCAGAGATATGTACCTCACAACAAACAAGTCCGTGTGCTGTGGTCTCTTGAATCAAGGATTTACAGTAAAAATGGAAAAGCTGGTGTTTTATATGGCCTTTGAAGCCAAGGCAAATACTCAGTAACACCTGTTAGTAGGTGGTTTCAGTTCAAAACAAATACTGTCTTGACAAGAATCCTAACTTCAGAGGTGATTTGGAGTCTGGTAGTGGTGACTTGGTACCCAGTAGCAGAGTCTAAGTAAAGGTCATAAGCATTCCCTTTGAACTGTTTGCCACTCATTTTTACAAAGTTCATCGCAAGATGCTTCAAAGTTCCTCAGCCTTTTCTTTCACCCAAGAAATATGAAGCGTTCTCAATGTATGTAATAGAATCTGTGTTCCATGGGCAAAAGGGGAAGTGTTAGGGCTCGACCAAGGACTCGTTCCCTGATGGAGGCTCCTGTTAACCATCAGAACACAACATATTCCAATGATCTCTGTAAACATTCTTCCCCAGTGGGAAGGGGAGCTCATATTTACCTTCAAGATGCCTGAACACCCATGCACCCATTCCATAATCGGTCATACCATGAGGTAAGTTGGGGAACTGCTTGTATGATATAAAAAATGCTAGGGTTAAGGGTGGCACATCTTTTTGTGAACATGAAATCAAAGCCTACAGCAGAGAAACGGGTATCTGACTACCATTCTTGAACATCACTTCTTTACTCTATTCTTCTTAAGTGAGATATTTACATATGGTTACTCGTCCAAATCTTCTAGGCCAGTGGTTACTAACCTGTGGTCCAGGGACCCCTGGGGAACATCAACACCTACTCAGGGGGTCCGTAACTGCTTGGAAAAGTAAATAATATTACCAGATTAATTAACTGTATGTAAATAAGCAAAAATGTTAAATTGAACATTTTAAAATGTTAATGAAATGTGAAGGAGTTTGCGGATGGAAGACAAAATTTAAGTTGGTGTTTTCAGATTCATTAGTAGAAGCAGTAAAAATGAATCAAACAGAGTATAGCATGGCCAACGGGTGGCCTCAGACGGATCTAGAAAATCCCCGACCTTACCATTAAAATGAACATTTTGATTTGTTTATATTTTTGTAAATTAAATAAAATATTTCATCATTTGCCCATATGTTTGATGAATGTTTGTTTCTGTATTTGTGTGTATTGTTTTGAGATTCAAATTATTCAGATTGCTAAGCCTTTTTCCCTGGCTTACCGTAATGACTCCGTGGGGGGTCTCCGGATTCCAATACTGATTAGGTGGGGGGTTCATAGAAGTCAAAATATTAAGAACCACTGTTCTAGGCATTTCCATGAGGATTAGCTTTGCACCATGATCTCACCAATGCATTCTTCGATTTCCCCATATTAATCTTATACCTGAATTTTATTAAATTTGTCACTTGTTTTCTGTGACAGCCTAATGGGTTCATCTATACTTGAGGCTATAAGAGTATCGAAATCTCCCACTGCTGAAAATCACATTGCAAGGGACACTGGCCGGACTTGGTCATATACTGCCTAGATTTCCTAGCCAACATGGACAAATTGGCTTGTCTTTGCTCATTTTCTTATAATAAGACTCCATTCCTACAGAAACCTTGTGGGTCCTTAAGTAGCTTCACAACATTTTCTCTTCTTGCAGTCACAGCACAACATGATGCTCGCAGAAGACTCTGGGGCTGGAGATGTTCTGTGTTTAGTTGGTCCCTGTTCCACTGAAGTCAGGCATCTGACTTTGTGGATCCCTTTCTCGCAGGAGCTTATTGCGTATGACCATTCCATGCAGCACACTCCACAGACTCAAACATTACTTGCCAATCAAGTTCTAATTGTTTTTTTTCAGTTTTTGCCATTGGACGTCACCATGTCGCTTAAAAGTTTTGATGGGGAGATCTGCTGTGCCAACCAAGGGTCGAAACCTCTAGCCCCCTTAGAATGCCCTACCATAATCAGAATTCGGTGGCTAAAGGCTACATGGCTGATCCCAGAGCCATTTCTGGGAGGAAACTATTGATTCCTGTTGACTGCAAATTGCATTTTTTAATAAGTTTTATAATTGTGTCTCCAGTGGCTTTTTATCAGTGATTAATCTGGCAAGCCATGCCAACACCATCTCAGGATGTTGGCCTGTGCTTCCCAAGGATAACTGCTAACAAATCCTGTAAAATCCCTTCTTTTCCATTGGTCTTTCAAACATATACCCCTTGGCAGAACTTTAAATGGCCTCTGTCTGGCTCTACGTGGGCAGTGACCATCTCTCTCTCAGAGAAAAACTTTATTCTTTCACTATACAACTGTGATCCTTTTCCTTTGCCTCCAAAGATCAGTGTGATGCTCATGAGGTCCCACAGTGTCTTCATGTTTTCGATGTTACTCATTTTTTTTTTGTTTGTTTCTCAGACTTCTGCTTCATATTTGCATCTGAATTTGTTGGTCTTGTTCATAAAAACATAATGTAAGGCCATCTTGGCTTATCAAAAACTAACATGGATGTTATTTAAGATGGGAGGACGTCAACTCAACCGATGATTAACCATAAGTAGCCTAGATTTTGCTTTTAGGTCCTAAATGAAGATGCCCACTCTATATGTGCTGCAATGATGCACTGTCCTCTGTATGTCACCTGGCTTGCTTTTGGATGCAAACTGATTCCTGTACAGCCTGTCATGCAGCAATAACAAAATAACTCTGAAGTGTTTGAAGGATAAGTGTGTGTGTGTGTGTGTGTGTATATATATATATATATATATATATATATGTTCGATGGCATGCGTAGCTGCAGATACACATGCTGTGCACAGTCCGCCGTCTGGTGTTGGGCTCGGAGTGTTACAAGTTGTTTTTCTTCGAAGAAGTCTTTTCGAGTCACGAGACCGAGGGACTCCTCCCACTTCGATTCCATTGCGCATGGGCGTCGACTCCATCTTAGATTGGTTTTTTTTTCCGCCATCGGGTTCGGACGTGTTCCTTTTCGCTCCGTGTTTCGGGTCGGAAAGTTAGTTAGAATCTCGGGAAAAAAACGTCGGTATTGTTTGCGTTCGGTATCGGGTTAGTTAGAACAAATCGACACCGAATTTTGAAGAGCTCCGGTGGCCCTTTGGGGTTTTTTCAATCCCCCGTCGGGGCCTGGTCGGCCCGGCCACGTGCGACTTCAAGGCTCATGGAACGGACCCCATTCCGCTTCTGCCCAAAATGCCATCACAAGTATCCATATACGGATCACCATCTGGTCTGTAACTTGTGCTTGTCCCCCGAGCACAAGGAGGATACTTGGGAAGCCTGTCGAGCGTTTCGGTCGAGGAAGACGCTGAGAGACCGAAGAGCCAGGAGACTACAAATGGCGTCCACGCCGACAGGTCAAGATCGTTTCGAGCAGGAAGAAGAAGCTTTCTCCGTCCGCGAGTCGGATTCGGAAGAACTAGACGCCGAAGAAACAACCAAAACCGTGAGTAAGACGTAGAAAATCAAGACTAACGAGAAGTCTACAAAAGCCCAGGGGACGCCACCGCCAACAGGCCATGGCTTAACCCGAAAAATAGGTGACCCATCCAAGGCACCGAAAAAGGGCATGCTGGTGTCGAAGTCATCCGACTCCGGTCGAGATACCGCCACACAGCAACCTCGGAGCCGAGACAGCGGCTCCGAGAAACTTCGGCACAGAGACAGCGGCACCGAAGAATTTCGCCACCGAGACACCACGCCGAAAACAAAGAAGGTTTCTTCGGAGCCTAAAAAGACTTCCGAAAAGGTTTCGGTTCCGAAACAGCCAGCCTCGGAGCCGAAAACTAGTTCCTATACATAGGAACAAGGATTAACCTCCCAATTACATAGATTTGGAGAGGAGCTTCAAGCTGTAGAGCCTGACTACACACAAAGAAGGCTTCATATTCATGAGGACACAGGGAAGATAACCACTCTTCCCCCAATCAAAATAAAAAGGAAACTTGCCTTTCAACAAAAGGACAAGCAACCACAGGCAAAGGTGGCAAGGAAAACAACCCCACCACCGTCACCACCACCATCAATACATGCATCACCAGCAACAACTCCACCACTGATGCACTCACCAGCTCATACCACAATGAGTCAGGATGATCCCGATGTATGGGACCTCTACGATGCTCCAGTGTCTGACAATAGCCCAGACTCTTATCCTACAAAACCGTCACCACCTGAGGACAGTACATCCTATACACAGGTGGTCGCAAGGGCAGCCGAGTTTCACAATGTCTCCTTACATTCGGAACCAATTGAGGATGACTTTCTCTTTAACACCCTATCCTCCCAGGAATGCTAAGACATTCAAAACAAATTTTTCAGGATCCAGTTAAAGGCAGAGCCATAACTCCAAGGGTAGAGAAAAAATATAAGCCACCGCCCACAGATCCAATATATATTACAACACAACTAACACCAGACTCAGTAGTTGTGGGGGCAGCTCGTAAGAGAGCCAACTCTCATACCTCAAGCGACGCACCACCTCCAGACAAGGAGAGCCGCAAATTTGATGCTGCGGGGAAAAGGGTTGCAGCACAAGCAGCAAATCAGTGGCGTATTGCCAATTCACAAGCACTTTTGGCAAGATACGACAGGGCTCATTGGGATGAAATGCAACATTTCATCGAACACTTACCCAAGGAGTTCCCAAAAAGAGCGCAACAGGTGGTGGAAGAGGGACAAAGTATCTAAAATAATCAGATACGGTCTTCCATGGACGCAGCAGATACAGCTGCAAGGACAATAAACACTGCAGTCACAATACGAAGGCACGCATGGCTCGCACTTCTGGGTTCAAACCGGAGATCCAGCAGGCTGTGCTCAATATGCCGTTTAATGAACAGCAATTGTTTGGGCCGGAGGTAGACACTGCCATCGAAAAACTCAAAAAGGACACCGATACAGCCAAAGCCATGGGCGCACTCTACTCCCTGCAGAGCAGAGGCACATTTCGGGAAACACCTTTTAGGTGAGGGTTTCGAGGTCAACCCACAGAAACCACAACCTCACAAACAAGGCCTACCTACCAGGGTCAATATCAAAGGGGAGGTTTTCGGGGGCAATTTAGAGGGGGCCAATTCCCAAAATATAGAGGAAAATTCTAAGGCCCCAAAACCCCTCAAAATAAGCAGTGACTCACAAGTCACACAACCCCATCACATAACACCTGTGGGGGGAAGACTAAGCCAATTTTACAAACTTTGGGAGGAAATAACAACAGACACTTGGGTCTTAGCAATTATCCAGCATGGTTATTGCATAGAATTTCGCCAATTCCCTCCAAACGTCCCACCGAAAACACACAATATGTCAAAACA
This sequence comes from Pleurodeles waltl, assembly GCF_031143425.1. Classification (NCBI taxonomy): domain Eukaryota; kingdom Metazoa; phylum Chordata; class Amphibia; order Caudata; family Salamandridae; genus Pleurodeles; species Pleurodeles waltl. The sequence continues at coordinate 1,819,926,496 of NC_090444.1, forward strand.
ACATATAGATCTTCTAGGACTAGAAGTTCAAGCATTGCTACAAAAGGACACAATAGAATTAGTACCAATTCAACAAAAAAACACAGGAGTTTACTCACTGTACTTTCTAATACCCAAAAAGGACAAAACTCTGAGACTAATACTAGATCTCAGAACACTAAATACCTACATAAAATCAGACCACTTTCACATGGTCACATTACAAGACGTAATCCCACTGCTCAAACAGCAAGACTACATGACAACATTAGATCTAAAAGATGCGTATTTCCATATACCAATACATCCTTCACACAGGAAATACCTAAGGTTCATATTCCAAGGAATACATTACCAATTCAAAGTGTTGCCATTCGGGATAACAACTGAGCCAAGAGTTTTTACAAAATGCCTGGCAGTAGTAGCTGCACATAGCAGAAGGCAGCAAATACATGTGTTCCCGCGTACTTAGACGACTGGTTAATCAAAACCAACACGCTAAAACAGTGTTCACAGCACACAAAATATGTCATACAAACCCTTCACAGGCTAGGTTTCTCCATCAACTACGCGAAGTCACACCTTTTGCCGTGTCAAACGCAGCAATATTTAGGAGCGACAATCAACACAACAAAAGGGATTGCCACTCCAAGTCCACAACGGGTTCAAACATTTCACAAAGTAATACAGGCCATGTATCCAACACAAAAGATACAAGTCAGAATGGTAATGAAACTACTAGGCATGATGTCTTCATGCATAGCCATTGTCCCAAACGCAAGATTGCACATGCGACCCTTAAAACAGTGCCTAGCATCACAATGGTCACAAGCACAGGGTCAACTTCTAGATCTGGTGTTGATAGACCGCCAACCATACATCTCGCTTCTATGGTGGAACAGTACAAATTTAAACCGAGGGCGGCCTTTCCAAGACCCAGTGCCACAATACGTCATAACAACAGATGCTTCCATGTGGGGAGCACACCTCAATCAACACAGCATCCAAGGACAATGGGACATACATCAGAGACAGTTTCACATAAATCACTTGGAAATGTTAGCAGTATTTCTAGCGCTGAAAGCATTTCAACTCATAATAACCCAAAAATACATTCTTGTCAAAACAGACAACATGACAACAATGTATTATCTAAACAAACAAGGAGGGACACACTCAACACAGTTGTGCCTCCTAACACAGAAAATATGGCATTGGGCGATTCACAACCACATTCGCCTAATAGCACAATTTATTCCAGGGATTCAGAGCCAGTTGGCAGACAATCTCTCTCGAGATCACCAACAAACCCACGAATGGGAAATTCACCCCCAAATACTAAACAATTACTTTCAAATTTGGGGAACGCCTCAAATAGATCTATTTGCAACAAAGGAAAACTCAAAATGCCAAAACTTCGCATCCAGGTACCCACAAGATCAATCCCAAGGCAATGCTCTATGGATGAACTGGTCAGGGATCTTTGCATACGCTTTTCCCCCTCTCCCTCTCATTCCATATGTAGTAAACAGGTTGAGTCAAAACAAACTCAAACTCATACTAATAGCACCAACATGGGCGAGGCAACCTTGGTACACGACACTACTAGACCTGTCAGTAGTACCTCATGTCAAACTACCCAACAAACCAGATCTGTTAACACAACACAAACAACAGATCAGACATCCAAATCCAGCATCTTTGAATCTAGCAATTTGGCTCCTGAAATCCTAGAATTCGGACACTTGCACCTCACACAAGAATGTATGGAGGTCATAAAACAAGCTAGGAAACCTACCACTAGACACTGCTACGCAAACAAGTGGAAAAGGTTCGTGTATTACTGCCAGAATAACCAAATTCAGCCATTACACGCATCTCCAAAGGATATAGTAGGATATTTACTACATTTGCTAAAATCAAATCTAGCTTTCTCTTCCATAAAAATACATCTCACCGCAATATCAGCTTACCTACAAATTACTCATTCAACTTCACTATTTAGAATACCAGTCATTAAAGCGTTTATGGAAGGCTTAAAAAGAATCATACCACCAAGAACACCACCTGTTCCTTCATGGAACCTCAACATTGTCTTAACAAGACTCATGGGTCCACCTTTCGAGCCCATGCATTCTTGTGAAATGCAATACTTAACGTGGAAAGTTGCATTTTTGATTGCCATCACATCTCTAAGAAGAGTGAGCGAGATTCAAGCATTTACCATACAAGAACCATTTATTCAAATACATAAAAATAAAGTAGTTCTAAGAACAAATCCTAAATTTTTACCAAAGGTTATCTCACCGTTCCACTTAAATCAAACAGTAGAGCTACCAGTGTTCTTCCCACAACCAGATTCTGTAGCTGAAAGAGCACTACATACATTAGACATCAAAAGAGCACTAATGTACTACATTGACAGAACGAAAATAATTAGAAAAACAAAACAACTATTTATTGCCTTTCAAAAACCTCATACAGGAAATCCAATTTCAAAACAAGGCATTGCTAGGTGGATAGTTAAGTGTATTCAAACCTGCTATCTTAAAGCAAAGAGAGAGCTGCCTATTACACCAAAGGCACACTCAACCAGAAAGAAAGGAGCTACCATGGCCTTTCTAGGAAATATTCCAATGAACGAAATATGTAAGGCAGCAACATGGTCTACGCCTCATACATTTACCAAGCACTACTGTGTAGATGTGTTAACTGCACAACAAGCCACAGTAGGTCAGGCTGTACTAAGAACATTATTTCAAACTACTTCAACTCCTATAGGCTGAACCACCGCTTTTGGGGAGATAACTGCTTACTAGTCGGTGCACAGCATGTGTATCTGCAGCTACACATGCCATCGAACGGAAAATGTCACTTACCCAGTGTACATCTGTTCGTGGCATGAGTCGCTGCAGATTCACATGCGCCCACCCGGAAGCCTGTAGCCGTTTAGAACTAGATCTTCAACATTTGTACATTTGTAAATATATTACTTTAACCTTTATTATGTACATACGTATTCATTCCATTGCATGGGCACTATTACTAACATACACAGCTCCTACCTCACCCTCTGCGGAGAAAACAATCTAAGATGGAGTCGACGCCCATGCGCAATGGAATCGAAGTGGGAGGAGTCCCTCGGTCTCGTGACTCGAAAAGACTTCTTCGAAGAAAAACAACTTGTAACACTCCGAGCCCAACACCAGACGGCGGACTGTGCACAGCATGTGAATCTGCAGCGACTCATGCCACGAACAGATGTACACTGGGTAAGTGACATTTTCCATATATACATACATATACACACATATATATATATATATATAGTATATATATGTGTGTGTTTTGAATGGCTTGTGTAGCTGTAGATACACATGCTTTGCATAAGTCCGCCATCTAGTGTTGGGCTCAGAGTGTTAACAAATTGTTTTTCTTCTAAGAAGGTTTTCATGTCACAAGATCGAGTGACTCCTCCTCTTGATGATCGTGTGCATGGGCATTGAGTGCTTTGTTAGATTGTTTTCTTTCTGTTGTCGGGTTCGGACGTGTTTCCTCTCGCTCTGGTAGGTCTCGGTTCAGTATCTTCTGATAGCCAACGGCATGGTTTCAATCACGTTTTCTGCTCTTATAGTCAATCCAATTAAACACGCCCTTAGGGGGGGTATCTCGTCCTTTATGGGCCTACTTCAACATGTGGGAATCAAACAATGTCAGGCTGATGGAACAGACTCTGTTTCGATTTTGCCCATGGTGTCACGCCAAATTTCTCTACACCTATCAACATTTCGTGTGTAATCTCGCCTGTTTCCATATCACGAAGAAGGAAACTGATGCTTGCCGGTCGTTTTGATCAAAAAAAGACTCTTAGGAATCGAAGAGCGTGGGGTCTAAATTATCAGAGCACACACCAGATATCTTCGGGGGCGAACATGCGCAAGAAGTGGCACAGCGTGCAACCGTTTCCATCTTAGACCCCGATTCGGATCCAGATTCCGATGTCGACAGCCAATCCATCCCACTGGCGCAGTACCACCACCCAAAGACAATTAAGTTGATATTTGTTCCTCCATTGCCTTCCAGCCATTGTCGGACCTGAAAAATACATTCAAATGACCAACCCTCTGGTTCGGCACCGAAACAAAAGACCAAAGTGCATTCGGCACCATGCAAACATCTTGCCACATGTGTTTCGATACTGAGCTGAAAATCCGACTTTTCCACCTCTGAGCTGAAAAAAGTTACAGCGCTTTCGGAGCCGACATTTCGGATCGACTCGAGCATTCGGTATGCAAGCTTTCGGAGCTGAAACCTGTCGGTGGTAGATATGCTCCAGCTATTGAGGAGTCATGAGAGATACAGCCCATATTGGAGGTTATGGATGCTAAGCAGTGACAAATCCACATACATAAGGACACAGGAAGGATTATAACCTCTCCTCCTCCAATAATGAAAAGAAAATTAACTTTTCAAGAAACTTTAGATGCTGGGCCTACACCTACTAACATCTTTAAAAAACAAAAAAAGGAAAAACAAAAGGCACCACAGTAGCCTTGCCACCACATTCTCCTACCCTTCCTGCTACTCCACCACCCCCACCTACACAATTCTCTCTACAAGAATCCCCTGTTTCACCACATAGGGATGCTTTATCAGAGCCTCAAGAGGATGTAGATCCATGGTGTATATATATATGACACAGATCCCATTCTTCCCAATTATCACAATTTATACTGAGCAAGGCCATCTCCCCCTGATGATACCACTGCTTACAATCAGGTTATAGCCAGGGCAGCTGTGTATCATAATGTGCAATTACATACAAATCCCATTTAGGATGTTTTTTATCTAACACTTTAACATCTACTCACAAGGGGTATGAGTGTCTCCCCAGGCTTCCAGGCATGCTTAGACATGCCAAAGATATTTTAAACAACCCGTAAATTCAAGAGTCATTACACCTAGGGTTGATAAAAAAAAATATATATATATAAACCTGCACCCTCTGATCCCGTTTTTATTAGAGCACAACTACCACCTGACTTTATAGTAGTCGTGCAGCAAGGAAGCGTGCTAATAGGCAATCTATAGGGGATGCTCCTCCTCTAGACAAAGAGAGTAGCAAATCTGAAGCAGCAGGTAAAAGAGTGGCTATTCAAGCTGCTAACCATTGTAGGATTGCGAACTCTCAAGCACTTCCAGCAAGGTACGACAGAGCTCATTGGGATCAGATGGAAGACTTGATGCAATACCTTCTACCAGAGCATCAAAAATGGACACAACAAATAGTAGCTGAGGGACAGGCTATTTCTAATAACCAAATCAGGTGCGCTATAGATGCAGCTGATGCAGCAGCAAGGGGTTTGAACACCACCACCATCATCATCATCAGAAGACGACATGCATGGCTAAGGGCTTCAGTTTTTAAGCCAGAGATACAATAGGCAGTATTAAATATGCCCTTCGATAAACCACATTTATTTGGGCCAGAAGTTGATAGTACAATAGAGAAGCTCAAAAAGGACTCCGAGTCCGTTAAAGCTATGGGTGCGTTATACACTATACCCACTTTTTGTAGGCCACAGTTTAGGGGTGGTTTCAAACCATCAACCACAGACCCATCCACATCCCAACAAAAACAAGGGCCACACTTCTATAGCAAAGGTTCATTTAGAGGCTATTATAGAGAAGAGGTAAATCAGCCACTCCCAAGTGTTCCTCCACCAAGCAGTGACTTATTACAAATCCCCACAGAACATACATCTCCTGTGGAAAGAAGACTGGTAAAGTTTTACCCACAACGGCACAACATTACTACAGATGAATGGGTTCTATCAATTATCCAACATGGCTATTGCGTAGAGCTAGCCTCTATTCCACCAAACATTCCCCCTCGTTCACACAGACTTACTCAGAAACATCTCTCTTTACTAAAATAGGAGGTGCAATCACTACTACTCAAAGGAGCCATAAAGATAGAGCCTAAATCCCAACAAGGATCCAGAGTGTAGTCACTATACTTCTTCATACCAAAGGAAGACGATATTCTTAGACCAATTTTAGATCTCAGACCCCTCAGTCTATACATCCTTTTAGAACACATATGGTCACGCTACAAGACATCATTCCCCTACTGCAAAAACAGGATTACATGACCGCATTAGACCTCAAGGATGCTTATTTCCATATTCCCGTCCATCCAGCACATTGGAAGTATCTAAGATTTGTTACAGCAGGCAGGCACTACCAATTCAAGGTACTGCCATTCGGAGTAACAACAGCGCCAAGGGTATTCACAGAATGCTTAGCGGTGGTTTCAGCATTTCTCAGAAGACAACATATACATGTTTTCCCATATCTGGACGACTGGCTTATAAAGGCCAGTACAATTCATATTTTTCAACAAAATACTCAATATATCATAAACATCCTACACTATCTACGGTTCACAATCAGTTACCACAAATCTCACCTGCAACCATCACAAAGACAATCGTATCTGAGAGCAATTCTGAACACTCAATCAGGATTAGCATACCCAAACCCAGTCAGGATTCAAGCATTTCACAATCTCATATCTCAACTACAATACAGCCACACTTATACAGTAAAGCTGGTGATGGAACTATTAGGAATGATGGCTTCATACATAGCAATCGTACCCAATGCAAGACTACACATGCGACCACTACAGTGGTCTTTCTTAACAATGGTCTCAGGCACAGGGTCAAATTCGGGATCTAGTGTTGTTGGACTGCCATACTCGCCGCTCTCTGCAGTGGTGGAATTACACCAACTAACAAATGGGTGGCCCTTTCAGGACAATCACAACAGATGCGTCAATTATAGGTTGGGGAGCTCATCTCAACAACCTCACTATACAAAGTGAATGGGACGCAATTTAACAGACTTACCATATAAACCACTTGGCATTACTAGCAGTATTCCTAGCGCTCAAAGCCTTTCAGACACAAATCACATACAAGATAGTGCTATAAGGACAGACAATATGACCACAATATATTATCTGCAAAAACAAGGGGGGGCACATTTTAGCACAAACAATTTGGAAATGGGTAATTCACAATCAAATTCAATTACTGGCAGAATATATTTCAGGGGTACACAATCAACTAGCGGACCTCTTAAGTATGACGCAGCAACAAGTACATGAATGGGAGATTCACCCACAAGTGATTCAACAATACTTACAAATGTGGGGAACCCCAGACATAGATCTTTTTGCCACAGGAGAAAACACAAAATGCCAAAACTTTGCATCCAGGTACCTACGCCCTCAAACCAAGGGTAATGCTCTATGGGTCAATTGGTCAGAGATATTTGCTTACACTTTTCCACCTCTCCCACTAAGTCAATTTCTGATCAAAAGGATGAAACAGACTTCCCTCACCATTATGCTCATAGCTCCCATGTGGACACATCATCATTAGTACACAACACTGTTGGATCTGTCTGTAGTACCCCATCACAAACTACCAAACAAACCAGATCTATTGACTCAAAAGAGAGGTCAAATCAGACATCCAAATCCCAGCATACTCAATCTGGTGATTTGGCTCCTGAAGTCATAGAATTTGGCTACTTACAACTTCCATCTGAATGTATGGATATTCTAAAGGAAGCACGCAAACCCACAACTAGACAGTGTTATGTGGCTAAATGGAAGTGTTTTGTCTACTATTGTCAGCCTAAAAACATTAACCCACTTAAAGCTTCAATACAGGATATTGTTTGCTATTTGCTACACTTACCGAAAGCAAACCTCACAAACCGCTCTATCAGGATACATTTAATAGCAATAGCTGCTTACCTCCAAAACAGACAACATACTTCCCTGTTTAGAATTCCTATGGAGGGTCTTAAAAGGATTATTCCACCTAGAGCTCCACCAGCCCCTATGTGGAATCTTGACATTGTTCTCACAAGACTTATGGGGCCGCCATTTGAACCCATGCATTCTTACCCTCTTCAATTTTCATTATGGAAGGTTTTTAGTAGCAATTACTTCTTTAAGGTGAGTTAGTGAAATTCAAGCATTCACCTTAGAAGAACCTTTCTTCCAGATTCACAAAAACAAAATAGTTCTTAGAACAAATCCAAAATTCCTACCAAAACTGGTTTCACATCAGTCAGTGGAATTGCCAGTCTTCTTTCCACAGCCAGATTCAGTTGCTGAAAGAGCTCTTCATACCCTTGTATAAGAGCTCTTATGACAGAACAAAAGATTTCAGAAAATCCAAACAACTCTATGTGGCTTTCCAACAACCTCACAAAGGTAATCCCATTCCTAAGCATGGATTAGCTAGATGGATAGTAAAGTGTATTCAAACTTGCTGTCTTAAAGCTAAAAGACAGCTACTAATACCTCCTAAAGCTTCCATGGCATTCTTAGGGAATACACCAATCGCAGACATGTAAAGCAGCCACATGGTCTTCACCAGTGGTTCCCAACTTTTGGCTTCTGTGGAACCCCCCTTATCATTACTGGAACCCAGCGACCCCCACTGAATCATTATTAGAAACCAGGGCCCCCTCCCACTTAGTCATTACTGAAAGCTGGGGACCTAATCTGTTAATATTATTTAATTTTCTAAGCAGTTGTGGACCCCCTGATGAGGCTTCGCAGACACCCAGGGGTCCCCGGATCACAGGTTGGGAACCTCTGGTCTACACCACACACATTTACTAGACACTACTGTGTGGATGTGTTATCTCGCCAACAAGCAAATGTTGGACAGGCAGTGCTTAGAACACTATTTCAAACTACTCCAACTCCTACACGCTAGCCACTGCTTATTTTGGGAGGGGACTGCTTTACAGTCTATGCAAAGCATGTGTATCTACAGCTACACATGTCATCGAATGAAAAATTTTACTTACCCAGAAGGCATCTGTTTGTGGCATGTAGTGCTGTAGATCCACATGCTTCCTCCCTCCTCCCCGGAAGCCTGTGGCTGTTGTAGTACTATATATTGTAAATATGTATATACATTGCATGGACATCTCTTTTCTTTATTATATATCTACACATACACCTGTACACTCTTTACCTCACCCTCCTGCAGGAAAACAATCTAACAAAGGACTCAATGCCCATGCACATTATCACCGAGAGGAGGAGTCACTCGATCTCGTGACTCGAAAACCTTCTTAGAAGAAAAACAATGTGTAACACTCCAAGCCTAACACTAGATGACGGACTTATGCAAAGCATGTGAATCTACAGCACTACATGCCACAAACAGATATCTACCAGGTACGTAACATTTTCCATATATACACACACACGTACATACAGAATATGATGATTAAATATTGTGAGCTGCAGCTTCATCGGTCTCTTCACCAGGACGGGAAGTCTCACCCAGTTTTTCTTAATTTAGTTTGACTCGTAAGTCTTGGAAAGCGTGCCTCTGGTGACTTATCTTCGCCAGACATAGCAGTGGTTTTCAAGCTTTTACTCTCATTTGCATTTTGATAAGTTTCTTTCTAAATTGTTCCTTACCACTAGTAGAATTATCTGTTGTTAGGACATTGATGGATCTTAAATTTTATATTGGCGAATCGAGGGCCACTTCATTCCTTGTATGGCTTTTCTGCCATGCGTGAGCGCTCTTCCCTTGGTAAGCAGGCCTCCAATTTTTCAGTTGCCAGTTGGGTGCTGGTCTCAATCCTTTTTGGTTGCCATGCATGGGCAGAAAGAGGAAGGAGGAGCTAGTGTATTTCGCCGACTGGTGTCTGCATATTATCTGCAGTACAACTGTGTGTGCAATGTACTGTAAACACTACTGTGTATGGGTTACATTAGGGCTAATGAGTTTGGCTAACTTTCTCCATAAATTAATACTTTTTGATAAACTGCAGGATATGTAGCTGCACCACCCAAACTCCATACAATTATTTCACTATTTAGGTTGCCCATAAGTAAGTGGGGGGGGGTGGGTTGTTTGAGGTTGGATGTACAAGCCCGTAGATAAACAAGCTCATGAGCCAGAGGTGTGGTACTCTCATGATTTTTTGTTAAATCTTTGCTGTGCTACCTCTGACATCTTAATGTGACTGGGGCTGTAGGATAAATGAAGTCTGGCCACCATTACATATGTTTTGGCTTTAAGCTTTTAATTGCATTCTAAGGGAAAACCACCTAATGCTGATGGGATAAGTTTAAATGTCTACAAACATAGGGGGTCATTCCAACCTTGGCGGGAAAAAAGGCGCTTACCGCCGTGCAGAAGACCGCCAGAACACCGCCGCGGTAAACCGCCACGGTCATTCTGACCCACAACAGGCAAACCGCCAAAATACAGACATCCACAAAAGTCTGCCACACCAAAGGGCAGCGAGAAACTGGCACGAATCCTCGTGGCGGTCTTTCAACCGCGGTATTCTCTTGGCGGTACACACCGCCGTGGTCAAAATACACACACTTCTACAAAACACCGCCACATTGGACAATTACAAATACACACACCTGATACACATACACACACCAATCCCACACACACAATACAATATAAAACACACACCCACTTCACCCACAAACCTCCACGCCAACAGAATCGTGAACACACACAGAGAAAAGACATCCGAGCACCCAGACGCGCATTTTACTGTCACCCAGCAATATTAGCACGCACTTCACACAACACAACAATACACATCACCACACATAGCACCACACAATCCACCCCACACATCACCCACACCACCCCATGGCACCGCAAAGACACCCCAGGTTCTCTGACGATGAACTCAGGGTCATGGTGGAGGAAATTGTACGGGTAGAGCCACAGCTCTTCGGGACACAGGTGCAGCACACCACCATTGCCAGGAAGATGGAGCTATGGAGCAGAATAGTCGATAGGGTCAACGCTGTGGGACAGCACCCAAGAAATAGGGACGACATCAGGAAGCGGTGGAACGACCTACGGGGGAAGGTGCGTTCAATGGTATCCAGGCACAACATCGCGGTGCAGCGGACTGGCGGCGGACCCCCACCTCCTCCCCCAGAATTCACAACATGGGAGGAGCAGGTCTTGGCGATCCTGCATCCTGAGGGCCTCGCAGGAGTAGCTGGAAGAATGGATTCTGGTAAGTCAAAATTTCACTACTTCATCCCCCCCACCCCACCTGCATGCCAACTCATACCACCACCCTCACCCTCACCCCCATTACACCTACTCCCTGCAAATGTCTCACCATCACAACCCCACCCATCCCAACACCAAACCCTGCATCGACCACAAACCATGGACACCCATCACCAAAGCATGCCCACTGCACATACCCATACACCCCCCCAAACCATCGTCACTAAAGCCCCCACACAGGAATGCCAGCAATAGGGTACACGGGCACCCACCCATTGCACGCTATGGCACACACAGATGCAATAACCATACTTTTATACCCCTGCAGGACCCGAACGCCACGTCACCGTGCAGGAGGGTCCACAAATGTCCACTCCACCCCCAGAAGAGGCCCACAGTGATGACAGCAACTCTGTCGACCTGGATCTAGATGACCAGCCCGGCCCATCGGGGACCTCGGGACAGTCGGTTCCCCTCACCCAGTCACAGGCCTCCACAGACCTTCCCCCCCTCTGGAAACACCAGCACAGCACCCACCCAGCGGGCCCATACCTCTGTCCCTAGGACACGTCAATCAGCGGTGTGTCCACCACTACAGGGCACCCAGGCTAACCCACCACCCCAACAACAATAGGGACCTGGGGGCAGTGGTAGTGGGCACACGGTCCAGGGGACGGAGGCACAGGGAAACAGGGGAACTGGGAGGGCTGCTGTGCGACAGGGGGCGGACAGGCCAAGGGAACCCACTCTCCACGAGGCCCTCTCCTCCATCATGGGAGCATACCACCACTCCCAGGAGACGATGGCTACGGTACTGGCTAGGTTTCAGGAGATCCAGCTCCTGCAGGAGCAACAGTATATGGGGTTCAGGGAGGAACTACGAAACATCAGTTCCGCCCTGGCCACCATCGTAGGGGCTCTGAATCAGGTAGTCACCACATTGCGGGACACTGTGCACCACAAAGGGCCCCTCACACTAGCATGGACCAAGAACTTCCTACCACCTCTGCCGGCGCTAGTGGACAGGAGGCCCCGCCACAGGACCAACAGGCCACCACCACCCCACCCCCTGCAGAAGGAGAACCACCCCGCAAGCGGGCCCTGAGATCCAGGAAGAAGCCAGAGTAAGATGCCAAGACCCCCGCCAGCAAAGGATACCTCCCTGATTGTCATCCCACTGTCCCACATTGTCACCCTGTCCATCCTTAAACTGCCCCTGCTCCACTTTCCAAAGGCATTTGGACAATGCACCTGTGATAATAATAGTCTGGACTCTGCCATGGACATTCCTCCACCAACACCCCTCAACCAATTTGCAACCACCCACCAATATAGAGCAATGTAATAAACACAGTTATTGCACAAAACAATCAGGAGTCTGGCTGTGATTTGGAACAAATGTATTAGACATGACCGTGCCAAAATGCTGATTTACATTGTGATGACAACATACCAATGTCACACAGCTGTAGTCCATGGGGAAACAAAGCAGATGTCACGCAGTGGGGCCCACAGCTCTGAAATCGGAAGGGAAAGTCACAACTCAGTTACCATACACTGAGGGAAAAGGACAGACAGTAGAGAGGGAGTAGTCTTTAAGTAAATGTAATATGCCGGTGGGGATTCTTACCTGTGTGTCATTGAAAATACTGCTGTATTACTGTGTTCCTGTTCTCTATGTCGTCCTCTTCGGCTTCCTCGGAATTTATTATGATACATTAGGGATCCACCTGTCATATGGAGGCACCTGAACCTGGCCTTCAGGAGGCCGAAGGTTCGCTCGATCACCCTCCTAGTCCGCCCATGGGCCTCATTGTACCGTTCCTCTGCCCTTGTCCTGGGATTCCTCACTGGGGTCAGTAGCCATGACAGGTTTGGGTAACCAGAGTCCCCTAATAGCCACACCCGGTGCCTCTGGAGTTGACCCATCACGTAAGGGATGCTGCTATTCCGCAGGATGTAGGCGTCATGCACTGAGCCAGGGAACTTGGCATTCACATGGGAGATGTACTGGTCAGCCAAACACACCATCTGTACATTCATTGAATGATAACTCTTCCTGTTCCTGTACACCTGTTCACTCCTGCTGGGGGGGACCAAAGCAACATGTGTCCCATCAATGGCACCTATGATGTTGGGGATATGTCCAAGGGCATAGAAATCACCCTTCACTGTAGCCAAATCCCCCACCTCAGGGAAAACGATGTAGCTGCGCATGTGTTTCAGCAGGGCAGACAACACTCTGGACAACACCTTGGAAAACATAGGCTGGGACATCCCTGATGATATGGCCACTGTTGTTTGAAATGACCCACTTGCTAAGAAATGGAGTACTGACAGAACCTGCACTAGAGGGGGGGATCCCTGTGGGTTGGCGGATTGGTGACATCAGGTCTGCCTCCAGCTGGGCACACAGTTCATGAATAGTGGCTCGGTCAAGCCTGTATGTCAGTATGACATGTCTTTCCTCCATTGTCGACAGGTCCACCAGCGGTCTGTACACGGGAAGATTTCTCCATCTCCTCGCATGTCCCAGCGGACGGTGCCTATGAAGTACAACAGCGAGTACAGAGTCAATCAACCCACAGGTACGTTCCCACAGCTTGCACATAACACGATTCCCAATGCATTGAATGGCTTGTATGAGTGTCGATGCAAGGCCTAGGTATGTGTGACGCAGTAGAAAGTAAGCCATGTGGGCCCTTGAAATGACGGCTGCCTGACCTGTGAAGTGCGACAATGGGTCAATGCGCTGGCGTGGCACACCGTGGCAGTAGGCGGTCGAAGACCGCGGCGCAAAGCAGCATTGGTTAACATTGAACCCTATGGGTCTCAGGAGCCAATGACGATGTGCGCCGGCGGTCGCGGTACGCACCGCCGCGGGCGTGACAGCCATTTTCTATCTGCTTAATCACTCGATACCTGATCTTCCACAGGAGAGGACCTACACTGCAAGTGCTGCTGTGACCTCGGTCTGGAAGAGACAATGGCTCATGCGACTGGGGAAAGGGCCCCTGCCTTCACTGCTCAGGAATTGGAGAAACTTGTGGATGGGGTCCTCCCCCAGTATGCGCTACTCTACGGTCCTCCAGACCAACAGGTAAGTACACTGGGACCATGCTTTGTGGGCAATGCCTGTGTTGAGTGGGGTGGATGAAAGATGGTGGGGAGGGGAGCGATTGAGGCATGCATCAAACGACAGATGAGAGCATGTGCCACATGGCAAGGGTGGGGATGGGGGGCCACTCACATCGAGCATGCAGAAGGTGATGAATATTTTTCTCTCCCTGTACATGTCACATAGGTCAGCGCCCACCAGAAAATCGATATTTGGCGGGCCATCGCCAAGGACGTCCGGACCCTGGGGGTCCACCACAGACAGGGCACCCACTGCCGGAAGAGATGGGAGGACATCCGACGCTGGAGCAGAAAGACGGCGGAGGCTCAGCTGGGGATGGCCTCCCAACGTGGGAGGGGTGCCAGTCGGACTTTGACCCCCCTGTTGTCCCGGATCCTGGCGGTGGCCTACCCCGATTTGGATGGGCGCGTGAGGACATCACGGCAGACACAAGGGGGTGAGTACACTCTTATTCTGGCGACTTTGCGCGCAGTGGAGGTGTCTGGGTGGGGGAGGAGGGCTGTGGGTATCCCTAGGCCAGGGCGATTTCTGTAGGCAAGGCCCCTCCGTAAGGCATGGCCCTGTGCCCCCGCCCCCCACCTCTGTAGGGTGCCAAGTACAGTTATCCATGGCCCTGTGTCATCTATGTGTGCAGATGTCGCCCATAGGCTTGTAGGCCATGTCCCACGGATTGTGTAGTCGACCCCAAGTGCGCGGCGTAGCGCAGGGGGCTTCTGTGTCTGTCCTGTCCGCCAACGGTGTCGCCAATGCATGCACTCAACATTTCTTTATTTTTCCCGACCCCCCTTTTTTATTGTCTTCCTGTTCACGTGTGCATTAGCATCATCAGGCGGAGGAGAAGTGGCATCGGAGCACGAGGGAGCTGCATCTCACATGGCCATGCAACGGATTCGGAATTCACCAGTGAGACGGAGGGCGAGGGGAGCTCCATAGCGGGGACTCGTGCTGATGTCAGTGACAGCGACTCGTCCTCTGAAGGGAGCTCCCTTGTGGTGGCGGCAACATCTGTGCCCCCCGCAACAACAGGTACAGCCGCCACCCAGCGCACCAGCACCGCCCTCCCAGCAGCCCCTCAGCGTTTGCCCCGTGCCCGCTCACCCAGGAAGGTGGGCATCTCCTTCGCCTCAGGCACCTCAGGCCCTGCCCCTGTCACCCCTGCTGCCCTCAGTGAGGAGGTCATTGACCTCCTGAGGAAGCTCACTGTTGGGCAGTCTACCATTTTGAATGCCATCCAGGGTGTAGAAAGGGAGGTGCACCAGAGTAATGCATACCTGGAGGGCATTCATTCTGGTCAGGCTGCCCTTCAGCGATCGTTCAACACTCTGGCCTCAGCACTGATGGCAGCCATTGTTCCTGTCTCTAGCCTCCCCCCTCCAACTTCCTCCACCCATACCCAATCCCCTGTACCTCTGCCTATCCCAGACACACCATCCGACCAGCCTGCACACACCTCAAACACCCAAGGGAAGCTCAGGCAAACATAAGCACCACACATCCCACAGGCATTCACACAAGCAACATCCACATGCAGATATACCAACACCCACTACCCTCCACTGTGTCCCCCTCCTCCTCGTCTCCCTCCTCCCTCCCTGTCACGTCTCCACTCACACCTGCATGCACAACATCTTCAGCCACTACGTCCATCACCAGCACACCCACCAGAACCCCCCGCTCAAGTGCAGTCACCACCCCCACTACCATTCACACGTCCCCTGTGTCCTCTCTCACTGTCTGTCACCCCCTCTTCCAAGCTACACAAACGCAGGCAGCCACCCACCCAACAGCCATCCACCTCACGACAGCCTCCAGCCCAAGCACCTGCACCCAAAGACACCAGACTGAAAACTCCTACAACCACAACCTCTTCCATACCCACTACACCTACCCGTCCCTCTGTTCCTAAAATGCTTTTCCTTTCCAAACTTGACCTCTTTCCAACAACTCCCCCACCCCGTCCATCTCGTAGGACTCCAGTCAGCACCTCAGCCACCACAAAAGCTGGACCTGTCATGACAGTCTGCCATGGACTGTGGAGTCCCCCACCCTTAAGGGCAGCCAGTTCAGTAAGGAGCCAAGGCACGGCCAGCCCACCCCCGGTAAAACATCTGAAGATTGGCAGTGGCCGGCGCGAGAGGCCGAAGACACCAGGGACCAAAATCCCTACCATGGCTCCGGCAGGAAGTGTGGTGCCAGCTGGCACACCGCCAAAGGTGGGGAAGGGCCACAGGCGAACAGGGAAGGCTGGGAAGGGCAGCACGCCCGACAAGACCGCCAGCAGCCCAGCTGGCCAGGAGGGCCCCGCCAGCCCCATCCCAGGTGGGCAGGAGGACACCAACAGGCCCGGTACTGCAGCCCAGGAGGGCCCCGCAAGCCCCATCCCAGGTGGGCAGGAGGACACCAACAGGCCCGGTACTGCAGCCCAGGAGGGCCCCGCCAGCCACACGACAGATGGGCAGGAAGGCACCGCCAGCCACAGGTCAGGTGGCGAATGACCTCCACGCCATGGCCGGATCCGCTGAGCTGGGCACTCATCCGATGCACCGCTGAACTGGGCTCTTCATCTCAAGCACCGCTGAAGTGGGCCCTTCATCTCAAGCACCGCTGAACTGGGCACCGCCGTCTCAAGCACCGCTGAACTGGGCACCGCCGTCTCAAGCACCACTGAACTGGGCACCGCCGTCTCAAGGACCGCTGAACTGGGCCCTTCATCTCAAGCACCGCTGAAGTGGGCCCTTCATCTCAAGCACCGCTGAAGTGGGCCCTTCATCTCAAGCACCGCTGAAGTGGGCACCGC
This sequence comes from Pleurodeles waltl, assembly GCF_031143425.1. Classification (NCBI taxonomy): domain Eukaryota; kingdom Metazoa; phylum Chordata; class Amphibia; order Caudata; family Salamandridae; genus Pleurodeles; species Pleurodeles waltl. The sequence continues at coordinate 1,819,943,522 of NC_090444.1, forward strand.
CGTCTCAAGCACCACTGAAGTGGGCCCTTCATCTCAAGCACCGCTGAACTGGGCACCGCCGTCTCAAGCACCGCTGAACTGGGCACCGCCGTCTCAAGCACCGCTGAACTGGGCCCCGCCGTCTCAAGCACCGCTGAACTGGGCCCCGCCGTCTCAAGCACCGCTGAACTGGGCCCCGCCGTCTCAAGCACCGCTGAACTGGGCCCCGCCGTCTCAAGCACCGCTGAACTGGGCAGCGCCGTCTCAAGCACCGCTGAAGTGGGCCCTTCATCTCAAGCACCGCTGAAGTGAGCCCTGCCGTCTCAAGCACCGCTGAACTGGGCACTGCCGTCTCAAGCACCGCTGAACTGGGCACCGCCGTCTCAAGCACCGCTGAACTGGGCCCTTCATCTCAAGCACCGCTGGCCCATTGGCAGAAGGGGCAGGCCTGCATCTGTGTCGGGCAGGGCTGCACGAAGCACTCTGGGCACAAGTCCCCCTCCAGAACCAGTGGAGACTGTCATCCACTTGTGAGACTGTGGCTTTGCACTCTCCAGGATGTAACAGTGGGCAAGCCACCCACTGTAGAGACTTGAGAGACTGTGGCTTTGCACTCCCCAGGATGGAAAAGTGGGCAACCCACCCACTGTAGAGACTTGTGAGACTGTGGATTTGCACTCCCCAGGATGTAACAGTGGGCAAGCCACCCACTGTAGAGAGTTGAGAGACTGTGGCTTTGCACTCCCCAGGATGTAACAGTGGGAAGCCCACCCACTGTCTGGACTTGTGAGACTGTGGCTTTGCACTCCCCAGGATGGAACAGTGGCCATGGAGGCCCCTCGTGGATCTGGCGTCGTGGACTCATCTGGCTGAGGTGCCCCCCCTTCCCTTCCCCCTGAGGTGCCTGTAGTTTTCCTATCTGATGCCCCTGCAGTGTTCTCTCCGTTGGAGTCAGGTATCCTGTGTGGGCTTTGCCCATGTGATTTGGGCCCAGTGGTCCACGAACAATGCCTGCTACAATTATCGGACTTGAAAATGTATGTATATAAAGGTTTTAGATGTGTGATATATTTTTAAGCCAGTGATACAATATATTCCAATGTTTAGAATCATTTCCTTTTGTCTTTGCATTCTTCCAGGGGGTGTGGGGGGGGGTGTGGAGGGGTAACTGTGATGTTTTGCTATGCATTGATGTGTGTGTTGTAGTGGGTGAGGGGGGATGGGGGTGTCGCGTATGTGTGTCCCCGTAATTTTTTGCCTCCCCCCTCCCCTGTGTCGTAGGTGCAGTACTCACCGTTGTCTTCTGCGCCGGCGTTCGTGCTCCTGGTAGAGGAGCAGGAAGAGTATCGCTGGGAGTATGTGGAGTTCGGGTTCCATGCTGTCCAGATTCCTCGTGGGGTGTATGGAGGTGAGCGTTTTCCATTCGAAATGGCTGTTTCCGCCGTGTTTTTATCGGCGGGGCTACCGCCCCGGAAAAGGTGGCGGATTGGTAGGTTGTGATAGGGTGGGCGGTACATTGACTCTCGTCTGTCTCTTGGCGGTGACCGCCGCGCTGTTTGTTTGTCCCGCCGTGGCGGGCGGTGTGTTGAAGTGGCGGTCTCTGTTGGCGATTTCCACCAGGGTCGGAATTCCATTTTTTTTACCGCCAGACTGTTGGCGGTTTAGCCGCCGCTTTAACACCGACCGCCAGGGTTGGAATGACCGCCATAATGTTCTGCATGACTAGTATGGTTACGCATGTGCTGTGTGCTTATTGTGTATATAGTATTCTACCCTTTGTATAGGCGATATACTATAGATAATTCAGAAAGTTTGTGCTTCTTATTTCACACATCACCTTGGTACATGTAGACACTGTTGTACTCTAAAAGGTGCACTGCTAGAAAAGTTATAATTGGATGGTCGGCTTAATAAAGAAGTATTCTGGCAAAAAAGAGATACATTTATTTAATACTCATTACATTGTGCTTCTCACAGACTTATTTCCCAGCAAAGCACCCTTATCCTGGCTAGATAATTTCCTCTGCTTCCCCTCTGTTCCTTTGTATATGTTTCTTTTCTTTGGAGGGGACACACCAAATCATTTTAGTTTTGCACTTTGGAGTTGCAGACTAATACGGGAATCTCAGACTTTCATTTCATTTTTTCATAGTTTAAATAAAATAAAGCAGTATACGAAGGTGGCCAGATGTTTTTTTATAAAATTCAGTTAAAGCACCCAAACATGTCAAAGAAGTAATATAAAACTACTGAAAGTACGAGACATTTCGGTAAAATTCACTGTAAGCGAACCCTCGAAAAACCTTCTTTAAGTTAACACAGTCAACATTTTAAATGACTGAAATAGACTTTTACAGTTAATAAAAAGTGAATGTGGGCATTTTTCTTTACTATATTTCCTATGTACTCCTCATAAAATGAGACCATTTTGAGCACACAGTTTTAATTCACTATTGATTTTTGTTCACAACTAGTCTTACTTCAGAGGGTATTGATGCACTTTACAATTTAAAGGAGTACAAGTGATTCTACAGATTATATATGAACATAGATTCCTTACCTTTGAGTTCTCCGAAGGCGTCAGACTGGATCCAGAAGATTTTTCGTGAGCAGTACCCCTGTGCGCTGGTAGGTGGTATCGGTCTGCTCCATGCGGCTATGTCTGTGGCAGAAGTGACATCCGCTTCACCTATATAGGTGCCACCTCAGCTCGCTGACGTAGGTTCTTCTCTTTCTGCACTAGCCAGTGCTGATCCAAGAAAAGAACTACCCCTTTATCAGCTTTTGACATGCAGTTTGCAACTTTTGTTGAGGATTTTTGAGGCTATCCCCCTGGTGTATTGAGGAAATGTCATTGAGGAAGACCGGTTTTAAACCCTGAGGTGCCGGTCACTGTGCCATGTCGGAGACACACCCACAACTCATTTGTCTGTAGTGCAACCACGACTTCAAGTACGGCTCTGACGGCCGGACCATGGCGCTGAAGGATTTGAGGACATGAGTGGCGTCTCCATCCACTGGTGGCGCAGTGTCTTTCAGCAGTGGGGGAGCCTTGGTTATATCTGTTCACCCCCATGGAGAACGTGTTATGTCAACAGTTTTGCTTGCTGGAATTTCCAAGGCAGCTCTCACTCGGAGATGCTTTTCATCTCAAATGGAGCTCAGGCCTCCTTGTACGCCTTTCCGCCCATACCACTCCTGCTCAGACTTCTCAAGAAGATCAGGCCCCAAGTCATCCTTGTGACTCCAAACTGGGCACGAAGACTCTGGTATACTGAGCTTCTGAACATGAGTGTTGATCCTCCGATCAGACTGCCCCTTCAGGAAGATCACCTGTCGCAACAGCAGGGGAGGGTCCTCCACCCAAACATGTCAACTCTTCGCCTTCTTGCATGGAGATTGAGTGGCAACAGTTGATAGGTTTTGACCTTCCTCCCGAAGTCTGTAATGTTATTTTGGCAGCCAGACAGCCCTCCACCAAGACGGTATATGCCTGCCGATGGAAGAATTTTGTACAGAAAAGTTCATTGACCCACTTTGTGCTTCCTTTTCTGACATTCTCCTTTCTTATTCCTAACCTTGCCCAGAAAGGCTCTGCTTTGGACACTCTGAAGGGTAATCTTTCTGCTCTGTCTGCCTTCTTGCGGCTGCTTGACCAACCCTCTTTAAGTTCCCTAATAGATTTCTGGAAGCTCTTGTGCATATGTTTCCCCCTTCTCGTTGTATTATGCCTCAGTAGGACCTTAATTTGGTCCTCACATTCTTGATGTGCATCTTTCGAGCCTCTTCATAATGGTCCCCTCTGGCTGCTCCTGATTAAAACAGCATTTCTTGTGGCAATTACATCTTTCCGGAGGGTGAGTGAGCACAGGCTTTATCATCCAAACCTCCATTTTTGCCATTTCATCTGGACAAACTGGTGCTTCACATAGCATAGGGCCTCTTTCCTGCCAAAAGTGGTAATACGTTTTCATGTAGACCCACTTTCTATGCTCCTCCGCATCCCTCTAAAGGTGAGGATCAGCTCCATCTTCTGGACCCAAAAAGGAGCGCTGTTTTACCTTGACTGCATACAAGAGTTCTGGGTGGATGATCAACTCTTCGTGGGGTATGTTGGTGGGGAGAAAGGTTGGGCGGTGCAGAAACGGACAGTCTTTCAATGGGTCATTCTCTGCATCAAAATCTGCTATGTATTAGCAAAGAAGCAGCCTCCTGAGGGCTTTTGGGCTCATTCCATCAGAGATGGAGCTGTGACTACTGCATTAGCATGTGGAGTCCCAGCCCTGGACATCCGCCAGGCAGCGACATGGGCTTCCCTGCACACGTTCACTAAGCATTACTGCCTGGACAGACAGGTCTGCAGGGATGGGTATTTCCCCCATTCAGTCCTGCAGGACTGCATAGTTTAAATGTGTCCACATCCCCACCACCAGGGATGGTATTGCTTGGGTATCTATTCAAAGGAAAGGAATCTGTGGCTAGATATTGTCTATACTAGATAATGCATTTCCGAAAGGAAGTAACTTGCTTGATGCAGACTACAGAAAGGAGGATCGAGTCCAATCTAGCTCATGATGTCAGTTCCGGGGCAGATCACCCATGTCAAGTAAGTTGAGACTGAAGTTGAGAAAGAAGCAATAGGGTAAGTGGAGCTCTTCATTATCCAGATACTCCTGATCTTGGGAGAGATCTCACAATTGTTGTTCCAGAAAGCAGACACTAGTTTTGTCTTTCCTCCTCTGACCCAACGCTGAACCTGAAGCCAATGCACTCAAAGTTTACCAACCCATATTCTACGTTGCAGCAAGTTGAGGCTTAAAGAGGCCTTAATGCATTATTCAAAATGAATCCATCTCCCTCTTGTGCACCTGATGGCCCCACGGGCTGAATGGGGGCTCCAAGTGAATTTCCACTGATGAGCTCTCCCTGATGCCCATTCATCCTGGATGAAAGCCTGTACCACATTTGGCACACAGCAGTGTCCACCCTGGTGCTGCAAGCATTACCAGGTGTTCCTCTATCAGACGCAGTGCCGTATCCAGTTTCACCTCCAGCCCCGATTCCCTGAGAAATGGCATCTGAGGTTCTTCCAATGCTCCCTGAAAACCTATATTATGCTTTCAGTCAAACACTCAAGACGGACAAGATGCAGCTAAACAGATTTTATTTTCTGTCATGGGCACCAAAGACCTGTTGGCTTGTGCAGTAGGCACCAGTGCCATTATCCTGTAACACGCTTGTATTCTCTTTACTGGATTTTCCAGAGACATCGAGGCTTCATTTCTAAATATCCCTTTTGATGGGGCAAGACTTTTCAAGAAAAGGCCAATCCAGGCATTTCAAAAATAGCAGGGCTATTGCTCACCTTTTGAGACTACCATACCGGTTTCACCAATTCCCCCAATATAGGCAGTACTGTGGGTTCTCTAGGGAGCCTCTCAATCTTCCATCGGTAGCTGTCGCAACCCATCCAATCAGACGTTTCGCAGTGTTAAAGATCTACAGTGGCAAATGTTGAGGACAGAATCATCATCAGTCCTCTTCATCTCCAGGCAGTGCTTGCAGACCCTTCAGTTTAGCCTTACACGTGCATCTGGGGCAGTAGGTGGGTCGGGTAAGACATTTCCTGCCAAAGTAGCTCTCAATCATATGTCCTCCAGATTGTACAACTCATGCCCTCCCCTTTCTGGACACCCCTCCTTACATTCACCATTATCACCCAGGTGTCTTTCGGCCATGCCAATATCCTTTCCAAGGAAACGCTGATATTGCATGCTGAGGAGTGGGGGAGGCTATAGAGTTTGTACCAGAGGTAGAACAAGGAAATGGCTGTTAACCATATTACTTCCTGGTTCCTAGAGGGATTTGGGCTTGCACACCATCTTAGACCTCAGCGGTATGAACTAATTTCTAAAGAATTTGTTCAGGATGGTGACTCTGGAGTCCTGTTTGTCTTTGTCCTTAAGGAAAGGATGGTATCTGTAGACCTCAAGGATGTGTACTTCCATGTGTGTACTACCATGTACTAGACCCAGAGTTCCGCCACAGGTAGCTCTGCTTTGTGGTGGGACCCCAGACCACTTCCGCTGTACTAACCTGCCTTTCAGTCTTACAGTGGCCCTTGGGACTTTAGGAAGGTCATGTCAGTGGTTGCAGCTCATCTTCACAGGTCGGGAATACATTTATTCCCATACCTTGACAACTTGCGGTTGAATTCGGCTTTCCTTATGGTCTCTAACACCTGCAAAGAACAATGGGGCTTTCCATCAATGTGTGCAAGTCTCTTCTTCACCTTCTCTTCAGGAAGGATTTCCTTTATCAGGGGGGCGATCTTGGAAGCAGTCATCTTGAAAGTGTCTCTACCTCTTCAGTGAGTCCAGGACATTCAGGCAACAATCCTGATGTCTTGGGTGAGAGCTGCTGTTCCTCTTGGTAATTCTAACCCAGACACTGTTGATAGAGAATGTTACCTACATGGTAAGAGGTTCACCCTGCCTGAGTGACCCCAATGTTTATGAAATTGATATAATGTAGTATGCGTGCTGAGGCCTGTGCATGGTAATGCCAAGGCTAAGACCTGTATTATGACATACAGGCGCACACCAACCTTGCTCCCTTTTATGTGCAATGAACATCTGTCCATGTTGTGGGTTGTTGACATAAAGCGGAGGTACCAATTTCTATGAATTAGCAGTCCTGAGCAGACCTTTTCCTGTTTCAGGGGGAGAGCAGCCCAACTCATGTATAGTTTTGCCTAGCTGTAATACAGAGACACTTGCACTGACATTCCGTGTGCATGTCAATTTTGTGTATGTATGGTGGGTTTCTGGCAAATATATGGTGCATACTCCATGTGTGGCAGAGTGTGACAACTGGGACCAGTGGGAACCATTCTGGATTGCCCGTGGTTTAACACAGCACAAGATGGAGGATGGATATACTGTTCCCCAAACAGTGGAAGTTTACTAACTGCATTCCTGATGCTGGAGTGTGGAAACACGGACACTGAAGTGAGGCAGGGTTGAGACAGAACTACCCATAGAACTTCTATGAGGACCTTTAAGCAAAGGATTTGTTGGTTAGTCTTTCCTGAGCACCGATGCATGATGGATGGTAGGGGAGATAGGTTGAGCCAGAAATTATACTGTTAAAGGAGTCAAAATTTGTAGGCATGACCTGCCCTTTTGTCTTTCATAATTGCTACTTCAGGAAGGCTGATGACTGGCAACTGGTGAGACGTCACACTTCACTGCGCTCATGTTTTGGATACTGCTAGGAGCCAGCAGCATCCATACCTGCTTTGAAAGCCATCACCTTGCATAAAAGGTGTGTCTGCACTAATGTCAGAAAATTATATTTGAAAGTCAACCATTCCTAACTGGTTCCATGACCTGAGAGAGTGGATCTACAGCTCCTGTCTGAAAAATGAGTAAAAAAGATGGGAGCCAAACTGTCCATTGGCTACCGCCCTCTGACCCCTAACACACACCTTAATATAGGATTTAAGGGCGTCTCTGAACTCAGCTCACCAGATTCCTGGCAACCTACAAGACGTAGAAGGACTGCTAAGCTGAAACCCTCAGCAGAGAAGGAAGACGACAACTGTTTTTTCCCCAGCCCTACCGGCCTGTCTCCTGCTTCAGAGAACTTGCAAATAGACCAGCGATGCATCCAGCAGGCCCAGCGACCTCTGCCACCTCCAGAGGGCTGCCCTGCACCCAAATGGACCAAGAACTCGCTGTCTGACCAGTGGTTTGCCCAAGACATACCCCCCACCCCTGGACCTTGCTGCAGCCTCTCAGTGACCCCCAGGGCCTCCTCATAGACCAGCATTGGAAACATGACGTCCTTTTTGCACCCTGCAACTGGCCGCCCCTGTGCTGCTGAGGGTGTGTATGGTGTCTACTTGTGGCCCCTCCAGTGCTCTTCTAATCCCCCGTGGTCTGCCCTCCGAGTCGTGGGTACTTCCCTGCTGGCTGACCGGATTCCGAGTACCCCCTGTCTCCATGTTAATTTGGTTTCTCTTTGACCTCTGCACCCGATCGGCCCCGTGTTGCTGGTGGTGGGTGTTTGGGGTTAACTTGAACCTCCAACAACAGATTACCTACTCCCCAGAGATAAGAACTGTAAGTTGTATACTTGCCTGCATAACTGTAATATCTCTTTTCTTCCCCCAGGAACTGTTGAAAAATGCACCCTGTCCACTTTTAAAATCGTTTTTCACCATTTTAAGCAAAACTGTATACATTGCTAATTCTATTCAAAGTCCTGATCATATATATCCGAAGTACCTTTTATTTTATGTACTTACCTGCAAACTGAATCTTGTGGTTCTACAAATAAATTAACAAAACATATTTTTCTATATAAAATCCTATTGGTCTGGAGTTAAGCCATTGTGTGTGTTTCTTCTATTGCTTGTGTGTGTACAACAAATGCTTAACACTACCCTCTGATCAGCCTAACTGCTTGACCACACTACCACAAATAGAGCATTAGTATTATCTATTATTGCCTCTGTCAAGCCTCTTGGGGAACCCCTGGACTCTGTACACACTATGGCCCTCATTACGACCCTGGCGGTTTGTAACCGCCAGGGCCGCTGGACGCGGAGGCACTGCCGACAGGCCGGCGGTGCCCCGCGGGGCATTCTGACCGTGGCGGCTTAGCTGCGGTCAGAGAAGGGAAACCGGCGGTCTCCCGCCGGTTTCCCGCTGCCCCCAAGGAATCCTCCAAGCCGGCGCAGCTTGCTGCGCCGGCTTGGGGATTCCGACTCCCCCTCCCGCCATCCAGTTCCTGGCGGTTCTCCCGCCGGGAACCGGATGGCGGGAGGGGGAGTCGCGGGGCCCCTGGGGGCCCCTGCAGTGCCCATGCCAACGGCATGGGCACTGCAGGGGCCCCCGTAAGAGGGCCCCAAAATGTATTTCACTGTCTGCCTTGCAGACAGTGAAATACGCGACGGGTGCAACAGCACCCGTCGCACCTTCCCACTCCGCCGGCTCTATTACGAGCCAGCATCCTCGTGGGAAGGGAGTTTTTCCCTGGGCTGGCGGGCGGTCTTTTGGAGACCGCCCGCCAGCCCAGGGAAAAACTCATAATACCCTCTGCGGTCTTCTGACTGCGGAGCGGTATTACGGAGGGCGGAATTCTGGCGGGCGGCCTCCGCCGCCCGCCGGAGTCGTAATGAGGGCTTATATCTCATTTTGATATAGTATATACAGAGCCAGCTTCCTACACCCAGCTTGTGACTTATCCTGCAATCATTCCTGCCATAGCTGAGGACATCATCTTCAGCTCAGAGGTCACAACTTCTGAAAATGAGCACCCGCTAATCAGGTCTGCCATGTTGTTTATCCCACAGGCCAGCTGTGGTCCTGCGCTACCAAACTTGCAGCTGTAATCCCGCTGAGTTACCATCCAGTCCCCAAACCAACTAGTGTTGCTGCTGAGCAAGTTTACAAGGGACCTAAGAACGAAAGATTGAGAGACTGTCTTGAACGCACAAAAATAAACCTCCAATTATAAAGTTATGATTTTCCCAGTGTGAATTCTCTGACACAATAACTGAATGAACTGGACTACTAATTCCCAGACTCAAAATTCACCTAGTGAACTTGCCCCTGTTCAAAAGTTTAGCCTCTGACCGTAGCCCACAGGCGGGATTATAGAACCCTGTAGCTTATCACACCCTCAAACTACGTACCATTTTATTTTGCAGTAAGCTATTTTCTTTAACTAAGATAAGCACTGGGCTAGATAGTGAATTAACAGTGTCTGTTGCTTGATTTCTGAGTCTGTGCCATCTTCACTCCCTCCCTGAGAAGACTTTAACTGATCGTCCTCATTACCCTGACAGTTAAGCGTGGAAGGAGTGGATCTGATGCAGCTTGCAGAGCCATCTTAGAACAGACCCCACCATGCCAGAGGCAAGCAACCCAGCCATCACAGTTGAGGCACAGTCCTGTCTGCCCTGTAGCCCTCCAGCCCTCCAAATGTGGTCAGAAAGGCACACCGGCAGACCCTTCAACAGAACCTGCACTTGCAATGGGCTCAACATTGGGGAAGCCCCTCGGACAAGATCTGTATTTGTGACAAGACAGCTCGGGACCTCCAGTGTTGGATGACAGACCATTGTCTTTACCCTCTCCCTAAGTCACAGTGGTAACAGATGGGTCATCTCTCAGTTGGGGAGGTAATCCAGATGATAAGGAGGTGAGGGGTGTATGGTCAGCAGCGGAGTGCAACCGCATAAATATTCTGGAGCTGTATGCCTTCTGACTGGCTCTCAAGACCATGTGTCTCCATTAGGAAAGTCAACCCAGGTGCTGACAAACAACACGACTGCCAAGTAGCACTGCCACAAGCAAGGCGGCACGAAGTCACTGGCTGTCTGTCACAGGGCACTGAAACTGTGGTGTTGGTTGGCTTTTCATAGGATCTCCTTAGCATTCAGTCATCTAGCAAAACGCTGGGTTCCCTTACTCTGCACCAGGGAGGCATTTCCATGGGTTTTGCTTGTCTGTTCCCACGCAAAATCCATGGATTCTGACGCATCCCCAGATTTACTAGAAGTGGTAGACCTGGGAAAGCGCCAAAAACCTACGCCTCCCCAGGTAAGGCATGACAAGGAGAAGTATCTTTATTTCTCTTTGTGTTTTCCTCTTTCTATCACACATAGAAAGAGGAAAATGCCTCTCAGGATTATTTTTGTGGAGGAAGGTGCCCCTTCCTGCACAAACAGAATCCTGCATGCAACAGAAGCCCCTTTGCACCAGTGTGTGAGGGTGCCTGTGCTGACACTAGGCATCCCACTGTGTGCCAGCGCAGGGGAAAGGACAGGAATGTGCTGTATTGCTTTAAATGCAGCGCATTCCTGCACTTTCCATGTGATGCCGAGCAGCAAGGTGACTTGCTGCGCCACAGTTCATAAAAATTCCCCTCAATGCCCAGAGGTTCCTTCTCGAGGGTCTCTAAGAGACTCGTCCTCCTTTGGTAGGATTTCTGCCTCCTATATACGTCTTCATCTCCGCGTCTGGACCATGCACAAACATAGTAAATCAAGAACTTAGTGGGGGCCTATAGAGTGATATATTTTAGAATCCTATTCTTATTTGGCTATGAGTTTCATGACACCACATTTTGAGGACGATCCTTGCTGCTTGTGCCAAGTTCCCTCGCTTAAGCCAGCAAACTTCCCACAGAAACATACCCTTTTGAAGTCTCATTCTTGGCTCTCCCCCCCCCCCATAGCTTAAAAGTCTGAGGGCCATATTTATACTTTTCGACGCACAACTGCGCCGACGCAGTTGTGCGTCAAAAAAGTTAACGCCGGCTAACGCCATTTTGAAGCACCATGCGGGTGCCGTATTTATTCAATGACGTTAGCCGGCGGAGCTGCCTGGTGTGCGTAAAAAAAAATTACTTACACCAGGCAGCGCCGGCGTAGGGGAAAATGGAGCTTGGGCGTCAAAGAATGGGGCAAGTCAGGCTGAGGCAAAAATTTTGCCTCAACCCGATTTGCGCCATTTTTTTAGACTCCCAACACCCATTGAAATTACTCCTGTCTAAGCAAAGACAGGAGTCATGCCCCCTAGCCCAATGGCCATGCCCAGGGGACTTATGTCCCCTGGGCATGGTCATTGGGCATAGTGGCATGTAGGGGGGCACAAATCAGGCCCCCCCTATGCCAAAAAAAAAAAAAAAAAAGAAATACTTACCAGCACTTACCTTAATGTCCCAGGGGTGGGTCCCTCCATCCTTGGGCGTCCTCCTGGGGTGGGCAAGGGTGGCAGGGGGTGTCCCTGGGGGCATGGGAGGGCACCTCTGGGCTCCTTCCGAGCCCACAGGTCCCTTAACGCCTGGCCTGACCAGGCGCTAAAAAACGACGCTAAAGCGGCTGGATGTCATTTTTTTTGACCCGCCCACTCCCGGGCGTCATTTTTGCCCGGGAGTATAAATACGGCGCACATGCCTCGGAGTCATTTTTTAGACGGGAATGCCTACCTTGCATATCATTAACGCAAGGAAGGTGTCCACGCTAAAAAATGACGCAAACTCCATGAACTTTGGCTCTAGATGCGTCTAACGCCAAAGTATAAATATGGAGTTTGTTTTGCGTCGAATTTGCGTTAAAAAAAACTACGCAAATCCGGCGCAAACAGAGTATAAATATGACCCTGAGTGTCTACGGTGACTCTAGGAACAAGCCATTGTATTAAAGCCTGTAAAGTGGAATCTAGATGGACCAGATATTTGGTTTGCATAAGTGGACGGTCCATGCTAGGCCTGCTATCGTGGTCCCAGAAATTAACTCCAATGTTTTGTGCTTCAGTTCTAATACTGGGGCGCATGAAAGAAGCATCTTCATCGGGAGAAAGAGGAGGAGGTGGCAAGAGAACAAAGGCAAATTTAGCTGAACAGATAGTAAGCAATATCTGGGATAAGGAACACAGGAGAAACTCTTTTCACGCAGCCTTCCTTATTACTCATCTCAAGGGTAAAGGCTAGTCTTATCAGTCCTTTGGGCTAGTCTTTAGTACATTCCCTCAGTTTTGGAAAGCCCCTACAGTGTGCCAAGCTTAATATATAACTGACTCTAAGATCAATTTGTGGCCCAAGATTTTTTCCTGATTAAATAACTTATAGGTGACCACTTCTTGATTTTCCCTCATTACCTCTCAGTCCTCTATGGATGACTTCTTGGCACTGGAATGTGGAATCTCAATCACACTTGAAGGTTTAGTCTTGGTAGATGAGTAGCTATTCAAGTAGAGGGTGAGGGAGGGAATGAGGCCAGTTGGACTATGGAGCACATGTATCATTTTGGTCATATGAACTGAGGGCAGCTGGGGGTTTGAGGACAGGCAAAGAATGTCAAGATGGAGCACACTCTTGCGGCCACCCTCAAGGTAGTGCACTTGTAAGAGGTTTCTGCAGTGACCTGGCTGACCTGGATAGGGGGGTCCACTGTACCCCTGAAGATCTGGTTCTGGCACTGGGACTAAATGGAGGTGCCTCGGAAGGAACCTTATCTCCCCATTACCAACACAGCATTAGGCTTCACACAGGGCAATTGATTACATAATCCCATCCAGTCGGGCGAGGGACCCCCTTCCCTCAAGGCCATCCCTGTGTGACCTCTGACCGCCCCACCTTGTTTCCTTTCAACAAAAAAAAGGGGGAGCCATTGTTGGGTCATAAATGGCTGCAGTTTAATACTTTGTACATCACAATTACAGACATGCAATCATACCATACAAGTTCAATGCCATGACAGGTTTAACTGACTTTTCATCAGCATCCCCAGCGCAGGTCCGCTTAGAATTGGGTTTAAAAAATTATGAACATCAGAGTAAATGTGCCTTCACCAAATTATGCTGGAGAATGCGTGCAGCAGAGATCGGTATCATCAACAATCTATGTTGGATCAAAATCGAGGAGCAACAGCGTCACAACAATAAAGGCACTTGGGGTCATCACTTAAACAACTGTATTAAAGAGCTAGGTTTGCAAGAAGCCTGGGATTGGAATCTGGGCAAAGTAGAGTTTTGTCAAAAGGCAAAAGCTACCACTAGGTTGAAGTCTCTAATTTTTAACAAACATAAATGTACAAGAAGGCAACATGCCTGGACTGTAATAACATCATACAAAGCTCTACGGGCTCAGGAATATCTAGCAGCATCCTTCACCCAGTCATTGAAACATCAGCTCATGCTTTTTCGAGTTGGGTTGATGGAAACGAAAGATATGGTCCCTCCATGGAGACAGCAAGCACTGACACATTCTTGCCAACTGTGTGGGTACAAACAAGAGTCATTAGAACATATCTTTTGTGTGTGCCCGGCGTTGCTAGGCCTCAGGATATTGTGTTTGAAAAACATTTTCAGGTCATTAAATATACGCTCATGTAGGCCTTCCATTATCAGTTGGCTTAGTGGACTTTCAATTCCGTTTTCTTGTCGAGAGACCAAATTTATGGTACAGGCCCAAAAAGAAATGGAGAACAAAGCCTAGTAAGCCGAGAGTGCCCGGTTTATTGGGTTATGTTAGAAGAGTTCCCAAATGGTTACCTCCAGCTAGTAATTAGTCATTGGTACCTAGGTATAAGTTTGTGTTATTAATCTTAGGAAATTGCCTGTGTTTTACTTTTAGTAACCAGGACGCAACGTGGCTCCAACACGGGAGTAAGAAAGTCCTGAATTTAGTATCAAGAATAAGGTTGAAACCAGTGGAGTAGGCTTTAATCACTTACAGTTTAACACCATGACATGATTTAGATTCAGAATAAGCAAAAACATTTGTATGTGCTTTTATTCTTGTACAGAGAGTATGTTTGAGTATTTATATAGTATGTACGCTAGAATAGCAATGGTTTAAATTAACTTTGCTAATTAAATACAAATTTAAATAAGTGACTCTTCAGTTCCTTGTGTTCGTTATTACTTCACTGATCGGCAGCATTCTTGCAGAGCCTATTCTCACAATAGGCCTTTTAGACAACATTCCAGCAGCTAGGCTACTCTTGCGACTGAATCACAGTGGGCGGCCCCTTGGCCTTGTCCGGGCTCAAAGTGCCGTGTCCGGCCGCAGCTGACCCCCTTGCTGGCCTGTTGCTGCTCCCTCGTGTCCCTGCTGTGAGGCATCCCAAGGACACTCCTTTAGCAGCTCTCTTCTTTTAGGCTAAGGTGTAGTCCATCTGGCTGTGTCTTTTGGCCATGCTGCCTATGGTTACCCAACCGCATGCGGCTCCCCCTTTTCCTACCTTACTGAAAACCTGTCTGTTCTAAGGCTCCCAGTATGGTCAACAAAAACCTATCCAGGCCTACCCCGGTCAAGTGGGTGCTGTCTGCCTCATAAAATCCTGGTGTCTTAAGGTTGATGAAGCCATGCCTAACAAAACATCAAGAACTGGCCCTACACACTTTGGGCATAGGTATTCTGAGCTTCTGCCTGGATCTTTCTACCGCCCCGCAGTCAAAAGACCCCCTCCGACTCAGCCTCGCGATTACCTTAAACCACAGAATATCTGCAGGTCGGCACATATTGGTCACTGCTTTGTGCCCTGATGTAATTGCCCCTAAAAGGTCTCTCCCACCCAAGCATGTTAGATCATTCCCCCCTAGGTGTATGATCACAGCATCTAGCTTGCCTTCTCGCTGGAGCGCACCATTTACAGAGGGGATGAGTTGCACCCAAATCATTCCCAGATGCCCAAGCCATTACACTGAAGTGACTTGCAACCCCAGCCCCCTATGGTTCTTCTGTGTGGCCCAACGCTACACCCGTGATTCATGAGTAACCCACAATCCATATCCTGTGCTCGTCACCGTGGGTCCTGTAGTAGGAGAGGGCAACAAAAGGAGAGAGAGAGCTGGGAAGGTTAGACTATCGGGGCCACTGGCCGAATGTAACCCTTAAATGCTCATGATGCCCAGCATCCCAGTTTCTTGATTCAATCCTCACTGAGACCATTTGCTGCCACAGTCGTGGCTGCACCTGTACAAAAGGAGTGTGTCCCGAACCTCCCCGCTGGGAGCCCAGATTTCACGATCGCCATTTTTAATACCCCAGTGAAATGAAGGCGGCTGCGGCAGGAGACGTCCTCATGCCAATAAAGTGGTAATTCCTAAGGGGTGCCTCGCTTCATGTACTCATGCATGCTGCACACTGGGCAGAGGGTGTCCTCGTCCAGGCAATAAAGATGCAAATACTTCCCTCTTGGTCAGTATTTGACCTGCCTAGATAAATGGTCATGACTCCGTCTCCCATAATAACATCTTAACCCTGTAGGCAGAGATGCTCTGGGGATGAGCTGGAGGGGCCATGATTACGCTGACCCAGTGAGCCCCGAAGAAGGCCAGTGTGAAAGCTGCCCTGAAAAGCATGCACTCATGTTTTGTCCTGCATAAGCGGGGTAAGATCGCAACTGACTGCCTCAATAAGGGGATCTGAATTGGAAGGCGTTGGTCACACTGCTTGGGCTGTAATCTACCCCAACCTTTAAAGGCCACTCTGGAGTCAAATGAATTGGTGGGTTCCAGCCCTAAAGACAATTTTGAGTAATAAGCAATCACGCTTTGCGCTTACCCTTTATGAACGCCCACTGTTAAACCTCTGCACTTCTTCATTGTTGACTTTGCCATGCCCTTTTGCTCCAGCCACTTCCTGAAAAACCTCCCAGCACCTTACTGTATCTCGCTGCTGTCTTGGGGGCACGCGTGCTGTCCACCAGCATCCTCATGGCTGCTCCACCAGTTCCCACAGCTGTCCGGGTATAGGAGTCATGCATGGATCTGCGTGCGGGGCCACTTCCTAGAATTCCTAGAATGCGTCAGTCATAGAGTTGTCACAACAAGGAATGTGCCTACCCCCCACTGCGATATTGTTTTTCAGTTGATCCTGTTAGGTGGTGCAGGTATCGAACCACGCGCGGGCAACATGCTATCCTGAGGTTAATCCCCTGGAACACTGTGTGGTTGTTGGACCAAAGGGTGATCTGTCAATTTGTGAGTCTGTACCCCCAGTGTAGTAAAAGCCACAAATATTAGAAAGAGTTCCAGTACCATTATGTTCTTGGTTACACTGCCTGCCATGCTGCAGGCCAGCGGGCTGCTGTCCAGGCTGATCCCAAGACCACCTGAAACCTTCACCCCTCCACGTTAGTTAAGAGTTTGAGCTGTCTAGAGTAGACCCACGGTTCCCTCTATTTTCGGGACGCGTTAAAGCTAACAAGAAGTCCAGCCATTGCTCCAGACCCCTCCTGACCCTCCTTCTGCGAGACAAACTCTGTGGTGTTTTTCCTTGAGGTCCCTGCTCAACCATGCTAGACGCCTGGCAGATGGTCTGCACGCTGGTATCACTCTACTTGTAAAGTTGAACCGGTCCTGTATTTCGCCTAGAGTAGTCTTCTATTTCGTGAACATCTGTGTGATTTCCCTCTGCAGTTCCTGTACCTTAGTTTGAGGAAGCCTGCATACACCCTTAGTGGTATCCAGCTCTATGCCCAAGAACGATAAGCGTGTGGTTGGTCCTTCCATCTTATCTTGCACCAGCGGTACTCCCAGCTCTACAGCTAACCTTTTGAACACATGGAGAAGCTTCTCGCACTCATTGGTACCTGCCTTGCCTACTAACAGGATGTCATCTAGATAATGTGTGCATCCCCTCCCAGGGCATCGCTCTAGTAGTGCCCATTCCAAACGGGAGCTGAAGGCCTCAAAGGATGCACATGAGATGGAGTAGCCCATGGGTAGGCATTTGTCATAATAGAATTGGTCATCCAGATGGAACCCCTAACAGGTGATAGCCATCTGGGTGCACTGTCAGGAGGCAGAAAGCAGTCCCATCAAGGAGGCGCCTACCGTTAAGCACCACGAAGCCTGTGTTCCAAGCGCCCAATTGGCTGGTTTAAAGCATGCTGGCCAATCAGCACGGCTCTTTTTCATGGGCCTGTG
Source organism: Pleurodeles waltl (assembly GCF_031143425.1). Taxonomy (NCBI): domain Eukaryota; kingdom Metazoa; phylum Chordata; class Amphibia; order Caudata; family Salamandridae; genus Pleurodeles; species Pleurodeles waltl. The sequence continues at coordinate 1,819,960,954 of NC_090444.1, forward strand.
GCCCACACAGTCTGTTGTTTCACCGCCCTTGGTGACATTAGACACGGCCCCAAACAGGTCTGCTGTGCAACCAGCCCGCAAACTTACTGTTTTGCCTCCCAAAAAAAAACACAAGGCTGCCAGCAAATGGGTGAGGCTGGAATGTCTTTCTCCTCAATGGGCTCCGTGGCAAGAGAGCAGAGACGGAGATGCAGCTGAGAAGCCAAGAATGTGGGCATCCTTGGGTGAAGCATTCATTCTGTCAGTATTAAGGGACCTGTGGTGTACTTCCTCTGGCCTTGAAAGGTTGCTATAGTAGAAAACCTAGGGAGTGATCCAGAAAAATGTGTTGATGGCTGCCCCTCTATATGCCTCTATGGCTGTCTTCTCCAACGAGTAGCTCGTGAGCCACTGGTAGCTCTCCGGCTACCTCTATGTAGCTCTCCTGTCTGCAGCCCAGCAGACTAAATTAGAAGCTTTTGCATGGTTGAATTAATTTACATATACCAAAATTCAAAGTGTATATTTTAGATGTAAGCATGTTTATTTTAAAAACCAATAAGCTGATATCTGGAGAAAAATTGATGAATTTCCAAAATATATTTAAATTGGAAATTTGACTGATAAATCATGTGGCACTAGGGTAACCTTTTATAAATGTTATTACTGTATTACCAGAGGCTTTGCAGCTATGGCTATTATGTATTTATTACCCATGCAGAGGCATGTAGTCTTGTCTAATGTGGTAACTATTGCAACACTAATAATATTAGTAGCGCTCAATGAATTTCATTGTACATATATAGCTCCTATTACAGAAAACGTCAGAGACCCCTGCTCTCTGGTAACAGGAAGGTATCATGGAAGAGAGCACAAAGTAGACATCTGAAAGACTGCATAGTCCCAGCCAAGATCTGCATGGAATTTACAGGCCGAATGGCTACAATATCTGTTCCATGTGGCCAGTGTCTTTACTACTGAGGCTACCAAAGAACACTGCATGAGAAGCCTTGGAAACTTTGATCCAGAGGATTTTGAATTCAATGGTTCTCTCAGCCAAAGACCCCCTGTCCCCCAAAAAAGAGTTAAGCCCGAAGAGCATACGGCTTCCCAAGAAGGGTACAAACAGCAAGGATTCTGAATGCACCATAATTGTGGAATGTGGTGCTCTGCAGGACGGAGAGCGTATTCCGGATGCGGCATTCAGATGTGAGGCCACCACCAAGGGGAGGATACGGCGTTTCTGATATTTCCACATTACAGATCCACACAGGCCTGAAAGCTGTATAATATTTTTTTTAAACAAGCATTGGCAAAGCCAATATGTCTCGCCTTTTAACTGCTGCTGTAGACCTTCTGACTTAATCAATACTTTTTGAAAGTACTGTACTTAGTTATAGGAAAGGCCTCGGTCTCAGTCTTAATGTATGATGCTTGATTATCAAAGACAATGTACTAAACAAGCAGCCCATTTCCCAGTGAAATCGTGTCACACTATTCCCGTATCTGTTGCCCTTATCGACACACCAGTACCGCTGCCAAATGGTAAGGAGTCTATTCAGAGGCAGCTGATCCAACGGGACTTTCCTGCACCTACCTATAAGGATGCAGTGGAAAGATAACGCTAGAAAAGGAGTGCCTTCTCTGATTAATGACTTTCCTGCTCTAAAGATAACCTAATAAAAAGTGATGTACCTTTAACAACAGGCCCTCATGGAACAAAAAAAACAGATGTACATTTTAATTAATTAATTGCTTATTATAAGTATGTGCAGTAGTAGGAGGGATCATTACTTTAAGTAAAGTCCAAATGCGACTTCCTAAATCCTCTAATGATATTTGCCTCCTCCACAGTAAGAAGCTATGTGAGCAGTTGGAACTTGTGTAATCTGGACTGACATTCATCCAAGCATTCGAGCGGTGTCCAGCTGCATACTGTACAAGGCATACCACTGCTCTCTGTCCAGGCAGCGAAGAGGCACGTGTGCACCACTGAGTCATGCACAGGGTGGCACCGCTTGCTAGTCCAGAGATAGACCTGTATGCCTTACAAATCTGGATCATGTCTCCGGCAGCACTGGAGGTTTGAGATATTCCCAGCTGCATCCTGTACACAAACTGCACTGCTATCCTTCCCACACCAGATGTTTCCAGCAGTGCACAACTGGATCCTATCAGCATCCAAGTACTCCTATCTACCCAGATACTGAGCTCTGCTGTTTACTCCAGCAATAGAGTGTACACGTTGTACAGTTCAGTCCCACACACTTCCAAAAATATAGCCCTACTTACCCCAACCTTGAGTACAGCACACATTTTACTGATGGGTCGTGCACAAGACTAGCTAGCACTGCAAACCAGTTGTTATGGAGGAGTTAAGAGGATTGAATACAACACACAACAGGATGCACATGAGACACAGCCTTATCTATCTGTAGACTAGAAGGTCCTCATTTCTGGGGATTTGGCATAGGGTAGCACAGCACGTCACCATGCTATGCTGCCCTGCCTCACAGAGAAAGGACAGAAATGCAACGTATTTATCCAATATGGTGCACTTCTGTCCTTTCCCCCGGCACTTGTGCTGTTTCTGCAGCCTAGCGCCAACGCAGGCATCATTGCTCCTTGGTGCATGGGTGCCTCTGTTGTCGGCAGAATTGTTTAAGTGCAGGAAGGGACACCTTCTTGCACAGAAGCAATCCATAGTGGCGTTATACGTGCTGCAGAATGCAGAAAGAGGAAAAGATGAGGAGAAATAAAGATATTTCTCCTTGTTACACCCTACCTGGGAAGGCGTAAGGTTTTAGTGCATCCCCAGGTTTACAAGTACTTGTAAATCTGGGAATGCATCAAAGCCAACAGGAGTTGCGTGGGAATACCCACCACAAAGACCATGGAACGCCTCCCTTGCGCAGAATAAGGCAATACATCAATTTGTGCTGTGTTTTCTTACTCAAGATATATGAGGCTACTCAAAGCCACACAATGTGGCTTTGTGCGGCTCCATAAATCTGACTCAGAGCCTAGCGTCATGCATGTACTACTTTGCATGGTGCAAACGTGACACAAGGCTCTTATAAATATGCTCCGAAGTTTCTTGCATTGCACAATTGTTATATATATATATATATATATATAGATAGATTTTGTTTTCACACACAGCCTTTGCTATTCACCCCACCACTTTGCACTGCTGTTTTTATTCCAGCGTTAGAGGTGTATTCATATGCAGTGGACACACTTTCCCTGCACTGGCATTTTCAGCTGTGAATGTTACACTGTCAACATGGCCTGTCAATGCATGCATGCCAGTACCTTGCACACTTCCTGACACTTCTAATTATTTTAGAACCAAAGGCTTTCAAGTGAATAGCTGGATTACGCAGAGGGCACTCATTGCTATATATTCTAGGTAGGTTCTGCGGTGCACAGCTGAATCATGCCACCTGACAGAGACTTCTAGCTGCAGATTCCTAATCTTAGAATTATCTCCAGGTGTCAGACTGGATCCGGAATTTCTTTCAAGCAGCGGTAGGTGGCATTGTTCAGCTCCGCGTACCATTGTTGGCATCATCTGCGAAGAAGAGCCACCCTTCAGTCATTTTTTTAATAAACCTTGTTTGACTACTTCTTTTTGAGGTTTTTTTTTCCTCATGGTGTGGCAAGGATGTTGATAGAAACTGAGTCTTTGTTTGGCAGTCAGGTTACCCCCTGTCCAAGCAAGGACCCTCACTCTAGTCAGGGTAAGTCGCACACAATCCAAATTATCCTGTGCCCACCCTCTGGTAGCTTGGCACTGAGCAGTCAGGCTTAACTTAGAAGGCAATGTGTAAAGTACTTGTGCAATAAATCATGCAATCACACAGTCGAGCACCACAAAAATACAACACACAGTGTTTAGGAAAATATTTAATATTTATCTGTTAAGATGCAGGTCAAAACGATCAAGAGTCAATAAGTATACTTTGAAATATCACTGAAAAAAGTCACCGGGCTGCGTCAATCTGGTGGGCGATGCGTGGAAATTTCTACTGCACGGCAGGCGCTGAATCGATTCCTCTCTGGCAGTCGGCCTGCGTCGTTCCGGCTCGGCTGTGCATCGATCCAGTGGGCCGTGCGTCGAATTTCCGGTTGCAATGCTGGCGCTGCATCGATCTTCTCCTTGCAAAGTCAGACTGCGTCGTTCCAGTTCAGCGTGTGGTGATTTTCTCATCGCGATGCAGGCTGTGCGTTGATTTTTGCCACACAAGGAGTTCTTTTGCAGGAATGAAGTCTTTTTGGTCCTGAGACTTAAGGGAACAGGAGGCAAGCTCTATCCAGGCCCTTGGAGAGCACTTCTCAGCACAGCCAGAGAGCAGCAAGGCAGCAGTCCTTCTCAGAAAAGCAGTCCAGGTGAGTCCTTTGGTCAGCCAGGCAGTTTTTCTTGGCAGGTTGCAGGTTCTGGTTCAGGGTTTCTTCTCCAGTGGTATCGTGTCCAGAAGTGTCTGACTTCAGAAGTGTCTTGTGAAGTAGAAGTGTCTGAGTTGGTAGGGTCAGAGACCCTGCTTAAATATCCAAATGTGCATTTGAAGTGGGGAAGACTTCAAAGAGTGGCTTGGAAGTGCACAAGGTCCCCTTTCAGTTCCATCCTGTCTTCCAGGGTCCCAGTAGGTGGTGTTGCAGCCCTTTGTGTGAGGGTAGGCTACTGTCCTTTGACATGTAAGTTTCAGGTCCTCCACCCTCCTAGCCCAGGAAGACCCATGCAATATGCAGATGTATGCAAGTGTGACTGAGCACCCTGTGTTTGGGGTTGTCTGAGTGAATGCACAAGGGAGCTGTCAACTAAACCTAGCCAGACGTGGATTGTAAGGCACATAAGGATTTAAGTGCAGAGAAATGCTCACTTTCTAAAAGTGTCATTTCTAGAATAGTAATATTAAATCCAACTTCACCAGTCAGCAGGATTTTGTATTACCATTCTGGCCATACTAAATATGACCTTGTTACTCCTTTCAGATCAGACTCTACCACTCAAACAGTATATGAGGGTAGCCGTAATGTTAGCCTATGAAAGGAGCAGGTCTCACAGTAGTGTAAAAACGAATTTAGGAGTTCTACACTACCAGGACATATAACTGCAGAGGTAATTATCCTGCCTTTTAGCTACATAGCACCCTGCCCTATGGGTTACCTAGGGCCTACCTTAGGGGTGACATATGTAGAAAAAGGGAAGTTTAAGGCTTGGCAAGTACTTTTAAATGCCAAGTCGAAGTGGCAGTGAAACTGCATACACAGGCCTTGCAATGGCAGGCCTGAGGCATGGTTAAGAGACTACTTATATGGGTGGCACAATCAGTGCTGCAGGCCCACTAGTAGCATTTAATCTACAGGTCCTGGGCACATGTAGTGCACTTTACAGGGGTCTTACAAGTAGATTAAATAAGCCAATTGGACATGAACCAATGTCGCCATGTTTTAAATGAGAGAGCATATGCACTTTAGCACTGGTTAGCAGTGGTAAAGTGCGCAGAGTCCCAAAACCAGCAAAAACAGTGTCTAAAAAGTGGAGGGAGGCAGGCAACAAGTTAGGGGTGACCACCCTAAGGCTGTCAGGTCTAACAGATGTCATCAAGGATTGCCTGCTTCAAGCCCTGCAGCACCTGTCACTGCTTAATGTCAGTGACAGACCTGCATCTTATATGCCTCTGGTGCCTCGAGCATGCCCATGATCCAAAGATCTGCGCCGATTGCTAGGCCATGAACCCAAAGGCCTTGAGGAAGTGATTACTCAAGCTCCTGACGGCTCGCTGTACAACGCCGCAATGATCAAGGTTCCAGTCAAGAGGAAGGTCCTGGGAGAGGTCCTTGAGCCAAAGATCTCTGTCGCACTCAAAGTCATCGGGTCATTCGGGTAAGCACCGCAAGAAGAAGTTGAAGAGATCTTCAACTTTCTCATCCATCAGCCTATGAGACGAGGGAGCGTCACCATCCGAGGCCTGGCTCTGCGGTAAAGCCAGTGTCTGCGCCTCTTTGAGTTTCGGGGAGCTACAGTTACCCCCACCCAACTCAGAGTTCTATGAGGCCATGCACCTCATATTTGGGCAGCCCATTCCCTCTGGCATGCCTTTGGGCCCCCAGGGTTTGGGAGGGGCCCCTTCTGGTTCTGCCTTGACTGCTCCGGCCTCAGTGCTAGGTGGGGCCATAGGATCAACTCTTGGATCCGGACCGATGCGGTTGTGCCACCTTAACCTTCAATGGCCCTGGTCCCGATGTCGATGCTTCCGGCACAGCTGCCTCTATTTTGACCCCTGACACGGACCCAGAAGAGCATCAACGGGCTTCTATTCCAGCACCGACTGGAGCCATGCCTTCCAGGTCAGAGGTGGTGTCCTGTTCCTATTGGCTCGGACTCAGTGAGGAATGGGGGGCAGGAAGGTCGTTGGATCCTGAAGAATACCAGCATTAAGAACCTAACATGTCCTGGCGTGAGGATCTGGGTGAGGCCAGTGGACTGCACACTTCTCCAGATACTGGCATGCTTTCTCCCCCTCCTGTGGCTACGGAGAAGGGACAGTCCTTTGCAATGGTGGTCCGGAGGGAAGCTGAGGTCCTCATCCTTTAGTTGCCCTCAGTGGCAATCAAGAGTAATATCTTGACAGAGGTGCTAGAACTGGGAGCGTCCACCTCAGAACCTCTACTCCCATATAACAAAACCCTCACAGTCGTCCTGCTTGGGACCTGGTCTAAGCCCAGCACAGGGGCTCCTGTGAACAGGACGATTGGCCGCCACCACCGCCCGCTCCAGGTGACTCACACTTCTTCTCCCAACACCCTACCCCGTATAGCTTGGTGGTCCAATCCTCTACTTCCCACCTTAATCCTGGCACATTCCCTAATGCTCCCTCATATAGGAAATCCAAAAGGCTGGAAACCAAACAGAATAAGATGTTTTCTTCCACCATCCTGGCACTGCAGTCCGAGAAACACTACTTGCCTTTTGGGCTGCTATTTGCATGTTCTGTGAGATCTAGTTGTGCAGGTGCTGCCAAAGGTCCCGGAGGAGGCCTGGGATGTACTCTACTAGGCTGTTGCTGATGGGTGGGACGCAGTTAACTTCACAATACGATGTGGACAGGATACCACCACTCACTAAACAGACAGGTTTCCTCAACGGTGGCCTTGTGGTGGTGCCATGCCTGGTTGAGGACAACTGGCTTTTCTGGGGATGTCCAAGCATCACTCATGGGCCTGCCCTTTGATGGATCCTGTCTCTTCGGAGACAAGGTGGATTCAGAGCTGAAGCATTTTAAGGACAGTAGGGCTACGGCCAGATCCTTGGGCCTTTCCCTGGCCCCTCATCACCCACAATCCGCCTTTTGCTGGCCATGGAAAGGGTTTCCAACTGCACCTCTACCCTCCCAGCTACTGTGCAGTGCATGTTTCCCAACCTCTGCATCGCCTAGGGTGTGGTACCACAGGCCCCGTGGGTTGGGCAGCCAGCTGACAGGCAAATCCACCACCCCTAGCAGCCACAGCCTCCAAACCCTACTTATCTGCCCTCTTACCATCCTGGGCAGTCAGTTGGCAGCAGGATTCGCCATCATCTGCCCCACTGGCAGTCTATATCATCGTACAGGTAGGTTTTGCAGATCATCAGAAGGGGTTACTCCCTCCCCCTATGCCACCCACTTATGACAGGCTGATGGAGGATCATCTCTCCCTTCTCTGCCAAGAAGTGACAGCTCTCTTGGCCAAAGGAGCCATAGCAAGTGTGCCAACGCCAGAAGCGGGTTGTGTTTGTTGCTCCTGCTACTTTCTGGTTCCCAAAAAGGATAGAGGCTTTCATCCTGTCCTAGACTTGCACCCCCTGAATTTCTTTCTCAGGACTTGGGAGACTGGATGGCAGTGTTGGACTTGCAGAATGCATATTTTCACTTCCCCTTTCTGCAAGGCCACAGACAATCCCTGCAGTTCACGGTGCTAACCTTTGGCCTTACCGGCGCTCCTCGGGTGTTCACCAAGGTGATGTCGGTGGTTGCAGCTCATCTGCGAAGATCGGGTTGCCAGTTTTCCCCTATCACATCGACTGGCTGATGAACTCCAGACAATGGCGGATCTCCTCCACTCACTGGGGTTGACTATCAAAATGCCAAAGTCACACTCGAGTCCCTCTCAGACGCTCACTTTCATCAGGGCTGTTCTGGGCACAGTGCAGTTTCGTGCTTATCTTTCCGAACTGCAAGTCCAGGATATTAAGGCTATGATACTTAAGTTTCAGTCTCTATTCTAGATTTTGGTGTGACTGACTTTGAGGCTCCTGGGCCTCTTGGCCTCCTGCATGTGACACATGCCTACTGGCATATGTGGGCTCTGCAGTGGGCCATGAAGTTCCAGTGGGTTCAGCATCAGGGGAATCTGTCCAACATGGTCCAGATATCAAAGGGAGCTGCAAAAGATCTGCAGTGGTGGTTGACGAACTGTGAGTGAGTCAACGGCAGACCCTTCTCCCTTCCCTAACCAACTATGACAGTAGTGACAGATGCGTCACTCCTAGGATGGGGCAGCTGTCTGCAAGAACTGGAGATCAGAGGAGACTAGTCTCTGGTGGCATCCAGACTCCACATCAACCTGTTGGAGCTCCCAGCTATCCAATTGGCATTGAAAGCCTTTCTACCCTCCATTACGGGAAGGCTAGTGAAGGTGTTTACAGACAACACCATTGCCATGTGGTACTGCAACAAACTGGGCAGGGTGGGGTTGTGGACCCTTTGTCAAGAAGCCCTGTGCCTCCAGACATGGCTGGAATGTCAAGGCATATAGCTGGTGGTTCAACATCTGGCAGGCTCTCTGAACACCAGAGAGGACGAACTCAGCTACAGATGCCTAGAGAATCACAAATGGCGTCTCCATCCAGAGGTATTGTAAGGTCTCTTTGAACAGTGGGGAGAGCCTTGATTAAATCTATTCGCCACCACCGAGAATGTTCAGTGTCAGCAGTTTTGAGCACTGGAGTTTCCAGGGTGTCTCTTGCTGAGGAAATGCTTTTTGTCTGGAGTGGAGTTCAGGCTTTCTGTACAGCTTCACCCCCTAACACCCAAATACCACTCCTGCACAGAGTTCTCAAGAAGATCAAGAACGACCAGGCTCAAGTCATCCTTGTGGCTCCAGACTGGGCACAGTTTGGTATCCTGAGCTTGGCAATTGATCCTCCGATCAGGCTGCCCCTTCGTGAGGCTCTTCTGTCGCAGCAACTGCGAAGGGTCCTCCACTCAAACCTGTCAACTCTTTGCTTTCTTGCATGGAGATGAAGCGACAACAGTTGACAGCCTTTGACCTTTCTCTGGAAGTCTGTGTTGTTATCTGAGCAGCCTGGCGTCCCTCTACCAAGACAGTACATGCCTGCCATTAACAAAAATGTGTGGCATGGTGTTCAGACAAACAAATTGATCCCCTTTCTGACCCCTTTTCTCAGGTTCTTTTTTAAAAATGTTATTTATAAGTTTTTAAACATAACAAAGAACAAACACAAAGCAATGCAGTTCAAGCAGAGAAACTGTACCACATATGAACAGCAGACCATCATTACAAATTATAGATAGTGTTTCTATCGACAACCAAAGGGTGGTCGGACCAACGGCCAGTAAAATGTAAATTAGAGATGAGGCAGACGTAATGACATGGAAAGACTGGGTTCAGCATGAGCCTACATCGTTAGAGGTCTGAGAGGGTGGCAGAAGGAGGCAAGTGTATTCAAATAATCCCTCAGTGGTTGCAAAATATCTTTAGGTCTAGACGACACAGGCTGTAGTGAGGCGCACAATTGGCTATTAGTGTCACAATATGTGAGGCTAGTTAGCTAGGAAGTAATGTTTGGTGCATATTTGGAGCCCCATAGAAGCTCTATCTCCCGCTTAGCCAGCAAGAGCGAAATCGCAGTAAGGCGCCCAAGGGACTTTGGGAAATATCCAGTGTAGCCGAGAAGGGCCATAAGTGGGTCTGGTCAGAGAGGCCAACCCACAATGACCGCTACTCGATTATAAACCTCACACCAAAAGCGACTTACGTTTGGACAGGTCCAAGTCATGTGTGAAAAGACTGCAATCGGTGCATGACATTTGGGGCAGGCGGGAGAACGGCCTGGATCATACGGGCCATCTCAGGTTCTTCTTTTTGTTTTGTTTTTATTGCCCAGCAGGGCTCTGCTCTGGGCACACTAAAGATATATCTCTCCATTATCCCTGCTTTTTTGTGGTTGCCTGATCAGCCATACCTCTTCAGATCCTCTGTTGTAAACAAGTTCTTGAAAGGTCTCCTACATAAGTTCCCTCCTTCACCCTTTATCATGCCTGAGTGGGACATCAATCATGTTTTGACATGCTAGATGTGTGCTCGTTTTCAGCAGCTCCATAATCGTCCTCTCAGGCTGCTTACCATCAAAACGACATTCATCGTGGCACTAAAGTCTGCCGGGAGGGTCAGCAAGCTTCACGCTTTGTCATCAAGGCCTCCTTACCTCACATTGTATCCTAACAAACTGGTACTTCGCACAACAGTGTCCTTTCTTCCAAAAAAACTCACTTCCTTTCATGTAGACCAATCCATCACCATGCCTACTTTTTACGCTCAGCCACATCCCTCCAAGGAAGAGGAGCGACCACCGTCAGGAGCTCAAAAGCATTGCCGTTTTACCCTGACCACACACAAGAGTTCCAGGTGGTCAAGGACTCTGTTCACCAAACATCTCTAGGACACCCTAAAAGATCTCATACCTATATAGTTTTAATTACTGTTTCTCGGTTTTTAGTGAGATATCTTTTTGTTTATTTAATCACCCTTTGTGATTCTGGTGGCATGGTCAGTTATGGCTCTGGTTTAAACAACATGAGTAAATTTGTGTAATATTTTATATGTAGGCACATTTCTGATGTCCTGAGGAGGCCCTAATCTGCAAGGCCGAAACGTGTCATCACGTCGACCACAATAAGGAGGAGCATCAAGTGAATTGGAAAACAAAAAAGGAAGAATATAAAAGTACAAAATAAATAACAACAGGAAGTAATATCCGATTACAGTTGGTACTAGAAATATGGACTACCTCTTTCCAAAGACTGCTTCCCTGAATGAAGGGCACAGCAGTGGATTTGATTAAGAACTAAAAAAGGAAAAGTGCGGAATAAAAATGCTTGTTTTTTAATGCTTCTAATAAGTATATTGTGTAGTATATATATAAGTGTTTTGACATGTAAAAGTGTTTTTTTTGTATTTTTGTAAAATTCGTAGTTTCATGTTGTGTGTGTATCGAGTGATACAGGTAGAAACACCTGAGGTAAAAGGAAAATAAAAGGTTGACTTGTAGGAATACTATATCCAATGATTAATTAATGTTTTCATTGTAGAGATTGAGAGGGTATTTATCCCTTTTGTGTCAATATATTGTTGTAATGCATTGGCCAAGAAGCAACCCCTGAAGGCTTGTGAGCTTATTCCACCAGAGCTAAAGCTGCGACTGCTGCATCAGGATGCAGAGTTCCAGTCCTGGACATCTGCCAAGCAACATTGTGGGCCTCATTGCACACGTTCACACAACACTACTGCTTGAACAGTCAGGTCCATCAAGTTGGGCGTTTTGAGTGCTGCAGTACTTCCTTGTCTGAAATTGGTCCACAATCCCACCTCCGCGGAAGGCATTGCTTGGGTATCTATTCTAAGGTAAGGAATCTGAAGCTAGAAGGCTCTATCAGATGAACAAGTTAGTTACCTTTGGTAGCATCTTATCTGGTAGGGACTATATCTAGCCACAAATTCCCTACCAACCCACCCATTCTACCCACTCTGCAAACAGATTTCTAGGGACAGGGCTACTTCTGTTTCAGGGCCCTAGTTTTGCACACCAGTGGTCAGTGTTCTTAGTGGCTCTCTACTCCCAGCATGGAAAGTCGCAAAAAAAAAAAAAAACTGCCCTCAGCGCACCTGGATGGTGCTTTTATAGGCAATGCAAATATCACTTTCTACGCGGATGACGCAGACTGTGCTATGCAGAGTCAACCTACACCACCTACCGGTGCACTGGGGTACTGCTCACAAAGAAAAAACATTCCAGATCCAGTCCGACGCCTGGGGGATAATTCTAAGGTAAGGAATCTGCGACTAGCTATAGTCTCTACTAGAGAAGGCACTACTGAAGGTGAGTAACTTGTTCATCAATGCCAACATCAGCACTTGCGACTTGATAAACCCTTCATGCGCTGCTGGCACATTCCCAATCGAGGGCTTGTTCCAGGACCTATTGATTCAACTGGGAAAGTGAAACTGCAACACCCACATTCAAGTGCTGAGCAGCGTGTTAGTGGTGTGGGTCTCACAGCGGTCAAGATCCTGTTACCATGTGTGTGAATATCAGTTACACACAATATACATATACTATCTGCTATAGGGGTTGAAAAAGAGCTCACAGGACACAAGAGTGTGGGCAGAATGCATCCGCAACAGGATATTAATCAGTCACAACAAAAGGATGCAAATGAGCGACCAGCGTTCTCTTGTCACTCTCAGATACCACTGTAGTCTGCCTTTGGGACATAAGCAGCACTACAATCTCTCTGTGAAAAAGGTGGCAGTGAAACCCATCACGTCTACAGACAGCCTGTCTGTGAAGATCAGGGATAGCATTGCAGGCGGTGTCTGGGAATCTCTACAGCTCCTGAACCAAACAGTGTCATTGCAGTCAATGTGGGGAGCAGAAACATCTCCGTTTGTTCATTAGATACACTGTGATCAGAACCTGAGACATAAAACAGCCTGTAGATTGTCTCTGATAAACAGGTAACTCTGACATCTGCTGCTGGCCTGTAGCACTGCAGCCCATCTCTGTGACACAAATCACACTGCAGTGTGACTCTGGGTCGCAGCCCGGGTCTGTATCTTGGAAATACAATACTGCAAACTGTCTAACATGTAGTCTTTCTGTTGCTTACTGTGCCACTGGAACCAAGCTACACCCGGCTGATGAGTCCATAATAAGGGCAAAACCTGTCCTGGGTTGCTTGTATTCTGGGCAGGGAGGAACTGACGTAGCACCTTGGGCCGGACTGTTCCCATGAGGTGCAGAGTCAAGACTAATTTGCATATGGCTAGGTCCAAACTGAGGTGTTGGCATGGTGGGCAAAAACCGATGGATTGGGATACAGCCCAAGTGATCGCCAGTGGCTGACATTAATTCACATATTCCATCCATGACTTTGTTTTTTGATGCTCTTTCTGTTGGACACACAGCTTACACTGCAGTTCCTTTGGTACACGACTAAACCTACAGCCTGTGCCTGGGGCATAAAAGATAAAGCTGGGACAACGGAGGATGTGTGAAAAAGTGCTAAAACGCTGCAAGTGGTGGCTGCAATATAGCGTTTTTTTTCTTCTTTTGCTACTGCTAGTGGGAGGGAGGTAGGTAATGGAGGGAAGGTGGAAAGGAAGGGTCACCACGACAAGGCAATAAACGAGAAGCAACAAAAAAGTACCTCCATCTGAGTGTGAGCAGGAGGCCACCAATAAAGCCATTAATCAGTATTAATCGATGCGCCATCAAAGGGACAAAGAGGAAGTGAATTCTTCACAAGCTGACCAATAAAAAGCAAGGAAATGAGAGCGACAATAAAGCCATCCAAATGTAAGCAACGGTCGTGCTAAACCCCCTTTTTAGGTCAAGCGTAAGCGTACAACCTCTTGTATACTTTTAAGTATACTTCTTCTATGGGCTTCCAGCTTTTTCATTTGTTAGTTTCAGTGTCATTTAAAATCCTTGCTTGCTAGTGGTCACTCATGTCTCTTTGTCCCTCCTTCTTCTGTGTGAGAGCAGGGAGCAACTACTGTATAATTAGACTTTGTCCTGTTTATCTGGTCTGTAGGGAAGCTTTCCTTTTCATTTTCAGAGCATACTTGCTCTGAACTTAGCTGTAAACAAGGCTATAAAGCAGGCTGTTCTATTGGTCACGTTTGGTCTTTGTGGGCTCTCTGCACCCTCTCTTAGCTGCCTGGCTCCCGCCCTTCCTTAGCTTGGAATTGCTTTACCAAGTGTGCCTGCCTGTGGGATGCTGAGAGTAAGGGTGGAGGATCGCTTGTAATTGCTTATAGCCTAGGCACCCATCTCTAGCAGTGCTCCGCCATCCTTGGAGACAGTGCCCACTTTTGCTCCATCCTGGGATCTGACTTGCAGCTCCATCAGTGCACCTCAGTGCACACACTCCAAGCCCTCAGCTGTGCCAGTGTCAGGAACCCCACACACACTATCTGCCAGAGCGCCTCAGTTCTTGCAGTCAGTACACTCTGCTGCTCCAGTACTGGGACTTTGGGCACAGCTCCATCAGTGTACCTCAGTTCACGAAATCCAAGCCCTCAGCCGTGCCAGGAACTCCACATGCGCCAGAGGCCAGAGCACCTCCGTTCCTGCTGTCAGTACACTCTGCTGCTCCAGTACTTGGACCTCCGGCGTAGCTCTATCAGTGCAACTCAGTTCACGAAATCCACACCCTCAGCCGTGCCAGGAATTCCACATGCGCCGTCTGTCAAAGCACCTCAGTTCTTGCAGTCAGTACACTGTGCTGCTCCAGTACTGGACCCTCAGGCGCAGCTCCATCGGTGGTCCTCAGTTCACAAAATACAAGCCCTCAGCTGTGCCAGGAACTCCACATGCGCCAGAGGCCAGAGCACCTCCGTTCTTGCTGTCAGTACACTCTGCTGCTCCAGTACTGGGACCTCGTGCGCAGCTCCATCAGTGCACCTCAGTTCACACACTCCAAGCCCTCAGCCGTGCCAGTGCCAGGAACTCCACGTGCCGTCTGCCAGAGCACCTCAGTTCTTGCAATCAGTACACTCTGCTGCTCCAGTACTGGGACCTCAGGTGCAGCTCCATCGGTGCACCTCAGTTCACACACTCCAAGCCCTCAGTTGCGCCAGTGTCAGGAACCCCACACGCGCCGTCTGCCAGAAAACAAGGCAGCCATTTTAAAAGATTTAATTACATAAATACACTAAAACAGAGCGAGCTAAGTAGGGTAAATGTCACTAGGTGACGGGGACACGAGTCTGCAAGCCAAAGGCTAAGCTAACTCCTATATCCCATTAAAACAAACTAGGATTTACTACAGTGCCATCTTTATTTGGGAGGGTCTGTTTCACCTATCTCACTTCGTTCTTTCCTTTTCTCTGTTTACTCTCGATGTATTTTTTCTTCCCCACCTTTCTCTTTCCAGCTATTAAAATCTGCATTTGCTCTTTCTTCCAGCTGTTTTTTTCTACTCATTCCCTTTTTTTTTATTTCCCTCTTCCTTTTGCTACCTCCTCTTTCAAACTTGTAAAAACTTGTTTTTCTTTCCTTGTTTCGTTTCTTTTTTCTTTTCTTAATCAGGCATTTATTCTTTCACTATTTTTTTCTCTTCCCTTCATTTCTTTTTTTATTTGCTATTTCTTTTGACTCGGAATGCATCCTTTCATTTTTTATTTTTTTTTAGATCTTTCTTCCTTCCTTTCTCTGGTGTTTTTCTTATCTTTATCTGTCAATTCACGTTTTACTATAAATTCCTTTTTCCCATCTGTATGTGGAAGCCACAAGTTACTTGTCGGAACCCGAAACCGTCAAAGTGGTTTTCCCAGTCTGTATCTGTGGGAAATGTGTCAGTATTTACATGCCCATGTTCTTTTGATGCTTGTTTCTTTCACTATCTCTCTTTTTTTCTCTCTAATGTTCATTTTTCTCTTTCTTTCCACTCTTCATTATATTTTCCTCTTTATCTTTTGTTCGCTAGCTTACTTCCCTTTTTTCTTTTGTCTCACGTTTGCTCTTTCTTCTTAGTTGTGTTTTCATTTTCTCATTCTTTCTTTCCCTTCTTTCATTTCTTTCTTCCTTTTTTCTGCTGCCTTTTTTTTTTTAGCTTTTTCGTTCCAATTCTCTTTCTCTCCTGGGGCCTAATTATCAATGGAGCAACAGCTGCAGTGGCACCGGGGCCCAGAGACCTACGGACGTCAATCAACTCTAATTACTGCTGTATTTTCCTACTGAAATTCCAGTGAACCATATTCCTTTCATGCTCCAAGGCCCATGACGCCGTCACTACGCCTCTCCATCTTTACTCCTGACTCCCTCTTTCCTTTTCAACCTCCAATCCATCCCAAATTATATTTTTGTTATGGTGTTTTGAGCATTACACTCTGATGCCAAAAGTTTATTTCTGATAAAAGATTATATGATAATTGTATATGTTTTAAGATAGAGGAAGAAGGTAAATGGAAGTGCTTTAGTTACATGCTGGGCCACTGGAATTATATGGCAAGAAAAGACGAAATAATGAGGCAGAATTTACCAATTTATGAGGCAAGAAAAGTACAGTTATGAATTTACAACGCCAATAGCTCTAACACAAGAAAATGCAAGACCTATTGCATTGCTAATCCTTGCAAGTGGTATTTTTTTCTAAACAGCTCGTCGCTGAGCCTACAGACAAGACCTAAAAAACAGAACTGCTTACAATGAGTTCCTGTGGGACTTGCTGGAAGCAGCTCTGAAAACTTTTAGACCTTGAAACTGGAATATTAGGGGACATGTTTAGTCATTAGTATGTGAATAGGTTTACAGTTCTGGGGGTTGGTTCCCCTTCTTGTATCTGTCCGGTTTTCTGACCAGTCAACCCAGCATCTTCTTCAGGGCATCTGGTGGGTTGTAGCAGTATAATTTAAAATGACAACGTGTTGATTGGTAATTAGGGGCTGATTTACAAGAATGTCATGCAATGCAGCGTAGCGTAACCTTCCTGCGCGGCGTGACAGGAAAAGGGTAGGAATGTGCCGTTAAAGGCAAACGAGCACATCCATGCCCTTACCCTATATTGGCGCCCTTTTGGCAGCCTAGTGCCAACCCAGGCACCATGGTGCAAAGGTGCTTTCATTGCATGCAGGATTGTTTTTGTGCAGGCAGGGACACCTTCCTGCCAAAAATAAATAAATAAATATATTTCTAATAAATATATTTCTTCTAGTTACGCCTCACCTGAGAAGGCGTAATTTTTTGGAGCATTTCTTGGTCTACCAGTTCTGGTAAATCTGGGAATGCATAAAAAACTATGGTAGTTGCCTTCTCAGCTCAGAGTAAGGCAACGCTGTGCTATGCGCTGCGTTGCCTTATTGCAAATTTATGGAGCCACTCAGGGCCATGCAAAGTGGCCTTGTCTGGCTTCTTACATCACATGTAAGGTTTGCGTCTCTCTAGCAGCACCATATTGCGTGGTGCAAGAACGACGCAAACCGGGTCATAAATAGGCCCATTGATGTTTGGAGGTAGATTTCTCTGATGGGGTTTTTTGAGCCACATGTTTGGTTTTCCATTTTGGAACCGCAATAAGAACTGAAAGTAAGTAGCGGACGTCAAAGCCCCCATCCCCCTCCTTGCTTCAATACTACCATGAACCATGGCTTCTAGAGCACAGTACCTCAGTCTTACTACAATCACACCCGGGAAAACCATTAACCTTTCACTGGGACCTCTCAGGAGTATATGTGGAACTTCTAATACTCACTAATATTACAATGTTTGATGTAATTGAACTCTCACCGATTACCCTCTCTCCCACACACTGCTGACTTTCTGACGCGGTGTTAGATGATATTCTGCCCAGCACTGTTTGCCGACTAAATAAATTCATTATTGTTAATAATAAATAAAAAAATTTAAAAAATCACTGTTTAAAAATTCATTTATTCTAGAAAACATAACACAAATTGACATCTGTTTTGAATAAAGGAAAACACCTTAGCTGCTCACAGAGTAAAGATAGTAGGGCTAAAAATTAAAAAAATAAAGTATCCTGCATTTGGGATTGGCAAAGTAGCACAGCACCACTTGGGGTGTGGGGTGTCGAGGCCAGGGCACACTGATGACTTGTTGGTAATGCAACATGGCTTGTGCACCCCTGAGGAACAGCAGATCAGCAAACCATGGCCTTCTCCAGTGAAGCACTGGCTAGCAGCTGCTGCAGTAGCTCGCTGCAGGCCCCCTGTGGAAATGCGAGCTGCACTACGAGAACGTGGGCATCATTACACGCGTCTGGTGTAACGCTGTGCCCTTGGCTCCTGGAGCTCGGCGTAACTGGTGGCAGAGCACACCACGGGACCACCTTCTTTGGGATATGTCCATAGGCCACTATAGCTCTATCTGCAGGCTGCTTCTCTCCTTCACTTTCATATTTAGATTTTAGCATGCTATGCACAATGACAGGAGTACACCTGACTCCCTGGCGAGAAGGAAGAGGGAATGTCAACACAGAAGAAAGCAAGAAACATTAGTGTGCAAGGACTCTAGTTGGTTTCAGTCTTCGTGAAAAATGCTAAGTGGAAGGTTTCAGAATCATTTTTCTTTCACCCTAAATATTCTAAATGCAAAATCCATTTTTTATCCTCCTTAGGAAATTGAAGTCAAGAAACACTTTCGACACCACCAACACAGTCCCATCTGTAACACAGTACACCATCCCCATTGCGCGTCGGAGCCTCAATATTCTGCAAAGTATTAACTATGGCATAAGCAGTACACCTGAAATGGTTTCTGCTACATCTTATCACACTCGTGTCTTCTAGTGAGCCACCTGGCCATACCTTTGTTACTCTTCCTGAGGGCAACAACCGAACATGACAGCTCCCTCAAGGCACTTCTCATTATCTTGGTTATGGAGCCCCTTTCGAGTTCCACAATAGTCTCAGAGGACAGTACACGTTCTTGGTATCTCGTGCCACATTTGTTAGGCACAATCTAGAACATTTTCCAAAGACACGGGTGTCTAACAGGGCCACAGCTAGCAGAGGCACCCACAATGGTCACAACAGTGCTGGTTCCCTCCACTCCCTCTTGGTGGGCCTGGTGCTCGTGAAGCAGCGCCCGTCCCTCACCTTGCCAATGGATGCATCACAACCCTGCACATTCTGAATGCCTCAAATGACAACAAATAAAACATCAGGGCAGGCGTATCAAAGCAGGAGCCCTTCCTTCTTGCACTGAGCACAACACCACGGGCATGCAGTGCTGAAAAAACACTCCAGGAGGATTCAAATAATGTAGGTTGCTCAAAGATGACCACCCATCTTCCTTGATCTTCAACAAAGTCCCTTGATAGCAACTCGGATGTTCCTTCTTCTTCCACCAGTAAAATCTGGCTCCGCCACACAGGATGCGCATGTCCACCAAGGAGACCTAGCAGATTTCTCCTAGCATTTGGCACAGAGATTCCTCAACGTAGGCTATTGGCTCCAACCAGGAGAAGGTGAAGAACAGCTGTCTTCTAACAAGTCACCACTAATAGCTTGTTGCCAAGCTGAAAAAGGCTCATCGCGCAGAGTGCAATGTGTAGTGTTTGAACCATCTTTGGGTTAAAAAAGCTTTCATCACCAGCAACAGGAAAAGCACTGGAGGACAGGGGAGGCGGGCAGAATACACACATTGTAGGCCCTACTCAAAAGATAGGGTTAGAGATGCACTTTTGCATTTTATATTTTGTTACCACTCACAGGATCTTCCAACGAGACTCCTTTGGACTGCTGTATGTCACCTGTTGATCTTTCAGACAGTTAAAAAACTTTCATGATGCCATTGAAATCTCTCACCATTGGGAGAAGAGACTAGAACACCTGCTGGACAACGCCAAAGAGCATGGATCCCATCAAGACGTGTCAAGCCTTAGGAAAGAAAGCAAAAATCACATGGTCCACCAAGAGTAGACTACAGCGAGGAGGAGCAGGATGGCCACTGAAAGCATCATGTTCTTGCGGTTCTCATGACGAAGCGCTTTCAACTCTTTCTCTGAAAAACAAATGGAAACAAGAGAGTAGTTCAGGTTCCAGTGGTAGACTTCAGAATACAAAGTGTTTCCAACATGAGCACCCACATTAACCAAACCAGGAGCCGAGTGTAATGCTGCTATCAAAGGCGGCTAGCTGCGCACACATCGCAGACTGGCACAGGGTGGCGCTATCACAGCGTCAGATCATTGTGTCCAGGGGGACGGAGACCAGATCCAACAAAATACAGCAACATCAATTATAACTTCCAAAGCTTTCTGTGTATATCACAGCTTTGTGTGTGTGTGTGTGTGTGTGTGTGTGAAGGGGGGGGGCTTCCGTTTCTACCAGCCAGTGTCAGTCTCGGTTTTCTCCACTAGGCTCTTGCAGCTTGAATCCATCAGTCCTGGACAGCAATGAACCGCCACCTCCAAGCGCCTTAAAGTAAGCCTTTAGCCCAAAGTGTTTGTTCTTTTGCTGACATGCTCTATTCTGGATAAGAATTGAGCTATTGCGCACCAGTTGTGCTTCACACAAAGCCCCTTTCTTTTTTCCTTCAACCTTGGCTTTGGGTTGCCAAATTTCGGTGAATGATTTCTAGCTACGACGGGCCTAGTTCACAAAGGTAAACTTGCACTTTTGTTCAAGTTTACTTTTTTTCAGCATTCACACAACTGTGATTTCATAGTAACTTTACAACTGTGGAGAAACCGCAGTCGAGCGGAGTCCTCCGCACTAAAAAGATGGGACAGGCCTGTCTTTTTATGTGCAGAGTTCTCCGCCCTGACTGAGGAATCCCTGCAGTTGCATTGTTACTACTAAATCGCAGTCTTGTGAATACTTACAAAGAGTAAACTTACACAAACGTGTGACTTTAACGTTGTGAATCCGGCCCCAATAGGCTGCATCTCCGACATCGCACCACAAGGCACAAAGTAAAGCAATATTAGAACAATATTCACACATGACCTTCCACGATATTTCCTGATGAGTCCATTCATTTATATTAAGAAGAATATTTAAAATAAAAAGTATTGCCATATGTAGCATAAAGACACAAAAATGCAGAAACGGAGTCCGAGAAGGAAGGAGGCTGACAGGTATAGAGAGTTAGATAAATCATTTTTCTTATCAGTAGCAGTGGCTGAACCCAGATAACCTAAGTCATATTTCATCCTCAGTTTAAATGTGTACGTCATCCAGGTTTGCCTAATAGAAACTCAATTAGACGGAGAGTACATTACTAGGCTAGAGTTTAAACATAAAAGCCCACTGGTCCTTCCTTGCCTCTGGAAACAGCAATGGTTAACAAAGATTTCCCTGCACTGCACGTGAAAGCTAAAGTGCGGTTTTCATTTCTAGCTCGAGAGGACAGCACAATGTTGTTACAGAAGTCCAGAATGGAAAATTGACCCAAGATTACCCCGCTTGTAGTTTAGAGTTTAAAAATGTAATTAAATATGTGTTTTTATTTGTTCGCTTTCTCCAATTCTTCTCCGCTTTTCTATTTTGACTTTTCACCCCCCCTACAGTATCCTTGAATTTTCCGTCCCCTCTCGGTTGCTTTGAAACGTTCAGGGTGCTTTCATGGATCAGGACGTCATGAAAGGTTGAGCGGTCACTGTTTTACCAGGTAGTAAACGGATTCATCCAACCCATAGTTAAGTGACCAATTTTTAGTCAGCATCCTAACAAACAAAGGATTCAAAATACTCTTTCCCTTCAGCACATCTACCCCCCCCCCCTTGTGTATTGGGGGCAAAACGCATTTTATTAAGTGTACTTTTGTATGTAAAAAAAAAAAAAATAGGCCCAAACTGAAGTTAGACGTACGAAACAAGCTGAATTACCAGGGTTTTCTATTACCTGTGTTGTGTTTTTTTTATGGATTTCAATGCAATTTTTTCCCTGATGTTTAAAATCCCATGTGTATACACTCACTGCCAAAAAAACCAAATCCCTTACCGTAGTTTGAGACTCTCGACTCAAGGGAATTTTTTTCTTTCTCCAAATTTTTCCTGAAAAAATAAGAAGAAAATGTTTTGTTAAGTCCTGGTACTTCCATGAAATTATGCTACTCAGGCCTGCAGAAGGTAGAGTCCACGGTTACAGTTCAGGCGTCTGTACATTCATTTGTTCGTGTTGTACTAACACAAACCATGGCTTCAGAACACCCCAAAACATTTCATTAAAACACGTTTGGAATTACAAGTTTTAATGTTGTGCGGAACTAAAAGAAACCCACAGAGGGAGCTTTGATAATCTGCCTCTTTTCAAGGTCATAAAGTGTGTCAATAGTTTAATTTCTGCTAGTTTAAAGGCCACAGTTTTGGGGATTTTGAGTTATGCCCGTTACACAGAATTCCGGAAATTAAACCATTATGCAACTTCACGCGATTACGCACCATTTCACACTAAAATATAGTACGAAATTACGATTTGTATTTCATGCATAATTTCTCGTAATTTTGCCGAAAGTTCATGTAATTACGGACAAACAATTTACACAAATGTAGTAACTACTAGTATTTACTAGAGAACTCAACGGAGCAGAAGCAAAATGAGCATAACAGGCATGAAGGGCCCAACAAAGGCATCAGAGCTCGGGATGAGACCCTCCGCAACTGCCTATCCCAGCCTCCAGCTTCTTAGCAATTCTGAATGTGCACCTTGGAGCGGTTTGCCCTCTCATCCCCTGTTTACAGCATTCTTTCTTCAGAACATGTCAGCCGAAGAGGGAATGCCATGGGTGGCTGCTGTTTCTACCTCCTCCCAGCCACAGCCAATAGTATTCAATTCTATTTATTTTTTTATGCTTTGGAACACAATTGAGATGCACATAATAATAAAAAAAACGTTAAGACCATACAATTATCACTATTAGAGTTTACCCAAGTAAAAAGATTAAACACATTTAAAAATAAAATAAAAATCTCTAAAGAGCTCAACATTGATTTTTACGAATAAACTATTACAAAATACAGTAATTAAAGTGTGAGGAACAAAAAACTGCAAATGTGCATAATGACTCAGTTAAAATAGATATTTGTTTCTTCTAAAGTGCTAGTACAGTTTAAGGACATTCCATTCCATATTAACATTAAAAAGTAAAGTGCAAATGGGCAGATACAATATTAGGAAGACAGATTGCTGGACTGAGACAAAAACTACTAGTAGGTGATCACGTTTCATACCCAGAACCTCATAAAAGGCAATATAACAAAGTGCTTCAAAGCAGACACCACATATATTAGATGGTGAAATATGAGCGAAAACCATCGGATACCTTGATGGTCTACATAAAAAAACACATGGTTAAAGTTATGGAAAAGCATATAGATGCTTTGCCAGACCACCTGTAGCCCATAAGTGTAATAAAGTGCGTTATTATGAAGGATCCACACAATTGTATTGTTTCATACAGTGTCCTTGACCCAGTTTCCAAGGAAAACAATGAGCCTACTTTACAGTGCATGTAGTTAGAATAAATGTAAAAAAAAAACAAAAAAAAAACACTACATTTTTAAATAAAAAATTCTGAAACAAAATAAATTCATTGGGGGGGGGGTCATATAAGGCTCGGAAAAACTCAGGTGCAGACAGCAAGGAAAGCTGGGGACAAATAGGCTTTAACCATTTACCTCAAAGTGAGACAAGGGATGGGCAGACAAATAAACAATGGTTTAAATCAAGAGTTTCGGCAAGACAAAAATTACATTCTTTAGCTGTGCCATGCCATTTCCAATAGTAGTATAGCGTCTCCCTGAGTCCACCACTAGGGTGTCTTCCCCAACAGAGAGAAACCTTTGACCTGAGGTTGGGCTCAAGATTCACCCTAGCCCATCCCAGGCTTGTGTCCAGATGAGCTCCTAACCAATCACAGGGTTCCACACTTCTCCGCTTTTGGTGGGATTTGTTTCTCACTTCCTCGTTGGCTGTGAGCACCAGAGTGCTTCAGTGCTGCCTGCGATTACTGTAATAGAATGCCTACTTGTCCATCTGATGAAACAGACAGAACTTCTTGTTCCCCACAGGCATTAACATCTCAGACATCAGGCGACATATGTGTCCTACTCCTGGAGGAGGCAGGGTTGTTTCTACATAAAGTTTATTATTGGTAGTACATGACATATAGATACATATATATTAGGACAGCCACTGAATTTCACAAAAGGGTTGCATCTCGCAGTACCTTCCCTCCTCAGACAGCTCATCTTTCCGCAACTTCATGTCTACATTCTCCAGGTTCTGTTTACAAGCAGTCAGCTTCTCCTCCAGGCTGTCAATCTGGAACACATAATAGAAGTAGAATTAAATGAAAACTTCTATTACCAGTGAAACAACTAGGAAAAGCTAATGCAAAAGCCAACAGTACCATCTCTGTGCTAGAATCATACTATCCAGGGCATTGTGAAGCCAGGCAACTGGTGCGCCTCAGGGGAGTACAGGAAAGGAGGAAGGGAGAAACGATATAGGAAAGGAACTTCTGGTAGCAGGGAAAGAGCGCTAGTGTGATCTCAGCAGAGGTAGGAGCAGGACATGCACTTCCACAGAGTGCTAAAAAGCAGAGAAATGTAGTATATAAAAAAAGTACTCCCACTGTGTCAGCAATGGAAGTATACATCTAACTCCATCAAAAGCAAGATCAAAGGAGAAATGCTCCAACTGGAAAATAACACCAGGTCCACACTCCAGATGTTATACAATTCTTTCAAATTGGCAATACTTTTAAATATCTGTAGACTTAAGCATTGCAGTTCTGATACTGTTTTAAAAAATAATGCAATCAAATGCATGATGCCAAACATACTATTCTGGTCAGACAGGCCTTATTAACATGTCAAAGTAGCCACCTTGTGATTATTAGAAGTTGGGGTTTTGAAGAGTATTTGGAGTTCCTTCCCTTTTGACACATACTCCCAGCTTGGATAGAAATGGCAAACCATGTTAGTGATGCCCCATTACAGAGCGGTTTACTGATGGTCATTCTTTTAGCCCCCCCGCCAGTTTGAAGACCCCTGCACTAGAAAGAAAAGCCATCTAACAAAGAACAGGGGCGGTGACAGTCAAGAAAACCATCCAATCATGAGCAACAGGGTGACTTACAGACCTTTCCGTAGTACTGAATAGAGGGCTATCTTAGACCATCAACTGAAGCAGTGTGTAGCAAGACTGCAAAGCATTCCAAATATCATCCAGGTGAACATTTACCACCTAATTTGCCCCACCAAGATGTCACTGTTTGTGTAAATCATTGCTTAATTTGTGAACGAAAGAAAGAGTGCCTGTGCCCCAAGCTCTGCTCAGAAGCCAGGGGTCTGTGCAATTAACCACTGGTGCACTGCATACCACGGTCTGTAGTCTTTAATCCACCGCCAAACACCCCCTGCATTTTTTTTAAATCACACTGGCAGGTGCCTGCTTTCTGTTTCTAATGTTTTGCTGTCTTTTTCTTCATTTGACTTTCCAATATGTTTGGTTTTCCTTCTCTTGTACTTGGTAAATATCTTATATGGGAAAAATAAATGCCAGTCCCCAAAAACAAGTGCTGGTCCCCCCCCACAGTATCATGGCAACCACCGGCTCAAATTAAGCTCTGGTGTAAATGCTCCACTGTTCAAATTTGAGAACGAATGCAGGGTTTTGTCCATGTCAAAAATAAAAGTCTGTGTACTGTGCCAGCTGCACAAGGCTGATGGCCCTTCCATGCTGCGTGCATGGAGATCATAGCTGCCAAGCTCCAGTGCTAGGCTATTTTCTTTGAATTCTGGGACTTGTAGTCCTGATTTATAATGGAATAAAGAAGAATACAAGTCCCAGAATTCAAAGAACACTTCTAGGCTGGGGAAGTGAATCACGCATGGAAGTGGGAAGCAGTGCTGGGGGTCACCAGGGATCGTTTGCCTCGGAAAGGGGGTCTTCTGCAGGCGGGGAAGCGGCCGAGACAGCGGGGCGACCGCAGGCTCGGTTTCAATTTTATAAAACAGATTACAGGGCGCCGGCTGCAGACCCTGAAGTGAGCCACGCTGCTGGCCAAAGCATATCAATGTGCCCCGGCCCCTCACCTCCCGGGCCACGCTCTGCTGCCCCTTCCTGTCCCTCGCCATCTCCCCGGCGCTCCCGGGCTCGGTCCCCTCCGCACCTCCAGGCTCCGGAGCAACACGTGTGCGGAAGACATGCCTGCTCCGCTCTCATTGGTCGCTGCGAGTTCTTCTCCGACGTTCTCGTTCCTCATTGGACGATTCCTCGCCGCAGCCATGTTTGTTCGGAGCGTCACCACGACTTGGCCGCCACGTTTGTTGCGGTTGTATCCACGGGCACGCGTATCGCTCCAGCGACCATGTGTGCTTGATGTCAACTCCTGCACGCGCATACTGACTTCAACAACCGGCCACTGAGTGGCGCTGTTGATCCACTGCACAGATGCGTGTTTGGATTATATTGAGCACTTGAACAACGAGCAGATGGTACCTCCACGGGCATTTTAATATTAAAGCGCGGCAGAGGCAGCATTAGCAGCCAGAGCCTGGCAGGAAATCGGTAAAAGCAAAGTATCATTCCTTTAACATATCGACGTTCAGAGACACGCTTAAAAGGAGGAATTCAAAATTACTTGCAGCCGCCTCAACATCCTGTGATTCTGGGCACGGGGTCGGACTGGGACAAAAAAAGAGGCCCGGGACCAAAACAAAAGTGTCCGTCATTAGTGAATTAGATAGGTAATAACAGTGCTTAATTTGTAAATAAAAAATGCCGGTGCCCAAAGCCTTGCTCTTAAACACGCCGCTGCTGCAATTAAATGTGTGAGTACAGACTACTGAGGCAGCGTAATCCTGAAGCCACCTCGGGCCTCTTCATACCATTTACAGCCACTCCCTGCCCCTTCAGCTCACTCTTGCAGCTTTCTGCTTTCTACCTTTGTGATGCTTTTTCGTTTTTCTCTTCCTCCGTCTCTCCCATATGTGTCTTTTGCTCGCAGCAAATGCTTCAGGCAGAAGAGTAAGCGCCGGTCCTCAAAAATAAGTGATGGTGCTCAGCACCTGAAACAAGAGGCACAAATTAAGCACTGGGTAATAAGTGGCCCATGTTTGCAAATGCAGTAGTTTTTACCTCAAAGACACTCTGTAAATGTTTTTTGCTATTTATGAAAGACTGCATGGATTTGAGATTGGTACAGGAAATGCTTGTTTTAATATCAGGGAAATTAACAGTAAAAACTGCCCCACCAGATAATAAAATCGGCCCCACACACGGTCAGACCAATCCATTGGTCACTGCCTTGTTGTCCTATATGCCAGTCTGACCAGATCTGGGCAAATCACTTAGGGGGTCATTCTGACTCCCGCCGGCCGCGGTAACCGCAGGGCCGGCGGGAGCCGCCAGAATACCGCTGCGTGGTCAGAAGACCGCCGCGGTTATTCTGAGTTTCCCGCTGGGCGGGCGGGCGACTGCCAGAAGGCCGCCCGCCCAGCGGGAAACCCCCTTCCACGAGGATGCCGGCTCCGAATGGAGCCGGCGGAGTGGAAAGGGTGCGACGGGTGCAGTGGCACCCGTCGTGATTTTCAGTGTCTGCAAAGCAGACACTGAAAATCTTTGTGGGGCCCTGTTAGGGGGCCCCTGCAGTGCCCATGCCATTGGCATGGGCACTGCAGGGGCCCCCAGGGGCCCCACGACACCCCTTACCGCCATCCTGTTCCTGGCGGCCAAAACCGCCAGGAACAGGATGGCGGTAAGGGGGTCGGAATCCCCATGGCGGCGCAGCAAGCTGCGCCGCCGTGGAGGATTCCCCAGGGCAGCGGGAAACCGGCGGTACACCGCCGGTTTCCCGTTTCTGACCGCGGCTGTACCGCCGCGGTCAGAATGCCCAGGGATGCACCGCCAGCCTGTTGGCGGTGCATCCGCGGTCCCCGGCCCTGGCGGATTTTACCGCCAGGGTCGGAATGACCCCCTTAATCTCCCTGAAAAAATGACATGTCTCTGTGTGTAATGTAACTAGTGCTCATGTAAAGCGCTCCAATACCTTCAGGTTGACTTCACGCTATATAAAACTGCAAAAAAAAGCCCATGTGGCTTTGATTGTAGGGTTCTTGGTAAGCATCATGATAGACAGGTAATTACTGAACAGAAGTCAAACTATATTCATAACTATATTTACGACCCAGCAACAGGCTGATCCTCTATCAGAGCAGGCACTCATGGGCGAGTGAGCCTACAAACACCCACTTTACTCCTTGTCTTCGCAAGTCTGAGCCCAGCAAGGTGGAGACAACATCCAGGTGAACACAATTTTATTACTTTGAGTAACACACTTTCTGCGGGCTACTTGGTCTAATTGCAGTTTCTTCATCTTTTGAATGAATCACTTGCCAGGTTGGCTAATGAATGTTTATTAGGAGTAGCTACTAGGCAGGTGACTCCACTGGACTTCATGGCGACCTCGCTCTGACTCTGCAAGTGATGGTGTGGATCCTACTATAGGTGCCACCCCAGCACAATTAAATCAAGTTTCTTTTGAGTTCTTCCGTGCCCTCAGACGAGGATCATCCGTAAAAAAATGGAAGAGACAATGCACAAGATCTAACTTAGAACCTTGGAGACCACCCCAGAGAATGGAGAGGAGGGAGGGCAGTGAGGAATCTTCAGTTAGAGTATGCATCAGAAAGAGAGTCACTTTTGAATTGATACCATGAGATGCAACCCTTTCTAGTGTGTTTATCTAAACTCTTATAGCACCAAACAAGTCACAAAGAGGCACCTTTGTAGCATTTAACCCAGAGAATGAGGGGAGTCAAAAGAGTTAGGAGCAAAGAAAAGCGGGCAGTCATATATTTCTGTGTGTTAAACTTTTAAAGGAATTATTACTTTCCATTGGCAATACCAGCCTAACTTTTAAAAACATTGACTGTATATAAAGAGAATAACAGAAGAGGTAGCTTAACTGCAAATGAATTATAGCAATTTTGTTAAGAATGGCACCTGCTTTACAGCGCTGCGAAATGTCAGAAAATGTATTACCAAGCGCTATATAAAAAAAAGAGTTATTAAGAGACTGCCCCAACATGCACCAGACAAAGAACCCTAGGGGAGAGGATGTGGCGTAAGGTCCAGAGCTGCCGACTTTGGAGCTGGGCACACGGTTGGAGTCTTGGCGCTGGCTCAACATCCTGTGATTCTGGGCAAATCACTTAATCTCCTTTGCTACCAAAAATGAATGTGTTCTTGTGTAATGTAATCGGTGCTCATGTAAAGCGCTGTAATACCTCTGTATCGAGTTCTTACTAACTGAACTCTATTTGAAGAGGCCCAATTTACATCCAAGGTCTAGACATTTTTTGCTGTCAGGCTTGAGGCCGTGAAGTGCTTGGTTCTGGAGTCACATCTCCTTTTCCACCATTTTGGAGACAACACCTTTCACCATCTTCTTGCCTAGAACTAATCTATGTGCTTGGCTGGTGACCCTCCGGAGGTTATTAGGAGCACGTGATATCACCTAGTGTTAAGCTCTACTCAAGTCAGTTGGTTAATGCACCCGCTGCAGAGGTCTTGACAGAAGGAGAATGTCACATATTACAATCCTGACATAGCTTTTTCACCTCTCCATCTCTCAAGGTCGCTGCAAATGAATTAGAGTGATTTTATTAAGAATGCCACCTGCTTTGCAGCGCTATGAAATGGCACAACCTGTATTACCAAGTGCTATATAAAAAAAGGAGTTATTACCAGACTACCCCAGCAGGCATCAGACAAAGAACCCTAGGGGAGAGGATGTGGCGTGAGGGCCAGAGCTGCCAACTTTGGAGCTGGGGAACACGGTTCGAGTGTCAGCGCCGGCTCAACATCCTGTGAGTCTGGGCAAATCATGTATTCTCCCCTTGCTACCAAAAATGAATGTGTTCTTGTGTAATGTAGCTGGTGCTCATGAAAAGTGCTGTAATATCTTTGTATTGAGTTTGCACTACATAAAACTGCAAAATAAATAAATAAAGTGCTCCAACACCTTTGTGTCGAGTTCGCAGTACATAAAACTTCAAAAACACTAAGGTGTCTTGTCGATCGTGCAATAATCCATGTAACAGCGTCAGTCTCCAAGGCAGTAACAAAACTGCCTCAAGGCGGGACAAACAAAAGCATTTACCAACAACATAAGGGGATTTTTGAAAGACAGGCCCAGGAACGGATCAAAGTGATGGGCATGAGATCTGCGTGGTTAAAGCCCACAGAATAGATTACAGCATGTCGAGAAGAGCAGTACTTGTGCGCTGCTATGCTCAACCTAAAAAGGAAGTGCAAGTTCGCCGTACCAATTTATTCAGGAAAAATTGGTAAACCGAGATTAATGTGGCTCATTAACACAGGGTGCAGGAGTAATTTCAATGAGAACTGCACTCTTGATTGCCACTAATCTTAGAGAATTGGGCATCGGCTCAAAGAATTGGTCCGTGAAGAACATAAGGACCAAAATCAGGTCTTATTGGAGCAATTTGTGGGGTTCGGAGGAAACATATTTGAGATGCCTCATAAGAAGTATTGCAATTGGTGACTTCAGTAATAAAGGTTGATCAGGGAATCTTAAAAAATTGAGAGTGTTGAAAAATAACCTTTAACGGGGGCCCAATACATCACTCTCCATTGCATAATAATGTTGACAGAGCTCATTCTGTGTGGTTGCGAAAATATACAACTATAGCACACTCCATGGGGCGGAGATACCATGAGCAACCTCTGAATGAAGATGGCATTTGTGGTCTGGCAGCTGATGTCTGCTGAACTTGTGCATCCTGGCATTTAGCCAACCCGTGAAATAATTTGCTGTTAGGGACATCCATTGAATGTCCATCCATTTCTAGAGAGGCAGTGCCTCCTGGCACAGTATCTGTGACCCTATACTGCCCTGCAGCTTTGAGCACCAAATGGCAATGATTTTGTCCATTAATACCCAAACCAACATCCACTTAATGAATGGGAAGAAGGCCTTCGAAACCAACTGAATGCCTTGAAGCTCCAACACGTGCCTTTGCCCCACTGGTAACTAAAGCTCCACCTTTCCTAGATGACTGCCTCAAACAAGGTGGAGTAGTGTATGACAACTACCACTGAAGGTCATGGGCTGTCTCCTCCGAAATGAAGGTGCTGTCTGATAGGCCACACTAGTGTTGTGCTTATTGCAGATAGAGGTTCAGCTGCATGACCCAAATATTCCTACAGGCGCTGGGACCAGCAGGATGCAGAAGACCAAAATGCCTCAGAAGCATCCGCGCTGGAACACAGGACTCAGCCTGAAATATCCTGGCACAACCTGAATGGCCAGGACTCAATGCAGGGATGTATGGACTTTGAATGCCCATGATGTAAAGGAACGTCTTGGTACGGGCTGCTAGTGGGATTTTGGTTTGTTGATGGAAAACTCCAAGGATGACAAAAGGGCAATCACTGTCTGTAGGTGGTCCACAACTGACTGTGGTGTGCATGCCTTTGCCAGCTAGTCATCCAGGTATGGGACTACTTGTACCACCCATCTGCAAAGATGGACCACCATCCTCATCTCCATAAAGACCAGGGGGACAGAGGTGAGGTTAAAAGTGTAGAATTTTAAATTGGAAGTGCTCTGACTTCACACAATCTGCAGGAAGCATCTGTAACACTGGAGGACAGGCACATGAAAGTACACATCGGCCAATTTCAAGGACACCATCCAGCCTGATCCACAGTGGAAACAAACCTAGGCCAAAGTCAACAACCTTGAACTTACCCTTGCAAAGAATGGTGTTCAAGAGCCGAAGGTCCAAAATTCCCCTGAATTCTCCATCTGTTTTGGATGCCAGAAGCACCCTTCTCCCATTCTGGGACTCTCTCTATGACCTTTTTGGGTGGTAGCCATGGCATGTCCTGCACAAGGGGGGGCATGCTCTGCTGAAGTCTGCATAAAAATGATGAGACATTGAAGGAGAGGGCATATCTTATAAAATGATCTGCAGCACTAACTGGTGTGAAGTTACAGCACCCCAAGCGGGCAGTAAAAAACAAATTCTGCCTTCTACCCTGATCATGGGAGTGGACATCAAAGCAGCTTAGTCGTAGCTGCGACAGGTGAGACGAAAAAGAGGACTGCTGTCCCTGGCTGTTTCCATAGCTCGGTCACCACCGCACCCTCTTTAGCCACAAAAGGTTTGTGTTGGCTGTTGTAAGGGTTGAGAGGGCTGCCTCCAGCGAGAGGCGAGATCCCAAAAGTATCCTCTGAATTTTCAGTATTGTTGGTGGAATATACGGGATGGAGATAGCAAGCTCACAGAGTGAACATATGTAGGAAAATGCCACTGTTTGCATGGTTACCCCCTAACTTTTTGCCTTTTGTTGATGCCAACTATGATTGAAAGTGTGCTGAGGTCTGCTAACCAGCCCCAGCACCAGTGTTCTTTCCCTAAAACTGTACCTTTGTCTCCACAATTGGCACAGCCCTGGCACTCAGATAAGTCCCTTGTAAATGGTACCCCTGGTACCAAGGGCCTTGATGGCAGGGAAGGTCTCTAAGGGCTGCAGCATGTCTTATGCCACCCTGGGGACCCCCCAATCAGCACATGCACACTGCCTCACAGCTTGTGTGTGCTGGTGGGGAGAAAATGACTAAGTCGACATGACACTCCCCTCAGAGTGCCATGCCAACCTCACACTGCCTGTGGCATAGGAAAGTCACCCCTCTAGCAGGCCATACATCCCTAAGGCAGGGTGCACTATACCACAGGTGAGGGCATAGCTGCATGGTCACTATGCCCCTACAGTGTCTAAGTCCATTCTTAGACATTGTAAGTGCAGGGTAGCCATACTGAGTACATGGTCTGGGAGTTTGTCAAACACGAACTCCACAGTTCTATAATGGCTACACTGAATACTGGGAAGTATGGTATCAAACTTCTCAGCACAATAAATCCACACTGATGCCAGTGTGGGATTTATTGAGAAATGCACACAGAGGGAATCTTAGATATGTCCCCTGCATGCCAGCCCAACTGCTAGTGATAGGCTGAGCGGTTTCTGCCAGCCTGCCACTTAGAGACAGGTTTCTGGTCACATGCGGTGAGAGCCTTTGTGCAGTCTGTGACCAGGAACAAAGCCTGTCCTGGGTGGAGGTGCTTCACACCTCCCCCTGAAGGAACTGTAACACCTGGCCATG
This sequence comes from Pleurodeles waltl, assembly GCF_031143425.1. Taxonomy (NCBI): domain Eukaryota; kingdom Metazoa; phylum Chordata; class Amphibia; order Caudata; family Salamandridae; genus Pleurodeles; species Pleurodeles waltl. The sequence goes on from NC_090444.1 coordinate 1,819,993,892, forward strand.
AGCCTCAAAGGCTGAAGCCTGGTGTTACAGCACCCCAGAACACTCCAGCTAGTGGAGATGCCCGCCCCCCGACACAGCCCCCACTTTTGGCGGCAAGCCGGGGAGATAATGAGAAAAACAAGGAGCAGTCATCCCCTCAGCCAGGTCCACACCTAAGATGACCAGAGCTGAAGGAAGTGACCCCCTCCTTAGAAAATCCTCCATCTTGTTTTGGAGGATTTAGCCCAATAGGAATAGGGATTTGCCCCCTCCGCAAAGGCAGGAGGCACAAGGAGGGTGTAGCCACCCTTAGGGAAAGTAGCCATTGGCTACTGCCCTCCAGCCCTAGCACAGCCCTAAATTTAGTATTTAGGGGCGACCCTGAACCCAGGAAATCAGATTCCTGATGACCTACAAAGAAGGAGGACTGCTAAGCTGAAAAACCCTGCAGAGAAGAAGGAAGACGACAAGTGCTTTGGCCTCAGCCCTACCGGCCTGTCTCCAACTTCAAATAACCTGCACCAGCGACGAATCCTGTGGGTCCAGCGACCTCTGCTGTCTCAGAGGACTGTCCTGCAACTACAAAGGATCAAGAACTCCCATGGACAGTCGACCTGTCCAACCAAGCAAGAAGAAACCATCTTTAAAGAGACTCTCACCTCACTCCAGAAGCGTGAGTTCCCACCACTCTGCACCCGACGCCCCTGGCCCGTGTCCAGAGAAATCAACGACTCAGAGAGGATCCTCAGGTGACTCTGATGATGTGTCCACCGTGGGCTAACCTCTCTGCACCCCCACGACGACGCCTGCAGAGGGAATCCCAAGGACCCCCTGACCGAAACTGCTTGGGACAAAGAAATCCGACGCCTGGAAGAAGCACTGCACCTGCAGCCCCCAGGCCCGTGAAGAACTGACCACCGGTGCAGCAGTGACCAGCAGGTGGCCCTCACCCTTGCCCAGTCATTGGCTGACCCAAGAAGCCCCCCTGTGCCCTGCCTGCAACGTCTGAGTGACCCCCAGGTCCCTCCACTGAAACCTATTGCAAACCCGATGCCCTGTTTGCCCACTGCACCCTGCTGCCCCAGTGCCGCTGAGGGTGTGCTTTGTGTGCCTACTTGGGGCCCCCCAGTGCTCTACTAAACCCCCCTGGTCTGCTCCCTGAGGACTCAGTTACCTGCCAGAAGACTGGAACCAGAGCACCCCTTGTCTCCATAGGCGCCCATGTTATTTTGGCTCCTCTTTAACCTCTGCACCTGACCGGCCCTGTGTTGCTGGTGCTGGGTCTTTGAGGTTGAATTGAACCCCCAACGGTGGGCTACCTATGCCCTGGAGACTGAACTTGTAAGTGCTTTACTTACCACATTAACCTAACTGTACTTACCTCCCCAGGAATTGTTGAATTTTGTGCAGTGTCCACTTTTAAAATAGCTTATTGCCATTTTATGAAAAACTGTGTACATTATTGTTTTGGTTCAAAGCTCTAACTATACCTATGCAAAGTACCTTACATTTAATGTACTTACCTGCAATCTGAATCTTGTGGTTCTAAAATAAATTAAGAAAATAATATTATTCTATCTAAAAACCTATTGGCGTGGAGTTAAGTCATTGAGTGTGTGTTCTCACTTATTGCTTGTGTGTGTACAACAAATGCTTAACGCTACCCTCTGATAAGCCTAACTTCTCAACCACACTAGCACAAAAAGAGCATTAGAATGATCTATTATTGCCTCTGTCAAGCCTCTTGGGGAACCCCTGGACTCTGTGCACACTATATCTCATTTTGATATAGTATATACAGAGCCAGTTTCCTACAGCATAGCACAGCTTTCTTTGGAACACTCCAATGCAGAATGAGATTTCTCTCTGAAAAACTTGAAGCCATCAAATGGTATGTCCATAAGAGATGCCCGCATGTCCCCCAAAAATCCAGTGTCTCTTATCCAGACATGGTGCCTGATCACGACACAGGTGCCCATGACTCAGCCTACACAGTCCATTGTGTCCATGTCAGAAATTAAAATATTTTGCTACATCCTGTCCATCATTGATTGTATGACCAAAGGCATCTCTGAATTTGTAAGGGATGGCCATTAAAATTTAACTGACCGTTTCCTGAGACTCTCTTGCTGAATGCATCAATACACTTTAACACGCTCTCCGGAAGCGCAGTAGGGAACACATTGAGATTAGGCTTGCTGGTGGAAGCCTCACACATTATTTTCATGGGAGTTAGGGAATGAGCGAAAGAGACTAGATCTCCCGTGGCAGGCTCATGATATCTAGCTACTGGTTGACTTACTGAGGGAGTTGAGCACAACGTAGACCAAGCCACCATGAAGAATAACAATGGGACCTTGTTAAAAGGCAGTAAGAGCTCTGAGGTAGCAGGCCCAGGCTGCAAGATATCGTTCTATAAGTTTGCCTTATTCTCTAGTGTACGTAACTGTATGTCCAACACTTTCGCTGTTCAGTGGGCACTCTCCTCAACGGTGGGCCCTGTTGGGGAGTCACACTGCATTTCAGAAGAAGTATCTAAGGCACTGGAGTTCTACAGATCTAAGTAGAGACAAGCACCCGTATAATGAGAGGGAGCAGCCTTTCCATCTTCTCATCACCATCTTCAGCATCAGAATATTTTCGAGCCCGTGAACGGTGTCAGAATCTGGTCTGAGCAAGATCTCCAGCCTAGGGAGAGGCTAGGGATCATCCAAAACTGAATACTGTACCTCGCCAACATCTTAGTGGGACACAGGACTGATGTGGGTCAACAACAGCTCCTGATGAGAAACAGGAGTTTGTGCAGAGTTGAGTATGTGAAGGCCTCCAGGCAAAGTTCTCGTCTTTCAGTATGTGGTGGCATCTTGACCCTCTGGCTTTCCTTTCTGGCTTGGATTATACTTGTTCTGTGTCTGACAAGCTTCTGCTGGCGTATGGCACAATGTGTCGGGTATCATCCAGTGGCATAAATATGGACTCAAAGTAAGGGATGTTGGTGGCACCGCTGACCTTTTTTGTCGATGTTCTGCTATTCTTGTTCACATTGTCGCATCCATCCAAACAGATGCCCTTGCTTGGTAAGTTCCCAGCAGGGACTGTTGATTGAGGCATAGTTTATAAAGAATGCTGCTCAATATTTCGATGAACACTGCACACAGCATAGCAAGCAACCAACTTACCATCACCACTCCTAACTCATAATCTGTCTGCAAAAGTAGATTAGCTCTCAAGGTGCCATGGCTTAATCTGTGATGCCAATGCAGGGATTTCGTTACATGCTCCGTTAACATAAGACATGCATTGGGTTCTCCTCCCTCCCTGGTGGGCAGCAGAGACTCCAGGATGGACTAATGGAAGTGGTGGTATGAGGGGCAGACCACAACAGACTTTCACACATGGGCAACCTGGCAGTGGAGAGATGCTGAGTTTCAGTGCTGAGGAGAAGGGCAGCCACAGCGTGTGGACCAGCAACAATCATGGCGGAAGCTCATACAATACCTAGCAAAGTGGGTATCACTGGCTGCAGGTGTGGGACACAGAGGGAGCCCAGGTGCTTCTACACCCAAAGCAGATGAATAATTGCTAAAGGCATGTGAAGAAGGGTACGCCTTACAGAGTGGTTAAGAACAAAAACGTTTAATTCCTTCAATAGGTCCCAAACAGCCAGAACGTGCACCCGTGGGAGGTAAAGTGCAGCAAATGACAACTGCACTTTCAAATCCACAAACACACAGCTTCTTAAAACATTACTAACAAAACACGGCACACCTCCTCCCCTGGAAATACAACCGAAAGAAGAAACTAGGGAAAGGGAGCGAGCCAAAGCAGAACAGAGATGTATGCAAATGGAAGGTTACAAGGACATTTTTTAAACAACTAAAATACGCTTAATAACTAAGTTATGCACAGAGATCTTAAAACATTAAAAAAAATGTAATAATCACACTATTTGAAAATCTTCACATTTCTTTGATATGCATTTTTCTCTCTTAGGTCGTTCTGACTCTATATTTTCCTCCAATATAGGTTCGCTCATGGATCCAGTAATGTATTCTCTAGTATCTTCACTCGACTCATCAAACGTGGTGTTCCCATTTTTACAGCACCATCATCACTGGATCCAGAGATAACTTGATTTTCAGACGCAAAATTTTGATTAGAGGAATCACCCTTGAAGGTTGACAGAAATATCAGAAAATCAGCTGAAAAAGAAGAATGTGACAAAGACCCAGGACACCATTCCTCACAATCCTAATCCCTTGAGCTTTGAGCAAACCCATCAAGATAATTCCCTTCACCAATTTTCCCTAACCTATTCAAACTCCAAGAATTGCTACTGAGTTTGGCAGACTTTTTCCCTTTACAACCACTTTGAAAATTTAGATTCTCCTTTTTGAAAATGAAAAGGCAATTTCATTTTCACAAGATCACCTACAGTCAAACCCACAGCATAGAAGACACAGAATGAGATGTATGCTAAGCCCAAATGTTATTAGTGTAGCAAAGTAGCCTCTTTCTACCTTGGTTACCCCCACTTTTTGTCTGTTTGTCAGTGTGTTTGACTGTGTTCACTGGGATCCTGCTAACCAGGACTCCAGTGATTATGCTCTCTCCTTGTAAACTTGGTTGCTGGAACCCTTTTCACCCCACATTTGGCATACTGGTACCCCCATGTAAGTCCCTAGTGTATGGTACTTAGCTACCCAGGGCATTGAGGTACCAGGGGAGCCCTATGGGCTGCAGCATGTATTATGCCACCCATGGGGAGCCCATGCAAAGTGTTCTTCAATCCTGCCATTGCAGCCTACGTGAAAGGGTGCATGCACCCTTTCACTACCAGGTCACTGCACCAGGTCACTGCAGGCAGGCCCCCTCAGCCCAGAGGGCAGGGTGCAGGTACCTGTGGCTGAGGGCACCCCTGCATGAGCAGAGGTTCCCCCACAAACTCCAGCTCCATTTTCCTGCACTTTGTGAGTACGGGGACGCCATTTTACTTGTATACTGGACATAGGTCACTACCTATGTCGAGCTACATAATGGTAACTCTGAACCTGGGCATGTTTGTACCAAACATGTTGGAATCATACCCCAGTACTGTTGCCAGTATTGGTAGTATGACTCCATGCACTCTGGGGCTCCGTAGAGGACCCCCAGCATTGCTTCTACCAGCTTTCTGGGGTTTTCTGGGCAGCCTACACTGCTGCCCCCCACCTTTGATGGGTTTCTACCCTCCTGCTGCTTGACCAGCTCAAGCCCTGGAAGACAGAACAATGGATTTCGTTTGGGAGAGGGGGTCACACCCTCTCCCTTTGGAATTGGTATTACATGGCTCCCCAAGCCAGTGGTATGCTTTGAAGAGCACATTTGGTGCCCTCCTTGCATAAACCAGTCTGCACCAGTTCAGGGACCTCCAGTGCCTGCTCTGGAGCGAAACTGAACAATGGAAAGTGGGGTGACCATTCCCCTGTCCATCACCACCCCAGGTGTGGAGGCCAGAGCTCCTCTAGGTGGCCACTTGATTCTGCCATCTTGAATCCAAGGTGGACAGAGGTTCTGGGAGCACCTGAGTGGCCAGGTCAGGCAAGTGACGCCACAGTCCCTTCCTGATAGGTGGTCACCTTGCTAGGCCATTTAGGGTCTCCCTCTTGGGTGGGTCCTCAGATTCGATGTGCAAAACTCCAGTAGGACTCCTCTGCAACGCTTACCTTGACTTTTGGCCACTGGAACTGCAACTGGACTCCAAAGGAACCTACAATATGCAGCTACAGCGATAACTCTGCTCTGCAACATTGTTTCTCCAACTCCTTCCAGCAACTGCTACATTTCCCTGGTTGTCCATTCTCTGAGGGTGGCAAGTCTTCAGTCTGCACCAAGAAGTAAGAAGGAATCTCCCTTGGAGTGAAGGAGTCACTCCCCTGCATCTGCAGGCACCAACTGCAATGATGACTGGCTGCATGGATCTCCTCTCTTCCTGAGCTGCATGGATCCTGCATCACAGGTGGTGGTCTGGAGTAGTCCTCTTGTTCTGCTCTGCCAGCTACCCAAATTTGGAGACAGTCAGTCCTTCCCTCTCCACGCAGGACAGAACCCCCATGTATCATGTCTCTTGTAGCTACCAAGGCTTGTTGGCATCTCCTCCAAGGGGTCTTCAAGCTCCATATAGCCCTAGCCCCCAGCACTTTTCCCTGTGACACATAGCCCTCTGCGTGTTTCTCCTGCGATGTGGGACCTCTTTCTAGGTGTGGTGAATGGGCCTCAGGGCACCTCCTGTGCTTGCTGCCTGTCTGTCTTCTTTGGCAGCTGCCTCCTCTTCTTCTGACTCTCCTGGTTGCTGAGGGTCACCCAGGACTCCCTTTTATGGGTTGAGTCCCCCTGGACCTTGCTGGTCCCCGGCATTTCCACCTTTCTTCATTTGCAACATTTGCCTTTGCCAAGGCTTGTTGGTGGTTTTTCCACACCACAGGCCAACTGCAATTCTTCATCCAGCGTAGGACATCGACTACATCACTCAGGAACTCTTTAGCTGCTGCAGGGCTGCATTGCTGACAGACTTTGTCTCACTCTCAACCAGACCCTACATCCACAGATGGGTGGGTAGAGGCTCCTGCCACCACCGAACACTCTAGCGTGACCTGGGCTCGATCCCCTTCTTTTCCAGGTCATCCTCTTCCAGGATCCACATTTTTTTCCTGCAGTCTTGTTTGGATCCTGCAATATCCTTCTCTGAAGTACTTCTGGTGGGTTTGGGGAGAACCAGTTACTTACCTCTTTTCTCCTGGTTGCTGGGGGGCACTCTGGTACTTACCCTCTGGGTTTCCTAGTTCCTCCAGCTCCCCTGTAGTGATTCCACTTCCTTGGGCGGGGGCCTAACATTTGCATTCCACTTTCTTAGTATATGGTTTGGTCCCCTCCAGGCCTTCGGTATAGTCTATTGCTTTCACTGTTTTCTATTGCATTGTATGCTAATTCTGCTACTGTACATATAATAGTTTGTTTACTTACCTCCAGTTAGGGTACTGCCTATGTAGTATTTTAGTAATTGTGGCACTAAAATAAAGTGCCTTTATTTTTGTAACACTGTGTGGTTCTTTCATGTGTGTAAGTGCTGTGTGACTACAGTGGTATTGCATGAGCTTTGCATGTCTCCTAAATAAGCCTTGGCTGCCCACCAACAGCTACCTCTAGAGAACCTAGCTTCATAGACACTGACTACACCTCACTAAAAGGGGATACCTGGACCTGGTATAAGGTGATAATACCTTAGTTACTCACCACACACCAGCCCAGCTTCCTACAGTTGTGTGGAGTCCAGTACAGCACTCATCCTCTCTTCCCTGAGTGAAGACATTTCCCACACCACAATGCACCAGAAATTAACATTTGTTTAATGCAAAACAGCCAGCAAGAATCACAAATAAGGTACCAAACTGCGGATCAGAGGTTTGCCCCGTGGTCAGTCGTAGTGTGTGAGGTTACAGCTAATACGATGTAGCACTACATTTATGCACTTTGGCCCAAATTCAAGAAGCCCTCACGCCACATTAGCATAATTGTTTCTATGCTAATGTGGCACTAGTCTTAAAAAATCGCCATGTCATATATACATGCCACATTGTAGCCCTTTGCGCCACATAATGCATGCGCCATGCATAATGTATGCAAAGTGGGCGTTCCCCCGTTAGGGGGACTGCAAAAATGGCGCAGTGGAATCTAAGAGATTCCACTGCCCCATTTTTAGCGCCACTTTTTAACGCCTGCTCTGAGCATGCGTTTAAAGGAAGCACAGCTAGTCCTGCAATGTACAACAATAGCATCAGAAATGTTGACGCTATTGCCCCTGCCCTGCGCCTTGGTGGCAGTAGGGGGGGGCGCTAGAAAAGTAGCGCTGCACTGGTTGCAGCACCAATTTTCTTAAATATGCCCCTTTGTCTTAACACGAAGGGATGGAGGAAAGAACATGTGTAACAATGCAGGACCCCATGTTGCTTCTGCATGCTGGGGTAGAACAGCTGATTTCAGTCATTTCTGCAGCTCTCACTTCATTGTGCCATTCTCAGGATGAGGCTAGGCACTGGAATAGTGAGGCTAAAATGTGCAAAGGAGAACACGAAACAGTGCATTTAAAATGTGTGTAAAATTGCAATAATGCTATAGCTTTACTGTGCTTTAAGCAAGTATGAAATAATATCACACTTGTGAACACAGACTAATATGTGACATTTTATGTCCTCCACATACACAAGCTTGAAGATAATTGCAGAACCTCTGGGGCAGTTTAACAGAATGGGTGAGTTTTTAGTACGTTTTTGAATAAGAAATGACAGATAATGGATTTGATCCCAATGTGAACATTGTTCCACACCCTTGGACCAGCATCTGAGAGAGCCCTGCCTCTATCTCTAAATTTCCCAACTTAGGGTTGAACAATATGTAGGTGGGAGTTGGATAGTAACAATTGTAAAGGTTTTTAGTGATTGGAACGAAGGGCAAGCAGAAATCCCTCCTGACCATAATATACTTCATGCATTAACATCAATTTTAAAAATCAAGCTATGCTTGGCAGGAAGGCAATGTAGTGGTTTACAGGCTTCTGACATATGGTACTTTTTTAATCCACAGGTGATCCGAACCACAGCGTTCTGCATTATCTGTGTAAATGTATAATCTGGCATGCTTAGGTACATGTATTACAGTAATGCAGTCTGGATAGCGTACAGTCCCCTACACCTGCAAATGAAACTGAATGGTGAGGACTAGCAGTATCTCTTCAAAATTTTTATGTAAAAAAGCGACCAATGGCAAGTGATTTAATTTGAAGAATCCTGGCTAACTGAGCATCCAAACATCTACCTAAAGATGTATCCTCAGGGGCTGGTGTAGGAGGCCAGAGAAGTAGATAAGTATGCCTCGTGCCATCCCTGTTATTTCCCACCAATAAAATCTTTGTTTTATTTGCTTCCAGCGGAGGAACATTGAGCTGAAGACTGATTGAGCTGGAAAATGAACTGAGTGTCATCAGCTAAGTGGTTTGATCAGATGTAAAATGAGGCCAATATGGATGCTGATTCATGCTGGTGGAAGGGAAGAGTATGGCGGTCAAGGTATTTGTTAAGACTCATAAATTGTCTTGATTTCACTAATAAAGAAATTGGCCAGCTCATTACTAAAATCTTCTGGCGCCTGTGAAGGGGAGGCATAGCACTGTGGTGAGGTGAAAGGTCTCAGGGTAGAAAAGAGATCCGTAACAGAATCTTCAGCCCCTAACACAATTTTATCTAAATAAGATGATTTGGGAACCAAAAGTTCATTTTTGTACGGTTTAAGTTTTTCCCTGTAGCTTTTTTCATCCTCCGGCTCATAGGACGTCCACCATTTTCTTTCACATTGCACAAGATTTAGGTGGCTTTTCCTCAAGGAGTTAGAACCAAGTTATACATGGACTTGGAGAGTTGGATTCTGCACCTCTCTCCAGGGATCCACTGGTCCAGAACAGCCAGTGCCTGTTGGTTGAAACCATCTCGGGCAGTGGTTCCCAACCTTTTGGTTTCTGTGGACCCCCACTTTAACATTAATGGAACCCAGGGACCCCCAAGGAATCATCATGGGAATCCGGGGACCCCCGCCTGAGTCATTACTGGAAGCTGGGGACCTAATTTGTCAATATTTGTTAATATTTTTTAATTTTCTAGGCTCTCGCGGACCCCCTGAGAAGTCTTCGCAGACCCCCCGGGGTCCCCGGACCACAGGTTGGGAACCACTGATCTAGGGCATGGGCACTTGTTCAGAACATCCTTCCTCCTGGCTCTCAATGAGAGACACTAAACGGTATTGATTCAGCAGTTAAAAACCCTCGGAAAAACCCTTCCACAAATATTTCAACAATATAAAACAGTGATTGTGCAAAAGACAGTAAACGAGCCACTGCCCTTCACTCTCTCAAACGATACCATGAATGCACTGACAGGTTCCGACTAGTGGCAGTATGCTTTGGGGTGACAGGTTGAAGGTCTATTGTTCATAGACATTTCACACTATGGGGCATATTTACGAGAGGCTTGTGCGGCCGGAGTGTCACTTTTAGGTAAATCTGTGGCGGCGCAAACCTCTCAACCACATCTAGGAGGCCACGCAGAGCCACTTTACATGTCTTTTCATGGCCTCCTAGATATGGAGTAAGGCAAAGCAGCGCAAGTCGCTGTGTCCCCTTACTCTGCTCTGGGGGAGGGGGGTCCCATGGGCACTGCAGTGGGCTTTCCCATGCAACACCCATGGATTTTGACGCTGCCCCAGATTTAGTTAACAATGTAAACCTGGGGCAGCGCCAAAAGTATGCGCCTCCCTAGGAGTGGCGTAACGAGGATGAATATTTTAATTTCTCTTTGGTTTTTCGGAGAGAGAAATGCCTCTCAGGGTTCGTTTTTGTGCAGGAAGGTGTCCCTTTCTGCACAAATCCTGCATGCAAATCAGACACCCTTCCACAGTTGTGAAAGGGTGCCTGTGTTGGGGCTAGGCTGCAAATTGTGCACCGTCACAAAGAGAGAGGACCTTATGACAATTTCATAAATACGGTGCATTGCTGCCCTTTCACATTGGTGTAGGGCACAGCTAGAAGACTTGCGACACTACCCTATGGAAGTTGCCCATAACTATTGTTAGACTTTTCATCCTTGGCGTGGTCTCCCTTAACGTTTTGCCTCTGTTCCCCAGGTTGTTGATGTGTGCTGGACTCTGATTTTGCTGTTTTTATTACTCTGGGCACTTTACCACTGCTAACCAGTGCTAAAGTGAAAGTGCTCCTGTTTAAAATGTGTACGTAATTGGTTCTCCATGATTGGCATATTTGTTTTACTGTTAAGTCCCTAGTAAAGTGCACTAGAGGTGCCCAGGGACTGTAAATCAAATGTTACTAGTGGGCCTGCAGCACTGGTTGTGCCACCAACACAAGTAACCCTGTAATCATGTCCCAGACCTGCCACTGCAGTGTCTGTAAGTGTATTTTTACACTGTAAATTCAACTTGGCAAGTGTACCCACTTGCCAGGTCTAAACCTTCCCTTTTCTTACATGTAAGGCACCCCTAAGGTAGGCCCTAGGTAGCCCCAAGGGCAGGGTGCAGTGTATGGATAAGGTAGGACATATAGTAATGTGGTTTATATGTCCTGACAGTGAAATACTGCCAAGTTCGTTTTTCACTGTTGCAAGACCTGTCTCTCTCATAGGATAATATGGGGGCTACCTTTAAATAGGATTAAAGTGTAGATTCCCCTAGAGAGTAGATGGACATGTGGAGTTTGGGGTCCCTGAACTCACAATTTAAAAATACATCTTTTAGTAAAGTTGATTTTAAGATTGTGCGTCTGAAAATGCCACTTTTAGAAAGTGAGCATTTTCTTGCTTAAACCATTCTGTGACTCTGCCTTGTTTGTGGATTCCCTGTCTGGGTCAGTGACAGTTGGGTTGTTTTTCACCTCGCACTAGACATTGACACAAAGGGAGCTGGGGTGTAGCCTGCATTTCCTAATTAGCCATCTCTGCTAGGAGGGAGAGGTGGAGTGGTCACTCTCATCTGAAAAGACTGTGGCGGTCATTCTGACCGCGGCGGTCGGCGGTCGCCGCCCGCCAAGCGGTTCCCGCCGAAAGACCGCTCCGTGGTCAAAAGACCGCGGCGGCCATTCCGGCTTTCCCGCTGGGCCGGCGGGCGACCGCCAGAAGACCGCCGGCCGGCCCAGCGGGAAAGCCCCTTCAACAATGAAGCCGGCTCGGAATGGAGCCGGCGGAGTTGCAGGGGTGCGACGGGTGCAGTGGCACATGTTGCGATTTTCACTGTCTGCAAAGCAGACAGTGAAAATCTTTGTGGGGCCCTGTTAGGGGGCCCCACGGCACCCGTTCCCGCCATCCTGGTTCTGGCGGTGGACGCCGCCAGAAACAGGCTGGCGGGAAGGGGGTCGGAATCCCCATGGCGGTGTTGCAAGCAGCGCCGCCATGGCGGATTCCCTGGGCCAGCGGGAAACCGTTGGTAAACCGCCGGCTCCCGTAAAGCCGCGGTTAGAATCGCCCAGGAAGCACCGCCAGCCTGTTGGCGGTGCTTCCGCTGCCCTCCGCCCTGGCGGTCATGGACCGCCAGGGTCGGAATGACCCCCTGTGTCTGCCTCTGACAATGCAGACTCCAACCCCCTGGTGTGTGTCTGAGGCCTTGCCTGGGCAAGGCAGGATATCACAAGTAGGTGTGAGTCCCCTTTGAAGAAAGGTGACTTCAAAGACTAAAATGGGTATAAGAAGGGCACCCAAATCTACAGACTTGAGAAACACTTCTGGAACCAAGAGGAACCTCTGCCTGGAGAAGAGCTGATAGCTGAGGAAGAAGCGCAGCCCTGCCTGTGACTGTGCTTTGTGGAGCTTTCCTGCAGTGCTGCTTCTACCAGAGTAAGAGGGCAAAGACTGGACTTTGTGTTCCTTCCATCTTGTGAAGAAATCTCCAAGGGCTTGAGTTAGAGCTTGCCTCCTGTTGTTTGAAGTCTCAGGGACAGTAAAGACTTCTCTCTTCCAGCACCTGGAGTCTCTGGAGAGACTCCTGCTCTGACAAGTGGTGCCCGATCCAGTCCCTGGGCCCTCGAAAGGAAAGCTGGTCGAAATCCAAGGAAATCGACTTCGGACGACTACGGACCGCCGCCGCTGCTGAATCCGGTGACGCCGCCTGCACCGACGCCGTGACCTTCGCTGGAACGCGACGCTCTTCGCAGGCCCGACGCCGCTGCAGCCACGCTGAAGTCCACGACTCCGTAGAAGTCGCCGCACCACGTCGTAACCGACGCCGCTCGAAGTGCGTGAATTCAACGTTTTGCACAGACGCCGCGATCCCCGACTTCGCGCATCGGCTTGTTTTCACTCTTCACCAAAGGTACTGTACTTGGGGGTCTACACGACTCCGTGTCCGGCGCCGCTGGTGTCGGCTTGTTGGGAAAGACTCCGTCACGACGCCGTGTTAACATCTCATCGAAGCATTTTTGTTTCTAAGCACTATTTCTGAGTTTAATCTCTAAAAATTCATAACTTGACTTGTGTATGTCGGATTTTTGTCGTTTTGGTCTTGTTTTGTTTAGATAAATATTTCCTATTTTTCTAAACTGGTGTTGTGTCATTTTTTAGTGTTTTCATTAAGTTACTGTGTGTGTTGGTACAAATACTTTACACCTAGCACTCTGAGGTTAAGCCTACTGCTCTGCCAAGCTACCAAGGGGGTAAGCAGGGGTTAGCTGAGGGTGATTCTCTTTTACCCTGACTAGAGTGAGGGTCCTTGCTTGAACAGGGGGTAACCTGACTGTCACCCAAAGACCCCATTTCTAACAACTATGCATCGAAGGCCATGGGTGTTGCGTGAGGACGCCCATGGACAGCCTCCCTTCTTCAGAGTAAGGTGAAACAGCGATTTGCAATCTGCAAATATTGTATTGTAGCACATGACTATCTATCTGAAGGTTTATTAATAGAATGCAACTTCTATCCCAAGATGAGGTGTCTAAGTGATACAAAATTGTGTTACAACAAATCAGAGATCCAGGTAACATGACATAACACCATACTAAAAGAGTGAGAGCAAAGGGCCACGTCTTAAGGGTTTTTCTGGCTGTAGACAGGTTGACTTCCTCCTCAGCTGTTAAAGATCTTTAGTACCCCATCCACTGCTGAGCCTCTGAAATATTTTCCACCCCATCTAGATTTTCCAAAGCTGGCAATAATAATTTTTTGTTTGTTCTTTGGAATGCAAATGTCAAGGCAATCTATATTCAACAAATTTGGAAGCTAAACAGCTGGGGGAGGTACGAAAAAGCCTTATCCACCATATGCACCAGACAAAGTTATTTAAAGACAATCCTTTCAGTAACAGGTAGCCAGTGCAAGGATATAGAGAACCAGCCAGAAAGAGACACATTTCCTCATCTTGAAAATCAGACAAGCAGTGCATCCTTATGGTGCTGGAGTCTAGGTAAATGTTTTCCAGATAGACTCATAGTAGGACACTGTCCTAGTGGATAAAAGTATTGTTCACCATGATCTTGCAAGGGAAAGAGAGAAATGGAAGAAGATGGGACTGAAAATTGATTTTTAGAAATAGAGGGTATGCACTTGTTCAAAGATAACAGTTTAGAACTTGTTTTTTTTTAATGCTGAGGCATGATCCCTGAATAGGTGTCCAGATTCTCCAAAATGTCTGGAAACCAGAGAGACTGCTCAAGACAGACTTTGGGTCTGATTTAGAGTTTGACGGAGGGGTTATTCTTTCACAACAGTGACGGCTATCCTGTATGCCGAAATACAAATCTCATTATATCCTACGGGATTTATATTGAGGCAAATAGGATATCCATCACCGTTGTGACAGAATAACCCCTCTGCCAAACTCTGAGGGGGTCATTCTATGTTTGGCGGGCGGCGGAAGACACCCGCCAAACTCAACCAGCCAACTGACCGCTGGTGTCGCCAGGACACCTCCGGCCCTATTCCAACTTCACCGCAGGGCCTTAACATTGAGGCCGGCTCGGAATCGAGACTAGCGCCAATGTGGCGGTGCAGCAGGTGCAGCAGCACCCGTCATGCATTTCACTGCCTGTAGTTCAGGCAGTGAAATGCACGATGGGGCTGTGCATGGGGGCCCCTGCACTGCCCATGCCAAGTGCATGGGCAGTGCTGGGCACCCCCATTTCACCAGCTTTTCCACGGCAGTATAAACCGCCTTGGAAAGTCTGGTGGAATGGGACTTGTAATCCGGAGCAGCGCTGCCCTGGCAGATTACAACCGCCTGGACCGTCAGGCTGGAGGCTGACTGCAGCCTGGCGGTGTTGCCAGTTTGACTGCGGCGTTTCAGCTATGGTCAGAATGTGACAGATCGGACCGCCACTACCGCAGCGGTCCAATAGGCACCCCAAGTCTGGTGGTCTTAAGACCTCCAGACTCGGAATGACCCCCTAAATCAGGCTCTTTGTGTCTTAGTGGACCTGTGGCTTGCAAGCCAGTTCAGGTGATGGACCAACACTCTCTTCTGAAGAAGGCACATCTTCCACCTGTCCCAATTGTGGGTAATTTTTTTTGTAAGGCAGCTGACACTCATCGCAAGAATTGCTGTAGGAGGATAAGATTAAAGATTCACGAATGCTTGGGGTTACTAACCCTTTGGTCCTCCACTACATCTTGGCTAAATTGCTGTGTTTACATGGAGTACAAATGCAGGTGCTCTTGCAGGTGTCTTAATCAAAAGCTTGTTCATGGGTCCTCATTTGGCGAGGGCTGCACAAACACTGCTGCAGTTTACTGCAGGTAGAAATTCCCTTGCTTTACCATCGCTTAGTGCTGACTGTGTTTTTTGCCATAAGTGTATCTTCAACTTTAGTCAAGTGAGGGGTCTGATCCTCTTCATCTGCCCACATGAGTGGAGACAACTGGCTCACAAGTTTTGTTGCGATGTGTCCTGCAGTGAGAATGTGAGCAGGGATGTGTGAGCACATGAAGCAGCATGGTCATTGTCCCTTTTGTCAGTTCAACAATGCACTCTCAGCCAGGACTGTGTGAGTCTTTCATGGTGATGCAGGATGAAAGCGGGGAAACACTTCCTTCTTTGTGCCTAGTCTCGTCTCATGTGAGGAATGTGCCTTTGGCTCACCGTTGTGGAACACATTTGTTTGAGGTACACTCTGCCTTGGCGGTGAAGGAAGATGCCCTTTGTGTAGACCTTGTACCTCTGCCCCCATCATGGGTTCTAGCAATTGATAGTAGCAGATTTAAAGCACGCCCACTGGCACTGGGGCACGTGCTGGCTCACTAGCGTGGATGTGATCTGGTGCAGGCTCTGTCACACCAAGCGGTTGCTGCAAAGTTAGCCTTGACCAGACCTAGAAATGCATCTGCTTCATTGGCACTGAAGGATCTGAACTGGTTGCCAGTAAGACAAAGAATTATTTTTAAATCCCTTTGCATCTCTTCATGGGTTGGGCCCAGCTCCCCTACAACAGAGGATAGAAAGGCCTAATTCAGAAAAAACAGAGAAGTTGGACTAGCTTTGTTGATTAGAGCAACTCGACTCTGGAATCAATTTCCGGGCTCTCAGAGATCTTTGAATGATATATTACATTTTAGAAAGGCACTTAAAACTTGGCTTTTTCCTAAATCATCCAAGTCTTAGACTGCACTGACTGCATTTTTCTTACTGTAGAATGTCTTGTTACCCCTGGTAGTGCTACAGTGCCAGGAAACCTCTTTGGTGGCCTTGCTCTTTATAAATGTTATAAATAAATACATTTAGCCCTTCCTCTTAAGTCTCTCCTCAAAGTGCATGGGTTGAGGGCTTCATGTCAAGGATGGACTTCTATCCCCCTGTGACTGGTGTGGTTATGGAATGTCTGTCAGGTGCACGTCAGAGCTCGCACAGCCCATTTGTGACAATCATCTCCTCTATGCACTCATTTGGGTCCAATCCTTTGCAATAACGCTGGAGGGGCAGGCACCTCCTTTTGTGGCATAGTTGTGTTTGGGCCTGGTATTTTAAGTCCTGGAGGAGTCTGCAACCTCATCATAACTGTTGCAGTCATTGGTGGCTAAGGTGTGTGGTGATGGCTCCACACACTTGCAGATTCTCCTTGGCCTGGTCCTCAGGTGTCTGTTGATGCCAGTGCAAAGCAGAAAGCTGTGGAAGGCAAACACTGGGGTAGGCTGTCAGTGCTCAGATTGAAAGCAGCAACTTACTGTGGGATATCACCCTTTTCCCGAATGTGGCTGTTCACCTCCAAAGTGACTATTACTTGCCCTGTAGCAGCTAGCATTGTTCTTGCGTGCTGAGTCCCGGCCCCATAGGATTTCCCCGAGGGTGGCATGCGGTGGCCTTCCACATTGGCGTGTGAGATCCTGGAAGCAGGGACTGACCATCAGACTTCCTCTTTTTTGCCTTCTTGGAACAAATGTATGTTTTTCTAGGATAGCCTAGGCCAGAGAGTGGGGCAGCACCCAGGACAGGAAGCCTCCATAGTATGAAGTGGTTCGGCAGTGCCCATGTCAGCACCGGGTCATAAGCTGCAGGCCGTAGAGCTTGAATTGAGGGCTGAAACGCTAAAAAACAAACAAGGGGCATATTTATAAGATTAGTGGTGCAGGGCCATGCGTCACCTAATAATAATCCAATATGCGCATTCCTGTCCTTTGCTGCGGCGCTTCTGTTTTGACAGCCTAGTGCCAATGCAGGCACCCTTGCACAATGGTGCAAGGGTGCCTGTGTTGTAGGAAGGATTTGATTTTGCAGGAAACGGCAACTTCCTGCACAAAAACAATCCTGTGAGGCTTTTTCCTCTTTCAGTGTGTGCTGCAGAAATCTTAGAAAGGGGAAAAACAAGGGGACATAAACTTATTTCTCCTTGTTATATCTTCCCTGGGGAGGCAAATCGTTTTGGTGCATTCCCAGGATTACAAGGCTTGTAGATCTGTGAATATGTAAAAAAACAATGGGATTTGAATAGGTACATCTGCTCAATGACAATGGAACGCCTACCCAGGGCAGAGTAACGCAACACAGCGATTCGTGCTGCGTTACCCCATATTTTTGGAGCCACACAAAGTGGCTTTGTGTTGCTTCGAAAATATGACTTAAGGTTTGCATCACTCTTGCACCATGCTGTGTGGAGCAAAAGGGACGCATACCATGTCACAAATCTTTTGCAAAATTACTTCAGGAAACAATGCCGAAGGAAGTGGTCCGCCACCACTCACCTAGTCCTGGAAGATCAGTAGATAGCTTCATTTATTAGCAGCTGGATATGCTACTCTCAAATGGCCGAACAGCTTTGTACAAGAAGTTTTGTAACTTTTTGAAAGGGAGAGAAACTGCCTGGTTAAGCACAGCATTTTACAGAATTACATTGTGTCTGTTTGTGAGCTTGACTAAGAATGTTCCGCTTGTGCACGCAGGCGTAACTCCTTTTTAGGACATCAGTTCACTGTTGGTGACAGTTCTTGTAGGAGGCTGGCCTGGCTTGTAGTGGGTACCAAGGGGTACTTACACTCCGTGCCACGCCCAGTTATCCCTTATTAGTGTAGAAGAGGTGTTTCTAGCAGCTTAGGCTGATAGAAGGTAGCTATAGCAGAGCAGCTTAGGCTGAACTAGGAGACATGCAAAGCTCCTACTATACCACTGGTGTCATATGCACAATATCATAAGAAAACACAATACACAGATATACTAAAAACAAAGGTACTTTATTTTTATGACAATATGCCAAAAGTATCTCAGTGAGTACCCTCAGTATGAGGATGCCAAATATACACAAGATATATGTACACAATACCAAGAATATTCAGTAATAGCAAAAGGAAGTAATGCGAGCAATGTAAAGTTACAGTAGATTGCAATAGGAGCACATAGGTATAGGGGCAACACAAACCATACACTCCAAAAGTGGAATGCGAACCACGAATGGACCCCAAACCTATGTGAGCTTGTAGAGGGTCGCTGGGACTGTAAGAAAACAGTGAGGGTTAGAAAAATAGCCCACCCCAAGATCCTGAAAAGTAGGTGTAAAGTGCACCTATATTCCCCAGAGAGCACAGAAGTCGTGATAGGGGAATTCTGCAAGGAAGACCAACACCAGCAGTGCAACCAAAGTGGATTTCTGGATGAGAGTACCTGTGGAACAAGGGGACCAAGTCCAAGAGTTGCAACAAAAGTCGAGAGTGGGCAGATGCCCAGGAAATGCCAGCTGAGGGTGCAAAGGAGCTGCCACCGGATGGTAGAAGCTGTGGATTCTGCAAGAACGAAGAGGGCTAGAAACTTCCCCTTTGGAGGATGGATGTCCCACGTCGTGTAGAAGCTTGCAGAGGTGTTCCCACGCAGAAAGACTGCAAACAAGCCTTGCTAGCTGTAATGGTCACGGTTAGGGTTTTTGGATGCTGCTGTGGCCCAGGAGGGGCCAGGATGTCACCACTTGGATGAGGAGACAGAGGGGGCGCCCAGCAAGTCAGGGAGCCCTCACAGAAGCAGGCAGCACCCGCAGAAGTACCAGAACAGGCACTTGGAAGAGGAGTGAACCGGAGCTCACCTGAAGACACAAAAGGGAGTCCCACGACGCCGGAGGACAACTCAGGAGGTTGTGCACTGCAGGTTAGAGTGTCGGGGACCCAGGCTTGGCTGTGCACGAAGGAAATCCTGGAAGAGTGCACAGGAGCCGGAACAGCTGCAAATCACGCGGTACCCAGCAATGCAGTCTAGCGTGGGGAGGCAAGGACTTACCTCCACCAAACTTGGACTGTAGAGTCACTGGGAGTCACTTGGACAGAGTTGCTGAGTTCCAGGGACCACGCTTGTCGTGCTGAGAGGGGACCCAGAGGACCGGTGATGCAGTCTTTTGTTGCCTGCGGTTGCAGGGGGAAGATTCTTTCGACCCACGGGAGATTTCTTCAGAGCTCCTAGTGCAGAGAGGAGGCAGGCTACCCCCAGAGCATGCACCACCAGGAAACAGTCGAGAAGGCGGCAGGATCAGCGATACAAGGTTGCAGTAGTCGTCTTTGCTACTTTGTTCTGGTTTTGCAGGCGTCCTGAGCAGTCAGCGGTCGATCCTTTGGCAGAAGGTGAAGAGAGAGATGCAGAGGAACTCTGATGAGCACTTGCATTCGTTATCTAAAGAATTCCCCAAAGCAGAGACCCTAAATAGCCAGAAAAGGAGGTTTGGCTACCTAGGAAGGAGGATAGGCTAGTAACACAGGTAAGAGCCTATCAGGAGGAGTCTCTGACGTCACCTGCTGGCACTGGCCACTCAGAGCAGTCCAGTGTGCCAGCAGCACCTCTGTTTCCAAGATGGCAGAGGTCTGGAGCACACTGGAGGAGCTCTGGGCACCTCCCCTGGGAGGTGCAGGTCAGGGGAGTGGTCACTCCCCTTTCCTTTGTCCAGTTTCGCGCCAGAGCAGGGCTGGGGGATCCCTGAACCGGTGTAGACTGGTTTATGCAGAGATGGGCACCATCTGTGCCCATCAAAGCATTTCCAGAGGCTGGGGGAGGCTACTCCTCCCCAGCCCTGACACCTTTTTCCAAAGGGAGAGGGTGTAACACCCTCTCTCTGAGGAAGTCCTTTGTTCTCCCTTCCTGGACCAGGCCTGGCTGGGCCCCAGGAGGGCAGAAACCTGTCTGAGGGGTTGGCAGCAGCAGCAGCTGCAGTGAAACCCCGGGAAACGTAGTTTGGCAGTACCCGGGTCTGTGCTAGAGACTCTGGGGATCATGGAATTGTCTCCCCAATGCCAGAACGGCATTGGGGTGACAATTCCATGATCCTAGACATGTTACATGACCATGTTCGGAGTTACCATTGTGACGCTGTACATAGGTAGAGACCTATGTACAGTGCACGCGTGTAATGGTGTCCCCGCACTCACAAAATCCGGGGAATTTGCCCTGAACGATGTGGGGGCACCTTGGCTAGTGCCAGGGTGCCCACACACTAAGTAACTTTGCACCCAACCTTCACCAGGTGAAGGTTAGACATATAGGTGACTTATAAGTTACTTAAGTGCAGTGGTAAATGGCTGTGAAGTAACGTGGACGTTATTTCACTCAGGCTGCACTGGCAGGCCTGTGTAAGAATTGTCAGAGCTCCATATGGGTGGCAAAAGAAATGCTGCAGCCCATAGGGATCTCCTGGAACCCCAATAACCTGGGTACCTCAGTACCATATACTAGAGAATTATAAGGGTGTTCCAGTATGCCAATGTGAATTGGTGAAATTGGTCACTAGCCTGTTAGTGACAATTTAGAAAGCAGAGAGAGCATAACCACTGAGGTACTGGTTAGCAGAGCCTCAGTGAGACAGTTAGCCATCACACAGGGAACACATACAGGGCATACTTATGAGCACTGGGGCCCTGGCTGGCAGGGTCCCAGTGACACATACACTAAACAACATATATACAGTGAAATATGGGGGTAACATGCCAGACAAGATGGTACTTTCCTACACAACACCCCCCCCCAAACGAATGACAATAAGACTAGCCATGACCTGATGAGTCTTCATTGTCTAAGTGGAAATATCTGGAGAGTCCATCTGCATTGGAGTGGGTACTCCCAGGTCTATTTTCCACTGTATAGTCCATTCCCTGTAGAGATATGGACCACCTCAACAATTTAGGGTTTTCACCTTTCATTTGTTTTAGCCAAAGTAGAGGTTTGTGGTCTGTCTGAACAATGAAGTGAGTGCCAAACAGGTATGGCCTCAACTTCTTCAGTGCCCAGACCACAGCAAAGGCCTCCCTCTCTATGGCAGACCAACGCTTTTCTCTAGGGGTCAACCTCCTGCTGATACAAGCAACAGGTTGATCCTGGCCCTCAGAATTGAGTTGTGATAAGACTGCCCCTACCCCTAATTCAGATGCATCAGTTTGAACAATGAATTTCTTGGAGTAACATGGGCTTTTTAGGACAGGTGCAGTGCACATGGCCTGTTTCAGCACCTCAAAAGCTTTCTGACAGCTAGCTGTCCACAATAAATTTTTAGGCATTTTCTTGGAGGTGAGGTCATTAAGAGGGGCTGCTATGGAGCCATAGTTCTTAATGAACCTCCTGTAATACCCGGTGAGGCCTAAGAAGGCTTTCACCTGGGTCTGTGTTGTAGTTTGGATTTCCCCCTGAAGTGGTACAATCTGTTCCCCACCTACCAGGTGTAGGAGGCTGGACTGGCTTGTAGTGAGTACCAAGGGGTACTTGCACCTTGCACCAGGCCCAGTTATCCCTTATTAGTGTATAGGGTGTCTAGCAGCTTAGGCTGATAGATAATGGTAGCTTAGCAGAGCAGCTTAGGCTGAACTAGGAGACGTGTGAAGCTACTACAGTACCACTTAGTGTCATATGCACAATATCATAAGAAAACACAATACACAGTTATACTAAAAATAAAGGTACTTTATTTTTATGACAATATGCCAAAGTATCTTAGAGTGTACCCTCAGTGAGAGGATAGGAAATATACACAAGATATATATACACAATAGCAAAAATATGCAGTATAGTCTTAGAAAACAGTGCAAACAATGTATAGTTACAATAGGATGCAATGGGGAAACATAGGGATAGGGGCAACACAAACCATATACTCCAAAAGTGGAATGCGAACCACGAATGGACCCCAAACCTATGTGACCTTGTAGAGGGTCGCTGGGACTATTAGAAAATAGTGAGAGTTAGAAAAATAACCCTCCCCAAGACCCTGAAAAGTGAGTGCAAAGTGCACTAAAGTTCCCCTAAGGACAAAGAAGTCGTGTTAGAGGAATAATGCAGGAAAGACACAAACCAACAGTGCAACAACTTTGGATTTCCAATCTAGGGTACCTGTGGAACAAGGGGACCAAGTCCAAAAGTCACAAGCAAGTCGGAGATGGGCATATGCCCAGGAAATGCCAGCTGTGGATGCAAAGAAGCTTCTACTGGACAGAAGAAGCTGAGGTTTCTGCAGGAACGAAAAGGGCTAGAGACTTCCCCTTTGGTGGACGGATCCCTCTCGCCGCGGAGAGTCGTGCAGAAGTGTTTTCCCGCCGAAAGAACGCCAACAAGCCTTCCTAGCTGCAAATCGTGCGGTTAGCGTTTTTGGACGCTGCTGTGGCCCTGGAGGGACCAGGAGGTCGCAAATTGGACCAGGAGAGAGAGGGGACGTCGAGCAAGACAAGGAGCCCTCTCAGCAGCAGGTAGCACCCGGAGAAGTGCCAGAAACAGGCACTACGAGGATGCGTGAAACGGTGCTCACCCGAAGTCGCACAAAGGAGTCCCACGTCGCCGGAGACCAACTTAGAAAGTCGTGCAATGCAGGGTAGAGTGCCGTGGACCCAGGCTTGGCTGTGCACAAAGGATTTCCGCCAGAAGTGCACAGGGGCCGGAGTAGCTGCAAAAGTCACGGTTCCCAGCGAGGTGAGGCAAGGACTTACCTCCACCAAACTTGGACTGAAGAGTCACTGGACTGTGGGGGTCACTTGGACAGAGTCGCTGGATTCGAGGGACCTCGCTCGTCGTGCTGAGAGGAGACCCAAGGGACCGGTAATGCAGCTTTTTGGTGCCTGCGGTTGCAGGGGGAAGATTCCATCGACCCACGGGAGATTTCTTCGGAGCTTCTGGTGCAGAGAGGAGGCAGACTACCCCCACAGCATGCACAAGCAGGAAAACAGTCGAGAAGGCGGCAGGATCAGCGTTACAGAGTTGCAGTAGTCGTCTTTGCTACTATGTTGCAGGTTTGCAGGCTTCCAGCGCGGTCAGCAGTCGATTCCTTGGCAGAAGGTGAAGAGAGAGATGCAGAGGAACTCGGATGAGCTCTTGCATTCGTTATCTAAAGTTTCCCCAGAGACGGAGACCCTAAATAGCCAGAAAAGAGGGTTTGGCTACCTAGGAGAGAGGATAGGCTAGCAACACCTGAAGGAGCCTATCAGAAGGAGTCTCTGACGTCACCTGGTGGCACTGGCCACTCAGAGCAGTCCAGTGTGCCAGCAGCACCTCTGTTTCCAAGATGGCAGAGGTCTGGAGCACACTGGAGGAGCTCTGGACACCTCCCAGGGGAGGTGCAGGTCAGGGGAGTGGTCACTCCCCTTTCCTTTGTCCAGTTTCGTGCCAGAGCAGGGCTAAGGGGTCCCCTGAACCGGTGTAGACTGGCTTATGCAGAATTGGGCACATCTGTGCCCAACAAAGCATTTCCAGAGGCTGGGGGAGGCTACTCCTCCCCTGCCTTCACTCCATTTTCCAAAGGGAGAGGGTGTAACACCCTCTCTCAGAGGAAGTCCTTTGTTCTGCCATCCTGGGCCAGGCCTGGCTGGACCCCAGGAGGGCAGATGCCTGTCTGAGGGGTTGGCAGCAGCAGCAGCTGCAGTGAAACCCCAGGAAGGGCAGTTTGGCAGTACCAGGGTCTGTGCTACAGACCACTGGGATCATGGGATTGTGCCAACTATGCCAGGATGGCATAGAGGGGGCAATTCCATGATCATAGACATGTTACATGGCCATATTCGGAGTTACCATTGTGAAGCTACATATAGGTAGTGACCTATATGTAGTGCACGCGTGTAATGGTGTCCCCGCACTCACAAAGTTCAGGGAATTGGCTCTGAACAATGTGGGGGCACCTTGGCTAGTGCCAGGGTGCCCTCACACTAAGTAACTTTGCACCTAACCTTTACCATGTAAAGGTTAGACATATAGGTGACTTATAAGTCACTTAAGTGCAGTGTAAAATGGCTGTGAAATAACGTGGACGTTATTTCACTCAGGCTGCAGTGGCAGGCCTGTGTAAGAATCGTCAGAGCTCCCTATGGGTGGCAAAAGAAATGCTGCAGCCCATAGGGATCTCCTGGAACCCCAATACCCTGGGTACCTCAGTACCATATGCTAGGGAATTATAAGGGTGTTCCAGTAAGCCAATGTAAATTGGTAAAAATGGTCACTAGCCTGTTAGTGACAATTTGGAAAGAAATGAGAGAGCATAACCACTGAGGTTCTGATTAGCAGAGCCTCAGTGAGACAGTTAGTCACTACACAGGTAACACATTCAGGCACACTTATGAGCACTGGGGCCCTGGGTTACCAGGGTCCCAGTGACACATACAACTAAAACAACATATATACAGTGAAAAATGGGGGTAACATGACAGGCAAGATGGTACTTTCCTACACAACCCCCCCCCCAAACGAAGGACAATAAGACTAGCCATGACCTGATGAGTCTTCATTGTCTAAGTGGAAATATCTGGAGAGTCCATCTGCATTGGAGTGGCTACTCCCAGGTCTATGTTCCACTGTATAGTCCATTCCCTGTAGGGATATGGACCACCTCAACAATTTAGGATTTTCACCTTTCATTTGTTTTAGCCAAAGTAGAGGTTTGTGGTCTGTCTGAACAATGAAGTGAGTGCCAAACAGGTATGGCCTCAACTTCTTCAGAGCCCAGACCACAGCAAAGGCCTCCCTCTCTATGGCAGACCAACGCTTTTCTCTAGGGGTCAACCTCCTACTAATAAAAGCAACAGGTTGATCCTGGCCCTCAGAATTAAGTTGTGATAGGACTGCCCCTACTCCTAATTCAGATGCATCAGTTTGGACATAGAATTTTTTAGAGTAACAAGGGCTTTTCAGGACAGGTGCAGAGCACATGGCCTGCTTCAGCTCCTCAAAAGCTTTCTGACAGTTTGCTGTCCATAATACCTTTTTAGGCATTTTCTTGGATGTGAGGTCATTAAGAGGGGCTGCAATGGAGCCATAGTTCTTAATGAACCTCCTGTAATACCCAGTGAGGCCTAGGAAGGCTCTCACCTGAGTCTGAGTGGTAGGGGGAACCCAATCAATAATTGTTTGGATTTTCCCCTGTAGTGGTGCAATCTGTTCCCCACCAACAAGGTGTCCCAGATAAACCACCTTACCCTGCCCTATCTGGCACTTTGAAGCCTTGATAGTGAGGCCTGCCTTTTGCAGGGCCTCCAAAACTTTCCATAGGTGGACCAGGTGATCATCCCAGCTGGAGCTAAAGACAGCTATATCGTCCAAATATGCTGCACTGAAAGCTTCCAGCCCTTGCAGGACTGTGTTCACCAACCTTTGAAAAGTGGCAGGTGCATTTTTCAAACCAAAAGGCATTACAGTAAACTGGTAATGTCCTCCAATGGTTGAAAATGCAGTCTTAGGTTTAGCATCTTCTGACAATTTGATCTGCCAATACCCTGCAGTCAAATCAAAAGTGCTTAGATACTTGGCAGATGCCAGTGTATCTATGAGCTCATCTGCCCTGGGTATAGGGTGAGCATCAGTTTTGGTTACCAAGTTGAGACCTCTATAGTCTACACAAAACCGCATTTCTTTCTTTCCATCTTTGGAATGGGGTTTTGGTACAAGTACCACAGGAGAAGCCCATGGACTTTCAGAGTGCTCAACCACTCCTAGTTCTAACATTTTCTGGACCTCTTGCTTTATGCAGTCCCTGACATGGTCAGGCTGCCTATAGATCTTGCTTTTGACAGGTAAACTGTCTCCAGTATCTATAGTGTGCTCACACCAAGAAGTGGTACCTGGCACAGTAGAGAAGAGTTCAGAGAATTGATCTAGGAGATTTATGCAATTGTCTTTCTGCTCAGCAGTAAGGCAATCAGCCAAAACTACACCTTCCACCAGAGCATCTTGTTCTGTGGAAGAGAAGAGATCAGGTAGAGGATCACTGTCTTCTTCCTGTCCCTCATCTGTTGCCATGAGCAGGGTGAGATCAGCCCTGTCATAGTAGGGTTTCAGGCGGTTGACATGGAGCACCCTAAGGGGACTCCTGGCAGTGCCTAAGTCAACTAAATAGGTGACTTCTCCCTTCTTTTCAACAATTGTGTGGGGTCCACTCCATTTATCTTGGAGTGCTCTTGGGGCCACAGGCTCCAAGACCCACACTTTCTGCCCTGGTTGGTACTGAACCAAAACAGCCTTCTGATCATGCCATTGCTTCTGGAGCTCTTGGCTGGCCTGAAGGTTTTTACTGGCCTTTTTCATGTACTCAGCCATTCTTGATCTGAGGCCAAGTACATAATCCACAATATCCTGTTTAGGAGCTTTTAAAGGTTGTTCCCAACCCTCCTTTACAAGTGTGAGTGGACCCCTAACAGGGTGTCCAAAAAGAAGTTCAAAGGGGCTGAAGCCCACTCCTTTCTGGGGTACCTCCCTGTAGGCAAAAAGGAGGCATGGTAGAAGGATATCCCATCTCCTGCGGAGTTTTTCAGGGAGACCCATAATCATGCCTTTGAGAGTTTTATTAAATCGCTCCACCAGTCCATTTGTTTGTGGATGATAGGGTGTTGTGAACTTGTACGTTACACCACACTCCTTCCACATGGCCTTTAAGTATGCAGACATGAAATTGCTTCCCCTGTCTGATACTACTTCCTTTGGGAAGCCCACCCTGGAAAATATTCCCAGGAGGGCCTTTGCCACTGCAGGTGCTGTAGTGGTCCTTAAAGGAATAGCTTCAGGATATCTTGTGGCATGGTCCACTACCACTAAGATGAATCTATTGCCTGAAGCAGTAGGAGGGTCAAGGGGGCCAACTATGTCAACCCCTACCCTTTCAAAGGGAACCCCAACCACAGGCAGTGGAATAAGGGGTGCCTTTGGGGTGCCACCTGTCTTGCCACTGGCTTGACAGGTTTCACAGGACTTACAAAATTCCTTTGTGTCCTCAGACATTCTAGGCCAATGAAACAGGGGAACAAGCCTGTCCCAAGTTTTCATTTGTCCTAGATGCCCAGCTAGGGGAATGTCATGTGCCAGGGTTAGGAGGAACTTTCTGTACTCCTGAGGAATCACTAATCTCCTGGCAGCTCCAGGTTTAGGATCCCTATGCTCAGTGTACAAGAGGTTGTCCTCCCAGTAAACTCTGTGAGAGTCACTGACATCCCCATTAGCTTGTTTGACAGCTTGCTGTCTGAGACCCTCTAATGTGGGACAGGTTTGCTGTGCCACACTCAGCTCCTCTCTGGCAGGCCCCCCTTCACCCAAAAGCTCAGCAGTGTCTGCTTCCAGCTCCTCTGGTGTAGGTTCTGCACAGGGAGGGAATTCTTCTTCCTCGGAAGTTGAATCCACTGTAGAGGGAGGGATAGTAGGAAGTGGTTTGTTTCTACTAGCCCTAGCTTTAGGGAGCACTTGGTCCATTGTTCCAGGATCCAAGCTTCCCTGTCCTTTTTGCTTTTTGGCCTGAGCCCTTGTCAAAGCAAAAATATGCCCTGGGATGCCCAGCATTGCTGCATGGGCCTCCAACTCCACATCTGACCAAGCTGATGTCTCCAAATCATTTCCTAGTAGACAGTCTACAGGTAAATCTGTGGCTACCACAACTTTCTTTGGACCAGTAACCCCCCCCCAGTTGAGATTAACAACAGCCATGGGGTGGCTAAGTGTGTTGTTGTGAGCATCGGTTACTTGGTACTGGTGACCAAGTAGGTGTTGTTCAGGGTGGACCAGTTTCTCTATGACCATAGTCACACTGGCACCAGTGTCCCTGTAGGCCTGAACCTCAACACCATTTATTAGGGGTAGCTGCTTGTACTTATCCATATTAAGGGGACAAGCAACTAAGGTGGCTAAATCAATAGCCCCCTCAGAGACTAACACAGCCTCTGTGGCCTCCCTAACAAGGCCAACCCCAACTAAGTTACCAATAGTGAGCCCAGCTACTTCCTTGGATTGGCTATTAGTAGGTTTGCTCCCACCACCACTGCTATTAGTAGGGACACTAGGGGTAGCAGTAGGGGTTGTAGTGGTAGGAGCATTGGTGCCTTTCTTTGGACAACTGGGATCTGTTGTCCAATGGCCTTTTATTTTACATAAATAGCACCATGGTTTCTTTTCCTTGTTCTGATTAAAAGAGGATTTGGACCCACCACCCCCACCAGAGTGTTTTTGTGGGCCTGATGAAGACTCAGTTTTAGATTTGTCCCCACCCTTGTCAGAAGACTTACCATCCTTCTTTTTGTTGCCATCTTTGTCACCCCCTGTATGAACTTTTCTGTTCACCCTTGTTCTGACCCATTTGTCTGCCTTCTTTCCCAATTCTTGGGGAGAGGTCAGATCAGAGTCCACCAAGTACTGGTGCAACAAATCAGACACACAATTATTAAGAATATGCTCTCTCAGGATCAAGTTATACAGGCTGTCATAATCAGTAACTTTACTGCCATGTAACCACCCCTCCAAGGCCTTCACTGAATGGTCAATGAAATCAACCCAGTCTTGTGAAGACTCCTTTTTGGTCTCTCTGAACTTTATCCTGTATTGTTCAGTGGTTAAGCCATAACCATCCAGGAGTGCATTCTTAAGAACTTGGAAATTATTAGCATCATTTTCTTTCACAGTAAGGAGCCTATCCCTACTTTTCCACTAAATGATAGCCATAGGATAGCAGCCCACTGCCTTTGAGGGACATCCTGTACAACACAGGCCCTCTCAAGTGCAGCAAACCACTTGTTAATGTCATCCCCCTCCTTATAAGGGGGAACTATCTTGTGCAGATTCCTGGAATCATGCTCTTTTGCAGGATGACTATGGGGAATACTGCTGCTGCCACCATGGATTTCTAAACCCAACTTCTGTCTTTCCTTCTCTAGTTCAAAAGACTGTCTATCCAAATCCAGCTGTTGCTTTTTAAGCTTCAGTCTGGTTTGTTCCACCCTCAACTTATTGAGTTCCCTCTCTAACATTCTGTCATCAGGGTTGGTGGGAGGGACATTCCTAGATACAGAGGTATGATTGGAATGAACAGAAGGAGACCTGTCCCTTACAGAAGCCACCCTAACAGCTTGGCTGACAGTGTAATGTGAGAGCACATCATCTGGATGATGTGACTCCACCTCAGTACCAACTATGCTAGACTGTCTAGTAATGGGCAGGCTAAGAAGTTTCTTTCCTGAACCTTTTCCTGGGGGAGTCCCTGGATCAGATTGAGAACCATTAGCTACTTTTTCAACAGATGGGGCACTTTTAGCCTTATCTTGTTCTCTAAGCATATTAAGTAACAGTTCCAAGGAAGGATTCTTCCCTACACTCAAACCTCTCTCTACGCAGAGACTCCTTGCTCCTTTCCAGCTAAGGTGATCATATGCAATCTTAGACAGGTCAACATTTTGGCCTATGCCAGACATTTTTAGAGAGAGTTAAAGTGATAGAAAAAGAGAAAAAAGTTTTCAGAACTTTTTAGAAAGACAGAAAAAAAACTTTTTAAACTTTTAAGAACTTTTTGAAAGTTTAGAAGTACTTTTCAGCACTTAGAAAAGAGTGAAAAGAGGAAATGCAAAACTTTTTGGCTATGTGTATATACACTGACCTTGTTTTGTATATTTTTCTCTTATGAAAAGTACAATGACAAGAGTGGTAAGTAGTCTCAAAGCACTTATCCCACCGCTGCACAACCAATGTAGGAGGCTGGACTGGCTTGTAGTGAGTACCAAGGGGTACTTGCACCTTGCACCAGGCCCAGTTATCCCTTATTAGTGTATAGGGTGTCTAGCAGCTTAGGCTGATAGATAATGGTAGCTTAGCAGAGCAGCTTAGGCTGAACTAGGAGACGTGTGAAGCTACTACAGTACCACTTAGTGTCATATGCACAATATCATAAGAAAACACAATACACAGTTATACTAAAAATAAAGGTACTTTATTTTTATGACAATATGCCAAAGTATCTTAGAGTGTACCCTCAGTGAGAGGATAGGAAATATACACAAGATATATATACACAATAGCAAAAATATGCAGTATAGTCTTAGAAAACAGTGCAAACAATGTATAGTTACAATAGGATGCAATGGGGAAACATAGGGATAGGGGCAACACAAACCATATACTCCAAAAGTGGAATGCGAACCACGAATGGACCCCAAACCTATGTGACCTTGTAGAGGGTCGCTGGGACTATTAGAAAATAGTGAGAGTTAGAAAAATAACCCTCCCCAAGACCCTGAAAAGTGAGTGCAAAGTGCACTAAAGTTCCCCTAAGGACAAAGAAGTCGTGTTAGAGGAATAATACAGGAAAGACACAAACCAACAATGCAACAACTTTGGATTTCCAATCTAGGGTACCTGTGGAACAAGGGGACCAAGTCCAAAAGTCACAAGCAAGTCGGAGATGGGCATATGCCCAGGAAATGCCAGCTGTGGATGCAAAGAAGCTTCTACTGGACAGAAGAAGCTGAGGTTTCTGCAGGAACGAAAAGGGCTAGAGACTTCCCCTTTGGTGGACGGATCCCTCTCGCCGCGGAGAGTCGTGCAAAAGTGTTTTCCCGCCGAAAGAACGCCAACAAGCCTTGCTAGCTGCAAATCGTGCGGTTAGTGTTTTTGGACGCTGCTGTAGCCCTGGAGGGACCAGGAGGTCGCAAATTGGACCAGGAGAGAGAGGGGACATCGAGCAAGACAAGGAGCCCTCTCAGCAGCAGGTAGCACCCGGAAAAGTGCCAGAAACAGGCACTACGAGGATGCATGAAACAGTGCTCACCCGAAGTCGCACAAAGGAGTCCCACGTCGCCGGAGACCAACTTAGAAAGTCGTGCAATGCAGGTTAGAGTGCTGTGGACCCAGGCTTGGCTGTGCACAAAGGATTTCCGCCGGAAGTGCACAGGGGCCGGAGTAGCTGCAAAAGTCACGGTTCCCAGCAATGCAGCCCAGCGAGGTGAGGCAAGGACTTACCTCCACCAAACTTGGACTGAAGAGTCACTGGACTGTGGGGGTCAATTGGACAGAGTTGCTGGATTCGAGGGACCTTGCTCGTCGTGCTGAGAGGAGACCCAAGGGACCGGTAATGCAGCTTTTTGGTGCCTGCGGTTGCAGGGGGAAGATTCCGTCGACCCACGGGAGATTTCTTCGGAGCTTCTGGTGCAGAGAGGAGGCAGACTACCCCCACAGCATGCACAAGCAGGAAAACAGTCGAGAAGGCGGCAGGATCAGCGTTACAGAGTAGCAGTAGTCGTCTTTGCTACTATGTTGCAGGTTTGCAGGCTTCCAGCGCGGTCAGCAGTCGATTCCTTGGCAGAAAGTGAAGAGAGAGATGCAGAGGAACTCGGATGAGCTCTTGCATTCGTTATCTAAAGTTTCCCCAGAGACAGAGACCCTAAATAGCCAGAAAATAGGGTTTGGCTACCTAGGAGAGAGGATAGGCTAGCAACACCTGAAGGAGCCTATCAGAAGGAGTCTCTGACGTCACCTGGTGGCACTGGCCACTCAGAGCAGTCCAGTGTGCCAGCAGCACCTCTGTTTCCAAGATGGCAGAGGTCTGGAGCACACTGGAGGAGCTCTGGACACCTCCCAGGGGAGGTGCAGGTCAGGGGAGTGGTCACTCCCCTTTCCTTTGTCCAGTTTCGCGCCAGAGCAGGGCTAAGGGGTCCCCTGAACCGGTGTAGACTGGCTTATGCAGAATTGGGCACATCTGTGCCCAACAAAGCATTTCCAGAGGCTGGGGGAGGCTACTCCTCCCCTGCCTTCACACCATTTTCCAAAGGGAGAGGGTGTAACACCCTCTCTCAGAGGAAGTCCTTTGTTCTGCCATCCTGGGCCAGGCCTGGCTGGACCCCAGGAGGGCAGATGCCTGTCTGAGGGGTTGGCAGCAGCAGCAGCTGCAGTGAAACCCCAGGAAGGGCAGTTTGGCAGTACCAGGGTCTGTGCTACAGACCACTGGGATCATGGGATTGTGCCAACTATGCCAGGATGGCATAGAGGGGGCAATTCCATGATCATAGACATGTTACATGGCCATATTCAGAGTTACCATTGTGAAGCTACATATAGGTAGTGACCTATATGTAGTGCACGCGTGTAATGG
Organism: Pleurodeles waltl; assembly: GCF_031143425.1. NCBI lineage: Eukaryota > Metazoa > Chordata > Amphibia > Caudata > Salamandridae > Pleurodeles > Pleurodeles waltl. The sequence continues at coordinate 1,820,026,194 of NC_090444.1, forward strand.
TGTCCCCGCACTCACAAAGTTCAGGGAATTGGCTCTGAACAATGTGGGGGCACCTTGGCTAGTGCCAGGGTGCCCTCACACTAAGTAACTTTGCACCTAACCTTTACCATGTAAAGGTTAGACATATAGGTGACTTATAAGTTACTTAAGTGCAGTGTAAAATGGCTGTGAAATAACGTGGACGTTATTTCACTCAGGCTGCAGTGGCAGGCCTGTGTAAGAATTGTCAGAGCTCCCTATGGGTGGCAAAAGAAATGCTGCAGCCCATAGGGATCTCCTGGAACCCCAATACCCTGGGTACCTCAGTACCATATACTAGGGAATTATAAGGGTGTTCCAGTAAGCCAATGTAAATTGGTAAAAATGGTCACTAGCCTGTTAGTGACAATTTGGAAAGAAATGAGAGAGCATAACCACTGAGGTTCTGATTAGCAGAGCCTCAGTGAGACAGTTAGTCACTACACAGGTAACACATTCAGGCACACTTATGAGCACTGGGGCCCTGGGTTACCAGGGTCCCAGTGACACATACAACTAAAACAACATATATACAGTGAAAAATGGGGGTAACATGCCAGGCAAGATGGTACTTTCCTACACCAGGTGTCCCAGATAAACCACTTTCCCCTGCCCTATCTGGCACTTTGAAGCCTTGATAGTGAGACCTGCCTTTTGCAGGGCCTCCAAAACTTTCCATAGGTGGACCAGGTGATCATCCCAGGTTGAGCTAAATACAGCTATATCGTCCAGATATGCTGCACTAAAAGACTCCAACCCTTGCAGGACTGTATTCACCAACCTCTGAAAAGTGGCAGGTGCATTTTTCAAACCAAAGGGCATTACTGTGAATTGGTAGTGCCCTCCAATAGTCAAAAATGCAGTTTTTGCTTTAGCATCCTCTGATAACTTGATCTGCCAATACCCTGTAGTCAAATCAAAGGTGCTTAGATACTTGGCAGATGCCAGTGTATCTATGAGCTCATCTGCCCTGGGTCTAGGGTGAGCATCCGTTTTTGTTACCTGGTTGAGACCTCTGTAATCTACACAAAACCTCATCTCTCTTTTCCCATCTTTAGAGTGAGGCCTTGGTACAAGCACCACAGGAGAGGCCCATGTGTTTTCAGAATGTTCAACCACTCCCAGTTCAAGCATTTTCTGAACCTCTTGTTTTATGCAGTCCCTGACATGGTCAGGCTGCCTATAGATCTTACTTTTGACAGGCATGCTGTCTCCAGTATCTATAGTGTGCTGACACCAAGAAGTGGTGCCTGGCACAGTAGAAAAGAGTTCAGAAAAAAGACCCAGCATATTTATGCAGTTGTCTTTCTGCTCAGCAGTAAGACAGTCTGCCAACACTATACCTTCCACTAGAGCATCCTCTTCTGTGGAAGAGAAGAGATCAGGGAGAGGGTCACTCTCTTCTTCCTGTCCTTCATCTGTTGCCATGAGCAGGGTGAGATCAACCCTGTCATAGTAGGTTTTTAGGTAATTGACATGGAGCACCCTAAGGGGACTCCTGGCAGTGCCCAGGTCAACCAAGTAGGTGACCTCTCCCTTCTTTTCAACAATGAGGTGGGGTCCACTCCATTTGTCTTGGAGTGCTCTTGGGGCCACAGGCTCCAATACCCACACCTTCTGTCCTGGTTGGTACTGAATCAGAACAGCCTTCTGGTCATGCCATTGCTTTTGGAGCTCTTGGCTGGCCTGAAGGTTTTTACTGGCCTTTTTCGTGTACTCAGCCATTCTGGATCTTAGGCTGAGTACATAGTCCACTATGTCTTGCTTAGGAGCTTTTAAAGGTTGTTCCCAACCCTCCTTCACAAGTGTTAGGGGACCTCTTACAGGGTGTCCAAATAGGAGTTCAAAGGGGCTGAAGCCCACTCCTTTCTGGGGTACCTCCCTGTAAGCAAAAAGGAGGCAAGGTAACAGGACATCCCATCTCCTCCTGAGTTTTTCAGGGAGTCCCATTATCATTCCTTTGAGAGTTTTATTAAACCTCTCTACCAGTCCATTTGTTTGTAGATGTTAACGTGTGGTGAATTTGTATGTTACACCACATTCCTTCCACATGGCCTTCAAGTATGCAGACATAAAGTTGCTACCCCTGTCTGATACCACCTCTTTTGGGAAGCCCACCCTGGAAAATATTCCCAGGAGGGCTTTTGCCACTGCAGGTGCTGTAGTGGTCCTTAGAGGAATTGCTTCAGGATATCTTGTGGCATGGTCCACTACCACCAAGATAAACCTATTGCCTGAAGCAGTAGGAGGGTCAAGGGGGCCAACTATGTCAACCCCTACCCTTTCAAAGGGAACCCCAACCACAGGCAGTGGAATAAGGGGAGCCTTTGGTGTGCCACCAGTCTTGCCACTGGCTTGGCAGGTCACACAGGACTTACAAAAATCTTTTGTGTCCTCTGACATCCTAGGCCAATGAAACAGGGGGACAAGCCTTTCCCATGTTTTAATTTGACCCAAATGTCCAGCCAAGGGAATGTCGTGTGCCAGAGTTAGGAGGAACTCTCTGTATTGCAGGGGAATGACCAATCTCCTGGCTGCTCCAGGTTTTGGGTCCCTTGCCTCTGTATACAAGAGGTTGTCCTCCCAGTAAACTCTTTGTGAGTCACTGACATCCCCATTTTGCTGTTTGACAGCTTGCTGTCTTAGACTCTCTAATGTGGGACAGGATTGCTGTGCCACACTCAGCTCCTCCCTGGCAGGCCCTCCTCCACCCAAAAGCTCAGCAGTGTCTGCTGCCAGCTCCTCCGGTGAAGGTTCTGCACAGGGGGGAAATTCTTCTTCCTCAGAAGTAGAATCATCTGTAGAGGGAGGGATAGTGGGTAGGGATTTACCCTTACTAGCCCTAGCTTTAGGGAGCACTTGGTCCATTGTTCCAGGATTCAAGTCACCCTGTCCTTTTTGCTTTTTGGCCTGAGCCCTTGTCAAAGCAAAAATATGCCCAGGAATGCCTAGCATTGCTGCATGAGCCTCCAACTCCACTTCTCCCCAAGCTGATGTCTCTAAATCGTTCCCTAGTAGACAGTCTACAGGTAAATCTGAGGCAACCACAACTTTCTTTGGACCAGTAACCCCCCCCCCCAGTTGAGATTCACAACAGCCATGGGGTGGCTAAGACTGTTGTTATGAGCGTCTGTCACTTGGTACTGGTGACCAAGTAGGTGATGTTCAGGGTGTACCAGCTTCTCTATTAGCATGGTAACACTGGCACCTGTGTCCCTGTAGGCCTGAACCTCAACACCATTGATTAGGGGAAGTTGCTTGTACTTATCCATATTAAGGGGACAAGCAACCAAGGTGGCCAAATCAATGGCACCTTCAGAGACTAGCACAGCCTCTGTGGTCTCCCTAACAAGACCAACCCCAACTAAATTACCAAAAGTGAGCCCAGCTACTCCATTGGATTAGCTATTAGTAGGTTTGCTCCCACCACCACTGCTATTACTAGGGGCACTAGAGGTTGCAGTAGGGGTTGTGGTAGTGGGAGGCTTGGTGCTTTTCTTTGGACAACTGGCATCAGTTGTTCAATGGCCTTTTACTTTACATAAATAGCACCATGGTTTCTTTACTTGATTAGAAGAGGATTTGGACCCACCACCCCCACCAGAGTGTTTTTGTGGGCCTGATGAAGACTCATTTTTAGATTTGTCCCCACCCTTGTCTGAAGACTTACTATCCTTCTTCTTGCCATCCTTGTCACCCCCTGTATGAACTTTTCTGTTCACTCTTGTTCTGACCCATTTGTCTGCCTTCTTTCCCAATTCTTGGGGAGAGGTCAGATCTGAGTCCACTAGATATTGGTGTAACAAATCAGACACACAGTTATTCAGAATATGCTCTCTCAGGATCAGATTATACAGGCTTTCATAGTCAGAAACTTTACTGCCATGTAACCACCCCTCCAAGGCCTTCACTGAATAGTCAACAAAGTCTACACAGTCTTGTGAGGACTCTTTTCTGGTTTCTCTGAACTTAATCCTGTATTGTTCAGTGGTTAAGCCAAATCTACCCAAGAGTGCATTCTTCAAAACTGTAAAATTATTGGCATCACTTTCCTTAACAGTAAGGAGCCTATCCCTACCCTTTCCACTGAAAGATAGCCATAGGATAGCAGCCCACTGCCTTTGAGGGACCCCCTGCACCACACAGGCCCTCCCAAGTGCAGCAAACCACTTGTTAATGTCATCCCCCTCCTTGTAAGGGGGAACTATCTTATGCAGATTTCTAGAATCATGCTCTTTCACAGGATTACTATCAGGAATATTGCTGCTGCCACCATGGGGTCCAAACCCCAACCTCTGTCTCTCTTTTTCTAAGTCTAGAGATTCCCTGTCTAGAGCCAGCTGTTGCTGTTTAAGCTTCAGCCTGGACTCTTCCACTCTCAATCTATTGAGTTCCCTTTCTAACAGTCTGTCATCCGGGTGGGTGGGTTGGGAATGCTTTGACTCAGAAGAATAATATGAATGAACAGAGTGAGACCTTTCCCTAACAGTTGGCACTCTAGCAACCTGGCCTGCAGGAACAAAATTATCCCTACTGTGATGTGAACTTACATTACTACCAGCTATGCTAGGTGGTCTGCTAAGGGGCAGGTTAGGAAGGTCACCCTCTAACACTCTTACTGGGGGCTCCCCTGAGTCAGAGTGTGAGCTATCTCCTAACTTCTCAATTGAAGTGCCAGCTAAGGCCTTATCATTTTCAATAAGCATGTTAGACAATAAATCTCTAGAGGGGTTCTTTACTACCACTAAACCTCTATCAATGCAGAGACTCCTCAAACGTTTCCAGTTAAGGTGGTCATAAGCTGAGCTGACCAGGTTAAGAGCAGTTCCTACATCAGACATGATAGAAAAGGTTTAGGGACAGATAAAAGAGAAAAAAAAGTTTTTAGGACTTTTTAAGGAAACAGAAAAAAACTTTTTCAACTTTTTAGAAACTTTTAGAAAGTTGAGAGGTACTTTTCAGCACTTAGCAGATAGTGTAAGAGAAGAAAAGCAAAACTTTTTGGTTAGGTGTACATACACTGAACTTGTTTTGTATATTATTCTCTTATGAAAAGTACACAATGACAAAGTGGTAAGTAGTCACAAGTACTTATCCCACCGCTGCACGACCAATGTAGGAGGCTGGCCTGGCTTGTAGTGGGTACCAAGGGGTATTTACACTCTGTGCCAGGTCCAGTTATCCCTTATTAGTGTAGAAGAGGTGTTTCTAGCAGCTTAGGCTGATAGAAGGTAGCTATAGCAGAGCAGCTTAGGCTGAACTAGGAGACATGCAAAGCTCCTACTATACCACTGGTGTCATATGCACAATATCATAAGAAAACACAATACACAGATATATTAAAAATAAAGGTACTTTATTTTTATGACAATATGCCAAAAGTATCTCAGTGAGTACCCTCAGTATGAGGATGCCAAATATACACAAGATATATGTGCACAATACCAAAAATATGCAGTAATAGCAAAAGGAAGTAATGCAAGCAATGTAAAGTTACAGTAGATTGCAATAGGAGCACATAGGTATAGGGGCAACACAAACCATATACTCCAAAAGTGGAATGCGAACCACGAATGGACCCCAAACCTATGTGAGCTTGTAGAGGGTCGCTGGGACTGTAAGAAAACAGTGAGGGTTAGAAAAATAGCCCACCCCAAGACCCTAAAAAGTAGGTGTAAAGTGCACCTATATTCCTCAGAGAGCACAGAAGGCGTGATAGGGGAATTCTGCAAAGAAGACCAACACCAGCAATGCAACCAAAGTGGATTTCCAGACGGAATACCTGTGGAACAAGGGGACCAAGTCCAAGAGTTGCGACAAAAGTCGAGAGTGGGCAGATGCCCAGGAAATGCCAGCTGAGGGTGCAAAGGAGCTGCCACCGGATGGTAGAAGCTGTGGGGTCTGCAAGAACGAAGAGGGCTAGAAACTTCCCCTTTGGAGGATGGATGTCCCACGTCGTGTAGAAGCTTGCAGAGGTGTTCCCACGCAGAAAGACCACAAACAAGCCTTGCTAGCTGCAAGAGTTGCGGTTAGGGTTTTTGGATGCTGCTGTGGCCCAGGAGGGACCAGGATGTCGCCACTTGGATGAGGAGACAGAGAGGAGCCCAGCAAGTCAGGGAGCCCTCACAGAAGCAGGCAGCACCCGCAGAAGTACCGGAACAGGCACTTAGAAGAGGAGTGAACCGGAGCTCACCCGAAGACACAAAAGGGAGTCCCACGACGCCGGAGGACAACTCAGGAGGTTGTGCACTGCAGGTTAGAGTGTCGGGGACCCAGGCTTGGCTGTGCACGAAGGAAATCCTGGAAGAGTGCACAGGAGCCGGAGCAGCTGCAAATCACGCAGTACCCAGCAATGCAGTCTAGCGTGGGGAGGCAGGGACTTACCTCCACCAAACTTGGACTGAAGAGTCAATGGACTGTGGGAGTCACTTGGACAGAGTTGCTGAGTTCCAGGGACCACGCTCGTTGTGCTGAGAGGGGACCCAGAGGACCGGTGATGCAGTCTTTTGTTGCCTGCGGTTGCAGGGGGAAGATTCCGTCGACCCACGGGAGACTTCTTCAGAGCTCCTAGTGCAGAGAGGAGGCAGACTACCCCCAGAGCATGCACCACCAGGAAACAGTCGAGAAGGCGGCAGGATCAGCGATACAAGGTTGCAGTAGTCGTCTTTGCTACTTTTTTGCTGTTTTGCAGGCGTCCTGAGCAGTCAGCGGTCGATCCTTTGGCAGAAGCTGAAGAGAGAGATGCAGAGGAACTCTGATGAGCACTTGCATTTGTTATCTAAAGAATTCCCCAAAGCAGAGACCCTAAATAGCCAGAAAAGGAGGTTTGGCTACCTAGGAAGGAGGATAGGCTAGTAACACAGGTAAGAGCCTATCAGGAGGAGTCTCTGACGTCACCTGCTGGCACTGGCCACTCAGAGCAGTCCAGTGTGCCAGCAGCACCTCTGTTTCCAAGATGGCAGAGGTCTGGAGCACACTGGAGGAGCTCTGGGCACCTCCCCTGGGAGGTGCAGGTCAGGGGAGTGGTCACTCCCCTTTCCTTTGTCCAGTTTCGCGCCAGAGCAGGGCTGGGGGATCCCTGAACCGGTGTAGACTGGTTTATGCAGAGATGGGCACCATCTGTGCCCATCAAAGCATTTCCAGAGGCTGGGGGAGGCTACTCCTCCCCAGCCCTGACACCTTTTTCCAAAGGGAGAGGGTGTAACACCCTCTCTCTGAGGAAGTCCTTTGTTCTGCCTTCCTGGACCAGGCCTGGCTGGGCCCCAGGAGGGCAGAAACCTGTCTGAGGGGTTGGCAGCAGCAGCAGCTGCAGTGAAACCCCGGGAAAGGCAGTTTGGCAGCACCCAGGTCTGTGCTAGAGACTCGGGGGATTATGGAATTGTCTCCCCAATGCCAGAATGGCATTGGGGTGACAATTCCATGATCCTAGACATGTTACATGGCCATGTTCGAAGTTACCATTGTGACGCTGTACATAGGTAGAGACCTATGTACAGTGCACGCGTGTAATGGTGTCCCCGCACTCACAAAGACTGTGGAATTTGCCCTGAACGATGTGGGGGCACCTTGGCTAGTGCCAGGGTGCCCACACACTAAGTAACTTTACACCCAACCTTCACGAGGTGAAGGTTAGACATATAGGTGACTTATAAGTTACTTAAGTGCAGTGGTAAATGGCTGTGAAATAACATGGACGTTATATCACTCAGGCTGCACTGGCAGGCCTGTGTAAGAATTGTCAGATCTCCCTATGGGTGGCAAAAGAAATGCTGCAGCCCATAGGGATCTCCTGGAACCCAAATACCCTGGGTACCTCAGTACCATATACTAGGGAATTATAAGGGTGTTCCAGTATGCCAATGTGAATTGGTGAAATTGGTCACTAGCCTGTTAGTGACAATTTAGAAAGCAGAGAGAGCATAACCACTGAGGTTCTGGTTAGCAGAGTCTCAGTGAGACAGTTAGTCATCACACAGGGAACACATATAGGGCACACTTATGAGCACTGGGGCCCTGGCTGGCAGGGTCCCAGTGACACATACACTAAAACAACATATATACAGTGAAATATGGGGGTAACATGCCAGGCAAGATGGTACTTTCCTACAGTTCTTGCTGCCACTTTTGCCTTTATTTATTTATCTATAGATAAATTCAAGATTACTCCCTCCGGCATCAGCTCCTACTCTCATTGGTGATGAGGATGGGATCCGAAGCGTGGTGTTGCTGATCGGTCTTCTCAGTGCTGCTGTTGCTCTCCAACATACAGAGTGGTCGTTGAGCAATCTAATTCCAGGTACGAGATTGCTACTGCATGAGACAGTTTGAGCCTTGAGTTGACTCACCCCATGTGGGATGCCGGCTGGCCAGCAGCCTCACTGTGTATGGTCTGAGATTGCTGTGATTGAAATCAACACCCATGTGGTTGCACCTTCAGCAATGTAGCGCCATATTTATTTCACAGTGACGCAGCACAACACAGCAGGTCATCTTGCTGTGCTGCATTATGTCACAGGGAAAGGGCAAGAGTTTGCCATATCTAAAATAATATGGTGCATTCCTGCCTTTGTTCCAGCACTGGTGCCATTTTGGCAGCCTAACGCCAATGCAGGCACCCATGCAAAGAGTGCCTGCTTTGTTAGGAGGATTTTTTTGTGCAGGAAAGGGCACCGTGAGGCGTTATCTTCTTTCCTCCTTCTGTGCTGCAGAATGCAGAATGCAGAACATATATAAAAAGGAAAAAAACAAGGAGAAATAGAGATATTTTTCCTTGTTAAAATCCATGGATGTTGTGTGGAAACACCCATGCAACACCCACGGAACCCCTCACTTGGGCACAGTAACTCAACACAGCAATTTGCCCTGTGTTGCTTTACTCCAGATTTATGAAGCCACTCAGGGCCACACAAGGTGGCCTTGCTTGGCTTCATAAATCTCAGTTTTTAATTGCTTTTCAGATACACATTGTTGCGTGGTGCAAGTGCGACGCAACTGGGCTCATAAATATGGTCCCTAGTTTATTGTTGGACTTTGAGATCAAACTGTTTACCCTTTAAGCCTTGTTAAAAAAGTAGTGGCCATCTTGTTTTAAAATGGAGTGTTCCTTTATTTAAGCACTCCACCAGTACAACAGCTATTTTTCAAGCTAAACTCACTGGAAATTCTTGGTTGTTGCAATCTCTACCATACACATGCATGAAATTCACTAACCAAGGGACTGAAATTAGGTGTTCAAATATAATATTGATTGAAGGTGGCTGTTATGTTCTACCTTTTCTATTGAAGAAAAAAACTTATTGTCTCAAACTTTGATGGAGGCACACATGCGCCTGCTCAGGAACTTCATTGACTAGTATGATGTGCACACAATACAAGTGAATTAAACATTAAAAAACAGCAATACAAAGAAGATATTAAACTGGAATTTAGATTAAATACTTGAGATTACATTTAATAATGTAGAATCACTCTACTTCCTGGGGTGGTGGGTGACATGACAGCACATATTCTTATTACAATTTCAGAAAGTTGATATAAAGACTGATAAACCCCCTATATGTTGTACTTGTATCATTCATTGGACCTTTGTCCGTTGCACGACAGGGCATAATGCTGTCTATGGGATGGATGAAGCAAGTAACTCCAACAAGAGAGTGGATCACCTGTATGAAGGACAATTGAGCGTTCATGATATCCCCTAATCAGCATTCTAAGGTAAAAGAATGTCGCATAAATTAGAACTATGGGTGACCTACAGAAATTCAAAGTGCCACCATGATTTTGGAGACACCATCAGGACCAAAAAATTGAAACTTGGCGCAGAACTTCAACAATTATTTAGTAGCTGTTGAGGGACAGAAATTCACATTTCAGAGGCAATTACCTATATTATTTCAATCTTTATGTAGTGCAGTGCAGAACATTTTTGATCATAACCTTGATTTTGGGCCCGACAAGGACTCTGAAGCATTAGATATGGATGAAGAAGCTGCAATGAGATTGCAAAATCATTATGTAGCAAACCCTTGCATTGTTGTGGAAACACACAATCAACTCTTTCTGACGTATATTCTGCTCTATGTATCCTTGTAGCAAATTGTGCATACAAAAAGTCGGCAGACCAAAAGCAATGTGACCACATTGTTTGTCATGTCTATGAAAAAAGTGCGAGAGATATTACTCACGTGTAGAAATCCTACATTAGAACAAAGAATAAGAAAAGTGAAATGTGAATACCAGTTAATGGAATCCCTAGCACCAAAATCAGTGAGGAGACTGGGGGCTGTCTTACAAAAGTTTTTAAAAAACTGTTTTTGTTTAGATAAAAAAAGAACAAATAAAAATATGGCAAGGTCAAAAACAAAGAACAGCTTAGAAGCTGTGCATGATGTTGGTACAATCATCCTGAAACAATGTTAAGCCATGGAGTAAGACATGAAGTATTTGTGGGTGCATCAGTCATTTTGCTAAAGTGAGTAGATGGATTCCTCTTGTTCAGTTCTCAGGAGTTCAATTTGTGTCTGGCGTCCAGGGATCAGCATAGAGGTCCTGTTGTAAGTAAACTTTATGAAGACAACTTGGATTTGCAAACTTATTACAAGAAGAATATCGACAATTTGATGCTAGTGATACTAAACCTATGTTCACTTCACCAATAGCAAACAAAAGCATTGGATCCATGGTAATTCTGAGTCACCGATAACTATTATCGAGATACAAGTATTTGAAGAACAGTCGGATATTAACTAAGAAAAAATGGATAGAGTTAAATGGATACTGTTGGGCCAAAATAATATTTTAGAGAAGAAGCACAATTAGTGAGGTATATGTTGCGGAGGATTGTGATGACATCATTGGCTGATGACACTTGAAAGCGCCATGTATGAACTTTGGCCCATATTTATACTTGTTTAGTGCCGCATTTGTGTCCGTTTTTGACGCAGAAACGGCGCAAACTTGCAAAATACAATTGTATTTTGGAAGTTTACGTCATTTTTGCGTTAAAAAGCGGCGCAAATGCGGCGCAAAAAAAGTATAAATATGGGCCTTTGTATCATGTGCAGATCTACTGATTTCAGTAGCAAATATAGAGAATTCCACTGATGCAATAGTAAAAAAGAAAATAGAACCAATTAGTGCAAAGTTAGGTATATTGTGTGGATTCCATTAACTAGTCAGATTGAAACAGTACATAAAGCACAATGGCCCATATTTATACTTTTTGATGCAAACCTGCATTAGTGCATGTTTGCGCCAAAGAGTATAACGCCGGCTAGCACATTACTAGGACGCCAGCCGGGCGCCATATTTATGGAACAGGGCTGGGGAGGCGTAGGGGGAACCGGGGCTTGTGCGCCAAATTATGGCGCTACACAGTTTAGAGTCAAAAAAATTGCCTCTAAGCAGTGTAGTGCCATTTTCTGGCGCACAACCCCCATGGATATGGCTTCTGTAAAGACAGGAGCCATGCTCACCACCCCAATGGCCATGCTGACCCTGAGTGGTGTGGTGTAAAAAAATAAAAATACTCACCCGGACTTACCTGGGATGGGTGCCCCATCCTTAGGTGACCTCCTGGTGTGGGTGGGGATTGGTGGGGTTGTCCCTGCAGCCAGGGAAGGGCAACTGTGGGCAATTTACATGGTCTCTGACCATGGAAATCTGCATACAGGTCCCCTTACGCCTGGCCAAGCCCTGACGTTAAATAATGGTGCTAAGCAAGCTTATCACCATTACTTAAGGCCCCCATCCTCCCGTGCTGGATTTTAGCACGCAGGAATAAATATGGCGAAAAGGCCATATCGTCCTTTTCTGGACGGGAACGCCTACCTTGCATCTCATTGATGCAAGGTAGGTTTTCCCCTCCAGAAATCGATGACAACTCCATAACTTTGGCCCTAGACATGTCTAGCGCCAAAGTATAAATATGGAGTTAGGTTTGCGCTAAATTAGCGTAAAAAATGACCCTAATTCAGTGCAAACACAGTATAAATATGGGCCAAAGTATTTGCTTATGTCCATGGCCTGCTGCAGTCTAGTAACAACATATTAGAATCCTCAGTTTGGCTTTCCCCTGTAGCTATGGCCTAAGAGAGTGTGCAGGTCAAGCTGTCGATCTTTTTTCTTAAAACAACATTTGGGTGAATTGATTTCCACTCCCCAAAAGATAATAAATACTTACAACTTTAATTGGAGCTTAAGTATTCTCCACGTTAGATTTCACAAGTGCATATCATGAAAAAGTTCCCTGACTCCGTTCAGCACACCAGAAGGAACTTTTAGATTTAAAATTATGCAGTTTAGATGAGCCACAGGGGCATCATTTTTCCAACATCTCACTCATCATCTCTTTAGAAATGACCAGGCATTCATGCATGTTTTTTTGAGAAAACACCGAAAAACATGCTAGGTGATGAAATTCTAAAAAGAAAATGATTAACATTGCAGTATGACAAATGTGTAATTAGATGAAAACAGGTAGAAGATCCTGGGCACAATATGGCTGATGAGGAAGTATTGCTTAAAATAAATCTGGTGGAAGTCATTAGCCTGGTGCCATTACCACAGATTACACAGCAACTACGTTCTATTTTAGGTCTTTTTCAGTTTTTCAATAAACATTGTTCCAAACTTTGCAGAACTAACAGAAAGTTTAAAACAACTACTTAAAAGTACTACTTTTGAATAGAATGATTAGCGAAAACAAATGAGTTGAAATATTAAATAATTAGTGCTAATGCAAAGGCACTACAGTGCTTTAACCAAGATTTAAAATGTATTAATAAAGTAGATGCAAGTAATTATGGCAATTAAGCAGTGTTGTGGACATTTGATGGTAATAAAGAAAAGACAATTACATATCTATTAAGACCTCTGCTTAAATGAGAAGGATTGTAGGTATCCCCTATTAGTGAGGTGTAGGCAGTGTCTAGGAAGCCAGGCTCTCTACAGGTAGCTGTGGATGAGCAGCCAAGACTTATCTAGGAGTCTTGCAAAGCTCATGCAATACCACTGTAGTCACACAGCACTTACACACATGAAAGAGCCACACAGTGTTACAAAAATAAAGGTACTTTATTAGGGTACCACAAATACTAGAATACTGAATAGGCAGTCCTCCAACTGGAGGTAAGTAAACACATTATTATATACACATTAGCAATCAGTAAATAGCATAGAAAGCAATAAGCATTGGTAAAAGCAATAGCAAATAGTGAGGGCCCTAGGGGAGTGCCAAAACATATACTAAAAAAGTAGAATGTGAAAGGCAATCCCCCACTCAAGGAAGTGGAATCAGTGAAAAGGAGCTGGAGGAACTAGGAACCCCAAGAAGTGAGTACCAGAGTAACCCCCAGTGGCCAGGAGAGCAGAGGTAAGTACCTGTTTTTCCCCAAAACCAACAGGAGAACTTTGGGAAAGGATTATGCAAGACCCAACCAAGACTGGAAGAACCCAAAGGGGAGTCCTGACAGAGGAGGACCTGCAAAGGAAGGAAGCTAAGTCCAGTTCATGAAAGAGTGTCTGGTTTTGGCAGGAGCCACTACCCACCCTTCTGTAGATGCACGACTGGGTTGATGGTGGATGAAGTAGGTCAGCAGTGCAGCATAGGATATGAAGAGGAGTACCAGGAGTGATACAAATAATGTCTTACGTCGGCGGTCGAGATGCAGTTGGTTAGGTGTGCTGGAAAACCACCAGCAAGACTTAGCAAATGCAAAAGACAACGAAGAAGGTTTGCAAGGCTGAAGAGGACCAGCAAGGTCCAGGGGACTCAAACCAAGGAGAGGAGTCTGGGGTGACCTGCAGCAGTTGGAAGAGTCACAAGAAGAGGAGGCAGCCCCCACAGGCAACCCACTGGCAGCAGACACTGGAGTCACTGTGAGGCCCACTCCGCACACCTGGAGGAGTGTCCCACATCACTGAAGCAGCAGGCAGGAGACTGTGCTTTGCAGGAAGAAGTGCTGGGGGCTGGGGCTACTCAGAGACTGAAGATGTCTTAGAGGAGCAACAAACAAGCATTGGTAGCTGCAAGAGTCATGGTGCACAGGGATACTATACTACAAGGAGATGCAAGGGCTTACAGTCTCCCAAGTTGGATAGCTGGCAAAGAATACCAAGGGGACCACTATATACTACAACCTGTAATGCAGGATCCACACAGTTCCAGGGAAGAGATGATCCACGCAGCCAGTTGTTGCAGTTGATGTCTGCGGATGCAAGGGAGTGACTTTTTCACTCCAAGGGAGATTCCTTCTTACTTCTTGTGCTGGCTGAAGACTCATTGCCCTCAGAGGATGGACAGCCGGGGAAATGTTGCAGTTGATGGAAGGAGCTGGAGAAACAATGTTGCAGAGTGGAGTCATCGTTGAAGTTGCAGATTGTCGGTTCCTGGAGGGTCCAGTTGCAGTCCAAGTGGCCAGAAGATAAAGTAAATAATGCAGAGGAGCCCTGCTAGAATCTTGCACGTCAAATCTGAGGACCCACCCAAGAGGGAGACCGTAAATAGCCCAGGAAGGGGGGTTGGTCACCTAGCAGGGTGACCACCTATCAGGAGGGGGCTGTGACGTCAACTACCTGACCTGGCCACTCAGATGCTCACAGGGACCTCTGCCCACCTTGGATTCAAGATGGCAGAATCAAGTGACCACCTGGAGGAGCTCTGGGCACCACCTCTAGGATGGTGATGGGCAGGGGAGTGGTCACTCCCCTTTCCTTTGTCCAGTTTCATGCCAGAGCATGGACTGGGGGTTCCTGGACTGGTGCAAACCGGTCTATGCAAGGAGGAGACCAAATGTGCCCTTCAAAGCATACCGGTAGCTGGGGGAGGCTACCCCTCCCAAGCCATGTAACACCTATTTCCAAGAGAGAGAATTTTCCCTCTCTCTCCCCCAGGAAATCATTTGTTCTGCCTTCCTCTGCCTGAGCTGGTCAGGCAGCAGTAGGGCAGAAACCTGTCTGAGGGGTGGCAGCTGCGCGGGCTGTCTGGAAAACCCCAGAAGACTGGTAGGAGCAATGTTGGGGGTCCTCTAAGGAGCCCCCAGAGTGCATGGACTCATACAATCAATACTGACCACAGCATTGGTGTATGATTCTGAAATGTTTGATACCAAAAATGCCCAGGTTCAAAGTTACCATTATGTAGCTGGACACGTGCAGTGGCCTGTGTCCAGTACACAGGTAAAATGGCTTCCCTGCACTTACGAAGTCCAATGTAATGGAGCTGGAGTACGTAGAGGTACCTCTGCTCATGCAGGGGTACCCTCACACACAGGTATCTGCACCCTGCCATCTGGGCTAGGAGGGCCTACCATAGGGGTGACTTATAGTGACCTGGTGCAGTTACCTGTAGTGAAAGGGTGCATGCACCTTTTCACGCAGGCTTCAATGGCAGGCCTGCAGACACATTTTGTATGGGCTCCCAATGGGTGGCCAATACATGCTGCAGCCCATGGGGAACCCCTGGTGCCCCAATACCCTGAGTACCTAAGTACCATATACTAGGGACTTATATGGGGGCACCAGTATGCCAATTGTAGGGTGTGCAAAATCCTAAGCAACCACATTTAGAGGGAGAGAGCACAATCACTGGGGTCCTGGTCAGCAGGATCCCAGTGAAAATAGGCAAAACACATTGACAGCAGCCAAAACGTGTGGGTAACCATGCCAGAACGAGATTACTTTCCTATATCCACTACAGAAAAAGAAACAATGCCATGTACTTTGGGGGTTGAGAGACTGTTCTAATTTATAAGTGGAAACTTACTTGTGTTCAGCTCATCACCCACTGATACAAATATTCTCAGAAACACATAATGCAAAATGTTCAGCACGTTGAACAAAACTAGCTTCAGGAATTAATGAATATGAGTATGAAATACAATATATTCCAGATAAAAATGACAAAGCTGATTTATTTACCCTGACACCCTTTAGAAAAAAAATACAAAATATAATTACAATGGACAAGATGATTACATTGTAGCAAACATGGATAAAGGAAAAAACTGAGATGGATGTTTGAATGAGTATTAAACCCAAACTCTGGGTTTAAACATAAAACTTCTTTCTTCGTAACAGCACAGTGCAAACAGGACTGCACACAAGCAAATCCTATGAAAACTGCCTTCCAGAAAGATTCTAGATAATCTCTCTGGAGACAGCAGGATAAGAACAGCACTTAAAAGTAAACACTTATACATACATGGCCTACACATGTGTAACACAGAGCTTGAGTGGTAAAATGGGTCTTAAAAGATAGTATTTTAATAAAAGTACAAAAATTTGTCAAGGGAGGGTGACCAAATGACAAAAGTCTATAACATAAGGAACAACCACATTGAAAGTTTAATGACATATTGTGACAGTAAGATTTTAAATTGAATAGAAATTACTGCTAGGTGGCTTGATGTCATCTAGGCGTATCAGCTACAGATTAATTCCAATGGCAAAATATAGATATTTGGGTAGAAAAATTATAGTATGACGGTTAGGACTCCATTGATTTACTACTCAAGACGTGTAGTACACATTGTTACACAGATACAATGGGATATACAAATAATACAAATTTAGACTCTGTAAAATGTCCACTTCTACCATGACACACAATAGGAATTGACTTCATGGGACCATTTCACAGATGTACCTTAGAATATAAAATATAGTGCTAATCACAGTCTAATACTAAAAAGGTTTTTGTAGAAAAGTTGTAGAAAATCCCAATATAACCAATGTGATGTACGTTATTTTACATATGCTACGTAATAGAATTCTTAAGAGAAATCTTTAGTAGAGAAGGGTTTCTGATCGATGTCCATTTCATGTCAATAGGTATGAAAAAATCTCAAAACAGGACAGCTAAACATACTATGCATACCATTATATCATCCACAGGCCAGTGTGCTTAACGAAAGGCCAAAAATGAATTTTAAAATGTTGTACTCAGTTGGTATTATGTACTAAAGCTCACCGTCAGGAAGCAATGACTTATACACACAGAACCACACAACACAGAGTAACTAAAATAACATAATTCTACTTACTCAGAGGAATACAAGCATCTACTTTGTGTTCTGCTTGCTTGGGAATGTGGTTTGAAACTAATATATTCACTACTTGGTAGTGAAATTCTGCACTGGCGCTTGGGGGAGGAGAGAGACATATCTCTGCAAATATAGTGCTCTCTCGCTCTCTCCCCGTCACGCAGCTCTGCGTAGCATTTTTGGCCGCTCCACTGCATTGCGTGATAGTTTTGTAAATTTGGGCCAAAGTGTTTCACATTTTGCACTTACACTAATGAATGTCATTCAACACAGATGACTCACCCCTCTCTTCTCCAAAATCAGAATATCTGAAGCCATCTCTTCAAAAAGCACCACAGTCACCTTGGTTAGGCAACCACAATCTTATCCATAGCATAGGCCAAGACGGAAGAGCATGCAGTCTCTATTCTCACTACTACTAACTCCAAATCATCCAGACATACTCATATACTTGCAAACTTACATTTAGTCATATACGTTAGTAAATAAGTGTACTGTCTGAAAATGAAACAATGGTAATGGGGGACAAAGTCAGTATATATACTTCAAATTCAACAGCTTGAATTTGGTAACACAAAATACAAACTTATGTCTGTGGAGAAAATTTGAAATTCCAAAAATATATTTAAAGCGGATATTTGAATGAGTTGCGGATAACCTTTATTGATGTTATGGAATCATTTTCTTAATGCTAGAGGCAACCTTAATTGGTGTTTTGGAGGTTTTTGTAAGAGTCTGGTTATGAGTGGCCTGGTAAATGGGCCATGTTTTCCCCACCCTCTGAGTTATCCATACTAGGGGTAGTAGTACCTCTAGGGGGTGTGAAAAATCTGACCCATTACAAGTTCACAGGTCCACACAGAAATGAAGAATTACCAGAGAATTCGTAGTACTGGTTCTGAGATCTTCTGGTAGTACCTCATTTTCCCCTACACTTTCAGACAGAAATGACTGTTTTAAGTCGCTGAAATCTCTGGGATGCAAGTAAAGAAATGAGTGGTGTTTCCATGGATTTCATAATTCCGATAGGGCTGGTAACTGTTGTTCGGATATATGGCCTTGATGACTGGTACTGCTGCAGTCATTGTTATTTCATCATCGTGGTAAGGTGGCTTCATCACTAGGTGGGGGGAGGTGGTACGGCATCGACAACTGTCCTGCCAACAGCGGCAGCTCCACTACTTTCGGGAAAAGGAAAAAGGAAAAATAATAATAACGCAATGTTATTATCATTTTATTTTTCATCTGGAGCCAGCTTAGGGCAGGGTGGGGCAGAGCTGGAGGAGGAGGGGTATTTGCACCATAAGTGCGCATGTCTGTTTGGACAGTCGTGTTTGCCCGGCCAAACACACATGCACACAGCATTTCTCCACCCGGCTGTATTGCACAGCCGGGAGGAGAAAGTGCAGAGGGTGACACTCCCTATGTGAGCGCTGAACCAGGCTGCTCACACCAATCATGACGCTGCTGTCATGCTGGTGACAGTAGCGTTGCGATTGGCTTAGGGGAATGTGGGAGCATGTGTGCTGCTCGGAAGAGGACGAGGCTGCTCAGGACGAGGATGGAGGAGAGATGAACCCGTCTCCCGATGGAGCATGTGCATGTTCTTTTTTAATGTATTTTTTTAGTTTTTTATCCCTATCCCTCCACCCCGCCGTTCAGTGGCAGCCGTCACTCCCTACCAAGGCAGAGCTGAGCATGAGATGCCCTTTGATGAATTGGGAATTGTTTCCATACTCTCTCGGGAACAGCAGTCTGGCCATTCTGGGTTGTGCCCTGTTGCATGAGCTAATTAAGACTCTGTTCAAAGGAAACCCTCAGCTTCACCATTGGCTTACTACAGGAAGGAGTGATCTGGATCTTTTGTGTTTTCAGTGATCTAGGATTGAGCACCAACTCCTGGCTCTGTACTCAATAGACAACTACAATGGTTCGGTTGGAAAAAAAACACAAAACTTCAAACGCCTCACAGTATGTCAACAGCTCATAACAATTCACAATTCAATTACAATTCAATAAACAAATTACATGACATTAGGGAATCTCATATCCAAGTATAGTATTTTCCATATACCAAGTTAAACCCAGTTAAGAGGATCACACAGGACCATCAGAGATGTGAGTGACACAAGTGAAATGATCATGCACCACAAATGAGTGATAAACGTTAAAGTCCGTGGCAGTCTTTCACACTGTTTGTATTTAAACTTGGATCTCTCTGTAACAGCAACTAGCTTAAAGATGGTTTCTCCTGCCAAACTGAGGAGCATTGATCTCTTCGCTCCATTTTCAATGTTTGTGGCTGCAAATTGCAACTCCAAACTTGCCATCCGGATGGCTAACAAAGGCTGTATGATGGTGCTCAGAAGACAGATTTGGTGGTCCCATTGGTGACGCACGAGGTGTGAAATATCCTTACAGCAGCCAAAGTAGGCTGTTTCTTCGTGCGGCGTGGTGTTGTTGAGTGTTTTACGACCCCCCCCCCCATCTTCCCAGGGTCACACCATGTCACAGTTATGAGTAGTGTCACAATGCTACCACCCCTGCGTTTCTCAGTTAAGGTCATCCCCACTGGTGGACCACTGATGGTCAGCGGAGCTCCATGACACGCAGCTTGGTGGGACATGAATGAACGGGCATGGCAGCACAGTGTTGGAGAACCTAAAACCAGAGGTGCCACCACCTGGCCAGAGAGGGAGGGAAATAAGGGCTCAGAGGACAGTGCAAAAAAAACTATGGCAACGACGAAGATTAGTGAGATCCAGGTGGGTTCAGAGTTTTCCGGTCCCTCGTTGCCTATGTTGAGGTTCAGATTGCTTGCATGTGTCACTCTGTATGCTTAAACACACACGGAGACTTGATATTGATTTGGGCCCATATTTATCAAAGTGTTGCGTCGCCCTTGCGCCACGCACAGGGCCACAAAGGCAACACAACACTAAAGTCAGATTTATCAAGCCAAGCAAGGCCACCTTGCTTGGCCCTGCACAGATTGATAAATCTGGAGTAATACAAAGCAGCGCAAATCGTTGTGTTCCGTTACTCTGCCCTGGGATGGCGTTCCACGGGTGTAGAGAGGGTGTTTCCACTCATCCAACCATGTACTTTGGCGCATTCCCAGATTTACCCTTACTGGCTATCCTACACCTTCCCAGGTGAGACGTAACAAGGAGAAATATCTTTATGTACAAGGTGCCAGGGCGCCTGCGTTGGCGCTAGGCAGCCAAAAGTGCATCATTGCCAGTAAAGAACACGAATGCAACGTATGATGTTAAATGCCGCACAAGGTGGCTTGCTGCCTGGCGTGAAAGTATGACAAATCTGGGCCGTACACTTTATTTCAACAGCGCGCTCACGTCATTGATGAAGCTTACGTCATTGATGGAACTATGAAACCAACAGCAGGGACTCTGTGGCGTGTCCACCTATTAGTGAAGTGTGTACTCAGCGCTCCACTTAGGCCTGAAGGTCACCTTCCCCCGAGTGCGCCCGAGCTCTGCTGCTTCTCGGACGGAGGGGCATAGCTTTTATTTGTGCAGCAGGGACAGCGGCTCCGGGGCCCAGGGGCGTAAGGGGTCTACTACACCCTAGTTTACGACTATATTTTGCTGTTTAACTTGGAAGTGTGAGGCGTCATTTTAATTGGCTGCGCAACGACCAGTGGCCCCCTTGCTGTGCCACGTCTGAGAGCGGAACTGCTGTGCTCCGAAGCCTGCCAGGGACCGCTCAAGGCGCTAGACGGCGGAGGCCAGGTTGTCACAAGCTCTCCAATTTGTATGCTTTTTAACCGGCGAACTTCCTTGCCCCTCGAGGTGTGTCATTTCTTTTAATGGTACTTCTGAATGGTTTCAGCAGTATGTGACAAATTACGCACAACAGGCCGCACCGATTTCCACGGAGTAAAATTATGTTTTTAGACATCCAGGGACATAAAAAGGCTGTTAATAGATTTCTCCAAATGAGGAGGGTGTGATTAGCCTGACAGCTCCTTAGACTCACGGGGTAGTTTATATCTATCCAGTTATACTGCACCTTTTAAATTCAAAGTGCTCCACATAAAAACTCAAATTAAGGCAGTAAAACTGGAACAAGAACAATGGATTAGAGGCAGAGTGGGAGGCCAGGGGCGGGATAAAAAGTACGGAAAAGGGATAAATCTCTGGAAGAGTTTGAAAGAGAGCAGTGGAGCGGCAGGGTGGGCTGGGACAGACTGGACCTCTCGTGTTACACTGTATAGTGCTTTCATACCCATCACTAGGCCCCGAAGCGCTTTTTGGGCGGAGAGGAAAGAGCTAATCTGTTTACATGGTTGATCTGTTACTGGAGTGACTAAGGGACCAATGTTAGAAATGATCTGCACCTTCAAAGCCCGCAGAGTGGAAAATCTCATACTTTGTGAGCGCAAAACCCACCCTCGCTCTGTACTAAAGGAACACGGTGGGTGGTAGTAGGGTTACAGCTCGCAGGGCCCGCATCGCCGCTCCTTGCAACTAATAAAGAAAAGGGAACATCAAAGAGGCGCCCCCCCACCCCCGTGACTCATTAACATGTTTCCGGTGCAGACCATGGACGGGATACCACCAAGACCCGAAAGGGGGTGCTAGCCATTTCAAAGTCAAGGTAGCCATTAGCAACAACTTCCACTTAGTGAATTTGTTAACTCAGGCTGCAGGAATCAACGGGAGCAGATAGTGGGCCAACGGACCTGTGCATGCTCCCCCTCATGTCCACTGAGCAGAACTGTGCATGCTCCACCTCATGTCCACTGAGCGGACCTGTGCATGCTCCACCTCATGTCCAATTAGCAGATCTGCACATGCTCCACCTCATGTCCATTGAGCAGACCTGTGCATGCCCCACCTCATGTCCAATGAGCAGATCTGCACATGCTCCACCTCATGTCCACTGAGCAGACCTGTGCATGCTCCGCTCCATGTCCACTGAGCAGACCTGTGCATGCTCCGCTCCATGTCCAATGAGTAGGCCTGCGCATTCTCCACCTCATGTCCCTTGAGCAGAACTGCACATGCTCCACCTCATGTCCACTGAGCAGACCTGTGCATGCTCCACCTCATGTCCACTGAGCGGACCGGTGCATGTTCCACCTCATGTCCACTGAGCAGACCTGTGCATGCTCCTCCTGTGAATGCTCCACCTCATGTCCACTGAGCAGACCTGTGCATGATCCACCTCATGTCCACTGAGCAGACCTGTGCATGCTCCGCTCCATGTCCAATGAGTGGACCTGTGCAAGCTCCACCTCATGTCCACTGAGCGGACCTGTGCGTGCTCAACCTCATGTCCACTGAGTGGACCTGTGCATGCTCCACCTCATGTCCAATGAGTAGACCTGTGCATGCTCCACCTCATGTCCACTGAGTAGACCAGTCTGATGGACCTGTGCCTGCTCCAACTCATGTCCACTGAGCAGACCTGTGCATGCTCCACCTCATGTCCACTGAGTAGACCTGTGCATGCTCCACCTCATGTCCAATGAGCAGGCCTGAGCATGCTCCACCTCATGTCCACTGAGCGGACCGGTGCATGCTCCACCTCATGTCCACTGAGCAGACCTGTGCATGCTCCTCCTGTGAATGCTCCACCTCATGCCCACTGAGCAGACCTGTGCATGATCCACCTCATGTCCACTGAGCAGACCTGTGCATGCTCCGCTCCATGTCCAATGAGTGGACCTGTGCAAGCTCCACCTCATGTCCACTGAGCGGACCTGTGCGTGCTCAACCTCATGTCCACTGAGTGGACCTGTGCATGCTCCACCTCATGTCCAATGAGTAGACCTGTGCATGCTCCACCTCATGTCCACTGAGTAGACCAGTCTGATGGACCTGTGCCTGCTCCAACTCATGTCCACTGAGCAGACCTGTGCATGCTCCACCTCATGTCCACTGAGTAGACCTGTGCATGCTCCACCTCATGTCCAATGAGCAGGCCTGAGCATGCTCCACCTCATGTCCACTGAGCGGACCGGTGCATGTTCCACCTCATGTCCAATGAGAAGGCCTGCGCATACTCCACCTCATGTCCAATGAGCAGGCCTGTGCATGCTTCGCCTCATGTCCACTGAGCAGAACTATGCATGCTCCACCTCATGTCCATTGAGCAGAACTGTGCATGCTCCACCTCATGTCCTCTGAGCAGACCTGAGCATGCTCCACCTCATGTCAATTGAGCAGACCTGTGCATGCTCCGCCTGATGTCCACTGAGCAGACCTGTGCATGCCCCACCTCATGTCCATTGAGTAGACCGGTGTGGTGGACCTGTGCATGCTCCACCTCATGTCCAATAAGTAGACCTGTGCATGCCCCACCTCATGTCCATTGAGTAGACCGGCCTGTGGATCTGTGCATGCTCCACCTCATGTCCAATGAGTAGACCTGTCTGGTGGAGCTGTGCATGCTCCGCCCCATGTTCACTCATCAGACTGGTACAGAGGGCCTATGCATGATCCACCCCATGCCCACTCTCCAGACCGGTCCAGTGGGTCTGTGCATGATCCCCCCATGTCCACTCATCAGACTGGTCCAGGGGGCCTGTGCATGCTCCGCTCCATGTCCACTCCTCAGACTGGTCCAGTGGGCTTGTGCATTCTCTGCCCCATGGCCACTGATCAGACCGGTCCAGTGGGCTTGTGAGTGCTCCGCCCATGTCCACCCATCAGACTGGTTCAGTGGACTTGGGCATGCTTTCCCGTCTGTTCACTCACTAGACTGGTCCAGTAGGCCCGTGCATGCTCCCCCCATGTCCACTCATCATCCCAGTGCAGTGGACCTTTGCATACTCCCACTATGTCCACTCATCAGACCAGTCCAGTGGACCTGTGCATACTCCCACTATGTCCACTCATCAGACCAGTCCAGTGGACCTGTGAATGCTCCACCCCATGTTCACTCATCAGACTAGTCCAGTAGGCGTGTGAATGCTAACCCCATGTCCACTCTTCAGACCAGTCCAGTGGGCCTGTGAATGCTCCCTCCATGTTTACTCATCAGCCCGCTCCAGTGGGCTTGTGCATTCTTCTCCTCATGCCCACTGATCAGACCGGTACAGTGGGCATGTGAATGCTCCGTCCCATGCCCACCCATCAAATTGTGTCAGTGAACTTGTGCATGCTCCCTCGAATGTACACTCACCAGACCAGTCCAGTGTGCCTGTGCATCCTCCCCCCAAGTCCACTCATCAGACCAGTCCAGTGGACCTGTGCATGCTCCACCCCATGTCCACTCATCAGCCCAGTCCAGTGGGCTTGTGCATTCTCCATCCCCTGATCAGACTGGTCCGGTGGGCTTGTGAATACTCCGCCTCATGTCCACTCATCAGACCGGCAACACAAAAGGATGATGGACGGAGTGCTGAACAATGCACTCACCCCCAGTCACAGACCTGGGTTTCATCCATCGTTCTTTTGCTCACTGTGCCACCCCAGTTTGGACCCAGCCATATGCAAATCAGTCTTGACCCTGTTCCTCATGGGAACAGTCCAGTCCAAACTGGCAGGCCAGGTCCTCCCTGGACCGGAAACAAGCATCCTGGGACTGGTTTAGGGTATCACCCTTCATCAGCCAGGCTAGCTTTAATCCAGTGGCACAGTGAGCACGGGACCCACATCTGGGCATATCCTTCCCACTGAGGGCAACTTTACCAACACAAAAGGATGATGGACGGAGTGCTGAACAATGCAAACACTCTCCCCCAGTCACAGATCCGGTCCAATGATCTGTCAATGCTCCGTCCCATGCCCACTCATCAGACTTGTGCAGTGGGCCTATGCATGCTCTGCCTCACGTCCACTCATCAGACCGGCCCAGTGGGCCTGTGATTGCTCCGCCCCATGTCCACCCATCAGACTGGTTCAGTGGACTTGTGCATGCTCTGCCGAATGTCCACTGCATGCTCTGCCGAATGTCTACTGACCAGACCGTTCCAGCAAGATTGTGCATGCTCCCACCTAAGTCCACTCATCAGACTGGTCCAGTGGAACTGTGCATGCTCCACCCCATGTTCACTCATCAGCCTGATCCAGTGGGCTTGTGCATTCTGTGCCCCATGCCCACTGATCAGACCGGTCCAGTGGGCTTGTGAATGCTCCACCACATGTCTACTCATGCAACCAGTCCAGTGGGTCTGTAGATGCTCTGTCCCATGCCCACTCATCAGACCTGTCAAGTGGCATGGGCATGCTTCACCCCATGTCCACACATCAGACTGGTTCAGAGAACTTGTGCATGCTTCCCTCCGAATGTCCACTCACCAGACCAGTCCACTGGGCTTGTGCATGCTCCCCCCATGTCCACTCATCAGCCCGGTCCAGTGGGCTTGGGCATTCTCCACCCCATGCCCACTGATCAGACTGGTCCAGTGGGCTTGAGAATGCTCCGCCCTATGTTAACTCAACATACCAGTCCAGTGGGTCTGTGGATGCTCAGTTCCATACCCACTCATCAGACCTGTTCAGTGAGCCTATGCATGCTCCGCCCCATGCCCACTCATCGGACAGGACAAGTGGGCCTATGCATGCTCCTGTTGTGCTGCGGGCCGCTGCGGCGCATCCCGGCTGGGCCACGGGGGAAGCCGCGGTCCGGGTCAAGGGTCGCGGCACCCACAGTGGCCCTTTTCTCTGGCCGCGCGCTATTATTAGAGCGCGGCGGGCCAGAGACCCAGAATTGGGTTGCGGTCCTCGCCACGCTCGGCGCTCGACGCAGACACTGTTCTAGGGTGTCGGGGCCTCCCCCCCTAGCATTACTCACCTGCCACACACCTTCAGGGCCTTCCTCTTCCACATGCATGGTTTTAAAGCACGCCTTCTCCTTCCCAGCATGCTGTTCACTTCCCTTCTTCCCTGCATGCATCTTTTCCTTTTGTACAAGGGTATATTTTCTATCTCTAGCTATGGCTCCTTCCCAAGCCAAGATGGTGGTGTTACTTCTTCCTGTTTTTCACTTCCTGTCTAGGGGTATATAAGGGGAATCCTTTCTTCTTCTCATTGAGTTGCAACACTTCAGCGGTGGTGGTCACGCTCCGGCTGGTTTTCGTTTGGGACGCCAGTCGTTCTTGCTCTGTCTTCAGTCTTCCAGATTTCCAGGATCCTGAGTTCTAATCCTTGTGTCTGCCTTCTGTTTCAGGGAGTTCCTGTTGGAGTTTTTTTCCCCCCTTGGGGTTTTTCCTCTGGGACTCCTTCTGGAGGGCACGGACTGTAGTGGCTTACTATTGTCAACAGCACCGTGGCTACCGGAAGGGGTTGCCCCTACCTCGGCCAGAGCAGGACTTGCAGGAACCGGGGCCGCTCACCATCCCTCTCCAGTATCGACGGTAAGCCCAGGGCGAATCGTGACAGCTCCGCCCCATGCCCACAAATCAGACCGGTCCAGTAGGCCTGTGCATACTCCGTCCCATGTCCACTCATCAGACAGGGCCAGTGGGCCTGTGCATGCTCCGCCCCATGTTCGTTCACTCATGCCAGTTTTTTAGGTCGAGCGCACAAGTGCTCTAACGTGTTATAATCTATCCGTGGGTTTTTAACCACACCCACCGCACGACCATAACTATCACTCGTTCACAGCTTGCGTTTCAAAAATCCTTTGGTACCATTGGTAAATGCTTTACGTTTGTCCCTTCTTGGGGCAGTTTTGTTACCGCCTTGGCCATCGACCCTGTTGCATGGATAATTGCACTTTTGCTGTTTTACTTTTCATTTTAAACTTATGTGGCAAAAAAGACCAGTTAAGAGTTTACAATACTATTAGCTCTATCTTGAGCAAACACGAGACCCATTGCATTGCAAATGCTTGTTTTTATAGTAGCCCAGTGCATGTAGTATGCACTGTAGTTTGCCAATGCATTAATGGGAGGCTGCTGTCCCTTGCAGAACACCATCACTGAATTTGCAGCTATTGGGTAGGATTCCTTCTTCATTAGGGCACTGATATAGCAGGATTTCCGAGAATTCTATTAAATGGCCATATTTGGACCGGTTAGTAATCAGGTTAGTATATTTGTTGCAGTGCAAAGTACTTATTGGGTTGTATCGAGTGCAGGAAATGAGGGGGATCTCACCGGATCCGGCAGC
Source organism: Pleurodeles waltl (assembly GCF_031143425.1). Lineage (NCBI taxonomy): Eukaryota > Metazoa > Chordata > Amphibia > Caudata > Salamandridae > Pleurodeles > Pleurodeles waltl. The sequence goes on from NC_090444.1 coordinate 1,820,053,339, forward strand.
TATTATTGAACTTCAACACAGTCAAATATGCGGAAATTGTCCTGGTGTAGTTCGCCAACACTGGGGCACGTTCAGCAGCGCCCCCATGTTGTCTACTTTCTGCTCGTAGCAGTCACCTGCAGACGGTGAGGATACTTTGTTATTTTTTCTTCCAACCTAAAAGAGCAACCTGTTTGGGCTATCAACATGGACGTTATTTAGGTGTTGCCAGGGGTCGCAGCTGTGACCCCCAGCTTGACCCTTGCAACCCCTGACACTGCCTTTGTGACCCCTGTCCTCAGAGGTGGCAAAATCAGTGTCAGGAGCATGTTACTTGGGGCTCCATTTCCTTGTTTACAATCAGTTAATTTAATATATTATTCAGTGTCCGCCACCACAGATGTCAAGGGGTGAGGGGGAATGACGGGGACGGGGGAAACAATAAAAAAAAAAAAAAAAAGAAATAAAGCTTTCCTTTCCCGCCGTTCCCGCCGACTCCTGCCGCCTCGCTCCTCTGCTGCTAACTGTTTGTGTCCCAGCATATGCTGGGACACGAGCACAGGCTCCTCACCAATCCTGGCACTGCTTTCATGCTAAACATAGCCCCGCCCCTCCCTGCACTGCTGGTTGAGCCAGCAGATGAAAAACAAAACAATAGCCAACTATCATTTTATTTTTCATCTCCTGGCTCTTGTCCAGGGGGGCGACTCTCCTCCGCAATACCGCACCTGATATTATTCACTATTAGTGTAATATAAAATTGAGTAAAGTTAGCTTGAATATGACCTCCTTGGTAGCTCAGGTAAGTAAAAAATACTTTTAAGTGTATGTTGTATGCATGCTTGAGGGTGGGAGTGTGCTTAGGTAAAAGAGCGTGTGTGCATGAGTGAATGTGTGTTTGGGTAAGCATATGTGTGTGGGAGGAAGTAAAGATGAAATGGCGCGTGATGTCACTTCCGCTACCTCTGGCATTTTGGTGACTTGATGTCCTCAGCCCTCCTTTCTTTCGAGATGATGATGGATGGGCGCTATCTACGGTGTATGCCAATGCAATGCATAACAACAAAGGCACATGGCTTGTTATCACTTCAAGTACTTGCAAAATTATGGTTTGGAGGCAGGTTTTTGACTTAGTTTAATCTTTGTTCTGTCTGTAGGAGTAATTACCCAAATAACGATTTAAATAGCACTTACTACTATCTTATTTAATTTTATAGTGCCACTCGCCCCAACGTAGGGTGTCAGAACACTTAACATTATACTCACACATTATACAGAGACAATTTATCATACAAGTGTATAAATCAACATGTGGAAATGACACATAAGACAGTGAGGCTGGCAAGGCTTCTTGCTGTGCTGTCCGCATCAAAAGAAAAGGGCAGGAATGCGCCGTATCTATGAGATATGGTGCATTCCTGTCCTCTCCCACTGTGCTGAGCCGTATCTATGAGATATGGTGCATTCCTGTCCTCTCCCACTGTGCTGCGCCGTATCTATGAGATATGGTGCATTCCTGTCCTCTCCCACTGTAGTGGTGCATAATGGTGCAAGGGTGTCTGCGTTGTAGGAATGCTTGTTTTTTCTGCAGGAAGGAGAATTAAAGAAATATCTCCTTGTTATGCCTACATGGTGAGACGTAGGCTTGTGATGCATTCCCAAGGTGGGAATGCGTCAAAATCCATGGGTTTTGCATGGGAACACCCACCGTAATGCCCATGGAACGCCACTTTGACTCTTAGCACGGCAACGCAGGGACCTGTGCTGCATTGCCTCACTTTTATCTACAAGGCCATGAAAAGCCACATAAAGTGACTTTGCATGGCCTTGCAGATAGGGGTCTGCAGCCTGCGCCGCCGGTGCGTCACAAAAAGTGACGCACCAGTGCACAAGCCACTTGTAAATAAGCCCCGTCTTAGGAGTGCAAAGTTGAGAGAAACACAAAATCAGGATATAAAATGTAACACAGTGGTTGGGTTTGTTTGTACGAATAATACCTTATTACCAGCCTAAGAAACCCTTTTTAGCAACCTTAGAATAATGACAGATTGAGAGAAAAAATAATGTTATAAATTGATGCCTTTCAGCTTGCATGCAGCTCCCGGATGCCGGTTCATACCTCACTGTGCCATATTAGAATGATTACAATTTATGAACTGCAAGTAGCAAAAGCATCTTTGTTGAAAGCAGTACGCAGTTACCTACCTAAATAAAATAAGAACTGTGAGCCGCATGATACATGTTGTGCTTTGCAGCAGAATATTAACCCACTATGCTACTTTATGAGACAACAAGCTGACTAGACAAAACACAGCTCTCTCCTACAAGTGTATTAACTACCAGATTCATCATACAATTATTATTATTCCCCTCAAAGTTTCTGGGCACACAGATCTCTGCAGCAGACCAATTAAATAAGCCACAGCAGGTTTACTGCCACGTTCCTCTTGTTTCCAATTTCCTTGCGTCAGAGTTTTTTAAGAATAAGGGGCATATTTACGAGCCCCTTGCACCTCTGGAGCCTCACTTGTGGTGATGCTCCAGTGGCACATACTCCAAAATCATATCTGTGAGGCCACGTGAAGCCACTTTTTGTGGTTTGAATGGCCTCATAGATATGGACTAAGGCAAGGTAATGCAAATCTCCTTGCTCTGCACTCGGGAGGCGTTCCATGGGCTTTGCAGTGGGTGTTCCCCATTGATTTTGACGATTCCCCAGATTCACAAAACCATGTAAACCTGGGAATGCGCCAAAACATGCGGTGAGGCGTAACGAGGAGAAATATTTTTATTCCTCCTAATTCTTTCCTCTTTTCATGTGTGCTGCATTCTGCCTCTCAGGATTGTTTTTGTGCAGGAAGGTGCTCCTCCGTGCACAAAACACAGACACGCTTGCACCATGGTGCAAGGGTGCCTGCATTGGCGCAAGGCTGTCGAAACAGCCCCAGCGCAGGGGGAAAGGACAGGAATATAACGCATTCCATAAATATGGTGCATTACAGGTTTCTCACTTTAGAGTAGGGCAGTGCAGCAAGAAGATTTGCTGCGCTACCCAATGCCAAATCCTTGTAAATGAGGGTCTCAAAGTATAAGTTGACTGTCAGGGCCTCATTTTCACAAATCTGATGCATCAGCCTGATGTGTCAGATTTCTTGTGCTGCCCTACGACCCCCCCCTAATGGCGCTATGGATGCACTGTATTTACAATACAGAGCTCTATGGTGCATGTTTTCTCAAATGTGTTAGAAATTCTGACGCATCTCTGGCGCTCAACTCACACATTGCTGGACTAGCATCAAATACATTATGCTACTCCAGCAATGCAAGGAGGCCCCCATTGAGAAAAATGCTCTGTGTCAATTTTACGCCTTCTCTGAGCAGGCGGTAAATGTTTGACGCAGTGAAGTCACAGAATGACGCAGTGAAATGTTGTAAGTTTCACTGTGTCAGTTCTGTGTGGCTTTTCCAGTGGGAGCGGGTACCTTGAATATGTTATACCTGGCACAGGTATAAGGTGACGCATGGGTTTACAAACTGACACAGTGGGACCAAAACATCAGTCTGTAAATGTGGAGCAGTGTAGAGCACTGCTAGTGCCACTGATGTGTAAAAAAAAATGTCTCAAGGGTGGCGTAAAGGCCTTTTAAATAAGGACCTCAGAGTCTACTTTTTATGACCCCACCCCATGTCTCCATTACATTTCCGCTGCCACACCCTGACCCCTAATTTATGTGTTCCCACACTAAATTGTTTCCAGTATCCTGGCAACATCATTCTGTAAAACACAATTTCCAACCTCACTGAAAACGTGATGTAGTTTGTGCGGACTGCAGTGGCTGATTTCAGGATGGAGAGGAGGGAACACTTTCTAACTGCTTTTGTTGCTGTCCACTTGCTACCAGTGTCTCAGAGGCCTCTATGTTATGCTTATGTACTCAACCTACCCCATCTTACCCAGCCAGTGGCTTTACTTGAGAGATGCACCCTGGGAGTCCAGGCTTTGAAAGGCGGTGGGTGGTAGAAAAGAGGTGGGCTAGGAGTCAGAGAGGGCCGATGTTATCAATTGTGGTGTCATGAGTAGGAACAGAGTCAATGACAATCAGCCATGCTCTGCCCCCAAAGAAAATGATCATGAGGAAAGACATTAGTAAAGCGCTCTCGCCTACTGAATTGGTAAGAAACAGTGCATTACAAGACATCGTAAAGGGTTAAACTACCTTCTGGTGTAATCTATGTGCATGCAGCAAGTCTCAGAGAATTAAACTGCAAGATAGCTTGGGTTAATGCCCTTGCTTGAGAGATCTGTGACTCATCTCTGGTCACTGGCTAGAATCCTCATAAAGTTGCTGGAGGGTGCTATGAATTTGCTGCAAACTCCATTTTAGAATTTACAGTGCCATGGAAGTCCTGATTTTTATGGCTTTGCACAACAAATGCTACCTTGTTTCAGGTAGGCATTACTTGGGTGGTGCATGGACTTTTCCATGCATCCACCTGTGTATTTTGGTGCAAACCCATGTTTAGAAAGATTTGCAAACATAGGTTTGCCCCAAATGGTGAGCCTACATGAGGCTAGCATAGCTGAAATAGCCACAAACAATGGTTTGCGTAGCAAGGTATCCCTTTCTGCATAAAAACTATCCTGATGAAGGTATTCCTTCCTCCACAAAAACAACCCTCGCCACAAGGCGGGCACCACTGCACCATGACGCAAGAGTACCTGCGTTGGGACTAGGCAGCAACAAGTTCTCCAGTACAAGGAAAGAGCAGAACTGCACCCTTTCTTTTCAAGTATGATGCTGTTCCGCTCTCTCCCTTTCACACAACGCAGCTCAACAACTTCACTTGGTACACTGAGTTGCAGGAGATGTTTGTAAATATGCTCCCCAGTGAAAGTAGAGAGTGGACAGAAGGGTACAGTGTATCTCCACTATTTTAGGGAGCAGTCTCTGCTCTCTCTGTCACAGAAGAGAATGAGACACGTTAGCAGAGTACAAGAAGTGACATGTTGTTCCACGCAACCAAAGCCATTGGAATGTGCAATCAATGTACATGGTCCAGGTAGACTCACACACACTTGTGACTTGGCCTCAAGCGTGTTTTAACCCACTGGACAGAGTGGTCCAGGAGGGCTTGTTTCAAGAGTTCTTTACTGCAGAGGGAACTGCCCGCCACCTGCACTGCATTTCTTAGTAAGGCGACAATGTAAAGGGTTGAGGAACACATGGTGCCTCCACCCTGATATGAAAACACCAGTTGATATCAAAAGCATCAATACCAAGCCATAATACACCAGAACATCATGCCCCAAATCATCAAATGAAATCACATCAAATCAGGTTTATGGAGCGCAACTACTCACCCATAAGGGTCTCAAAGGCCTCAGTCATCACGCACCAAACCATCATAAACAAAACCATTGTTGGGCTGACTGCAGAGGCCCCCTAACCTTTTCTCCCCATTTTACACTTTGTATTGGTGTTTTCTTGACACTGATGGTGCTCTGGGCACTGGTAACCAGTCCCAGGGCCTGTGTAAAAAGGATATGCAAATTAGAATAGTTATAATTGGCTACGTCAACCTACCTATAAGTCCCTAGTATATGGTAGGGCATGTAGGTTTAGGGACCCCAGCATAGGTAGTGCACCCACAGGTGACCAAATTATGACCATGGCGGTGATAACTCCCATAGACAGCCAATGTACCACACCATCCACCAGGGCGGAAAGAACACTCACCACGGAGGTAGCCGTAAACAGCCAGACGGAAGACAAAGTACCGCCCACCATATTTTGACCCTTCCATCCGCCACATTTTCAAAAGCCTGGTGGAAATGCATCACAGAAGACAAAAGACTCACCATCAGAGACACAGAGAAGAACAACGCCGCCATGGAACCGGAACTGCAAGTCTTCCCGGTGCTTATCTACGTCATGCTCCACCTGGAACACCAACACCCACGAAGAGGATGACTGTGAGTACAGCCGCCTAGCACACAAGGGAGGGAGGGAGGAAAACGAGAGTGACACACACACGCACAACAAACACCCGACACACACACAACATGCTGCAGATGAAAAAAAAGGCACACAAAACATGGCAGAATAATGCAAAGACAACAAGAATGCAGTAATGAGATTGTATTGATATAAACAGCTACTAAATAAACCAATTGTACGAGAAACAGATATGTACAAATGTACACAAAGGGCCACTGCCCAGTCCAATGTACTAAGGGCCCACATGGCCACAGGCCACTGTCCAAAGCCCAACGCGAATCCTGACTTCATCCGGATAGAACTCTGCAGGGGTATCAGTTTGCAAGTGGGCAGGCACCTCAGAGGGATGGGGAGGTGGGGGCACCTCAGACAAAGTCGGGAACAAGCCCACTGGTTCTGGAGGGGGCTCCATGCCCATTACTCTGTGCTGGGGAGTGCAAGGCCACAGTCTCTGGAGTGGGTGTCTTTCCCACTGGTTCTGGGAGGGATCCATGCCCATCACTCTGTGCTGGGGAGTGCAAGGCCACCATTTCGCAAGTGGGGAACATACCCACTGACCCTGGAGGGGGCCCCTTGTACAGCAGTCCCTGAAGATTGGTCTACATGGCTTCCACTGGTGGTGATGGCTGCACTGTGTCATCTGAAAGTAAGGGCTGCACAGAGTCAGCAGGTGGAGGTGCCTCCTGAGCAGCCTTTGCTGGTGGTGAGGGCTGAACTGTGGTGGCAGGTGGAGGTGCCTCCTGGGCAGCCTCTGCTGGTGGTAAGGGCTGAACTGTGGAGGCAGGTGGAGGTGCATCCTGGGCAGCCTCTGCTAGTGGTAAGGGCTGAACTGTGGTGGCAGGTGGAGGTGCCTCCTGGGCAGCCTCTGCTGATGGTGAGGGCTGAACTGTGGTGGCAGGTGGAGGTGCCTCCTGGGCAGCCTCTGCTGGTGGTGAGGGATGCACTTCCTCAGCTGGCGGTGAGGGCCCCGTGACCACTGGTGATGGTGGAGGTGTTATCCTGACAGCCTCCACTGGAGTCAAGGGCTTCTTCCCCTTCATGACAGGAGGCATGGGATCCTTACCCTTCCTGGCAGGGGTTGAGGGCTTCTTCCCCTTCAAGGCAGGTTGTGAGTGTTCCTTAGCCTTCCGGGCAGGAGTCGAGGGCTTCTTCCCCTTCACAGCAGGAGGTGCAGGCTCCTTCCCCTTCATGGCAGGAGGTGTGGGATCCTTAACCTTCCTGGCTGGTGGAGTGGGATCCTTCACTGACTTGCCACCACGACTAGGTGGTGCCACTACTGTCCGCATAGACTGTTTGGCTGAGGTGCTGGGCTGAGTCGTTGGGACCCTGCTCTTATGGGCATGACGGGGGGAGGAGGAAGGAAGGGGGCAAGTTGGGCAAGGAAAAGCTTCTTAGGGACGGTGGGGCGGGAAGAGGGAGGAGGGATGGAAGTGGAGGTTGAGGGAGTGGTTGTAGGAGGTGAATGTCTGCTGGATTTGGGTGCAGGTGCATGGGCAGTGTGCTGAAATGAGGTGGATGACTGTTGGGTGTGTGAGTGCTTGCGTTTGTGTCCTTTAGGGGGTGGGACAGACAGGGTGGGAGAGGACACAGGGGACGCGTGTATGGATGTTGTAGAGGTGTCTGCTAGTGAGGTGTGTGTGCTGCTTGGTGTGGTGATGCTGGTGGTGGATTTTGATGCAGTGCATGCAGGTGTGCATGTGGATGAGATTGTGAGGGAGGTGGAGGAGGAGGGGGAGACAGTGGAGGTAGTGGATGTGGTTGTGTCTGCAACTGTCTGGTGTTTGCGTGAGTGCCTGTGGGGTGAAGTGTGGTGCCTGTGTTTGACTGTGCCACTCTTGGGTGTTGTCTTGTGGGCATGCTCGTCTGTATGTGTGCATGGGATGGGTTGGGGTTGAGGAGGCTGGGACTGGGAAGTGGCTGCCATCAAAGAGGAGGCCAGAGCCTGAATCGATCTCTGTTGGGCTCCCAATCCACTGTGGATGCCCTCCAGGAATGCATTGCATAGCTGCATCTGGGATGCCAGCCCCTGGATGGCATTCACAATGGTTGACTGCCCAATAGAGATGGATCTCATGAGGTCAATAGCCTCCTCACTCAGGGCAGCAGGACTCACTGGGGCAGGGTCTGAGGTGCCTGGGGTGAAGGAGATGCCCAACCTCCATGGTGAGCGGGCACAGGCAACTCGCTGAAGGGCTACTGGGAGGGTGGTGCTGGTACGGGGGTGGCGGCTGTACCTGCAGCTGTGGTGGTCACAGAGGTGTCCGCCAGCACCAGGGAGCTTCCATCGGAGGAGGTATCTGAGTCAGTGTGGTCACCTCCTGTCCCCGCCGTGTTGCTCCCCTCGCCCTCCGTCCCACTGGTTCCCTCAGCGTCATTGGACTCTGCCTCCTGGGTCCTGTGGGATGCAGCTCCCTCGGTCGCCGGTGCCCCTGCTGCTCTGCCAGATGATGCTAATGCACTCATGGACAGGATGACAGAAGAAAAAAGGGGAGGAGAGAGAAAAAGGAAACACTGGGTCAATTACTGCACCAACACCACAGCTGGCATACACAGTACTATCACACACAGGGATCAGGCTTGAGCACTATGCATTGCACTGCCAGTGATTTGGCTAGATGCAACGGTAAGATGAGGGTCACACACCGCCAACTGCACTCCTCCTAGGACCCACAAAGCCCTGACTGACATGGAATGCTAACAGGCTAGGTTACCTGCATTTTCCATACGCACATTACTCTAGAGTTGAATCACGCTGCAGTGTCTGGCCTAGCCTTAGGGGCACCCACTAACTCACATCCACCATCCAGATCCCATGCCACCTGCCAATTTTTTTTTATAATGCCCACTGTACTCACCCCCTTGTGGCTGCTGTGATTCCCTCAAGCACCCACCCAACTCTGGGCAGGTATGCCAGTATGCGGGCCATCAGAGAGGTCAGGTACCGAGGGGCACCCCTTCCTCGTTGGGAGGCCATCCCCAGCTGGGCCTCCGCCGTCTTCCATGCCCATCGTCTCAGGTCCTCCCACCTTTTCCGACAGTGGGTGCTCTGCCTGCCATAGACCCCCAGGGTCCGCACGTCCTTGGCGATGGCACACCATAAACCGTTCTTTTGATGGGCGCTGACCTGCAGAGGTAATACAGACAGGAGAACACCTTTAACCATACAATTCAGCCTGTCACACATATGGCCCACCAATCCTATTTTAGTCACCATTGGCACGCACATCGGCCGGCGCACACCAATTACACCACCACAAGACATCCCCCCCCAATGACACGATGCTTGCACACACATCTCCATGCATCCTTCACACATGCATCGTGCCCAAGGTGTGCTCACCTGTTGGTCTGGAGGTCCATACAGCAGTCCATACTGGGGTAGGAACCCATCCACCAATCGCTCCAACTCCTCCGAAGTGAAGGCAGGGACCCTTCCCCCAGTCACACAGGCCATGGTAGGTTCAAGAAACAGGTCACAGCAGCACACGCATTGTAGGTGTTCTCCTGTTGAAGGTCAGGAAACAAGTGAGAAATCAGATAGAAAATGGTGGTCATGTCTGCGGCTGTGTACACTGTCACCGCCGGTGCAGATCCCCATTGGCCATTGTACTCCACAGAGCCCCACATTATCCAATGAAGAATTGCATGGTGGTGTAAGACTGCCTTCCGCCACGACGCACAACGTCGGCGGAGTTACCTCACTTACACCTGTCCCTACATACAGGACAGGCGATCGTCATTTCATAGTGTCCGGCAACGGTCATATCAACCTAAACTGCGTCACTGCCTAGATTAGCACACACCTCGCTATTCCCACTGTCCCATCACATAAATGCACTATTTACACTGAAGTTGTGGTTCCATTGTTCAAATTGTGACAGCCTACTCACTCTTGTGACCCTTAGATACGTACCGCAGCGGATAAATATGAGGAGGAGAAATACTCCGTGTATAGACCCCTTGTGGACTTGGCTATAATGGAGGACAGGCACATTATACTCACCTATAGACTGGACAGGGCCACAATCACTGAGCTGTGTGCTCAATTGGAGCAAGACCTTATATCTGCTATCCGTCATTCCACTGGGATCCCCCTCTTGTGCAAGTGCTTTCAGTGCTCCATTTCCTGGCAACTGGTTCTTTCCAAGTGACAGTGGGCTTGGCAGCAGGAATGTCACAGCTAATATTCTCAATCGTGCTGGCAAGAGTTTTGTCTGCCCTGGTGAAACACATGTGCAGCTATAGCTTTCCCCCAGGTGGAAGATTTGGCGACAGTGGAGGCCAGATTCTATGCAATGGGACATATACCCAGTATTATTGGGGCAATTGATGGGACACATATTGCGTTTGTCCCCCCACTGCCAGAATGAACAGGTGTTCAGGAATCAGAAGAGTTTCCACTAATCAAAAGGTTGGGAAACACTGCTTTAAGGTGTCATCTCTATAGCATTGTGTGAGGTGTAGGTGACTCTGGCTACCCAAACCTATCGTGGCTGATTACCCATGTGAGGAATGCCAGGACCAGGGCTGAGGAACATTATAATGAGGCACATGAGCGAACCAGAAGGATCATCAAGAGGATCTTCGGCCTCCTGAAGGCCAGGTTCAGGTGCCTCCATCTGACAGGTGGATCCCTGTGCTACTGACCAGGGAAAGTTTGCCAGATAGTAGTGGCATGCTGCATGTTGCACAACCTGGTACTCAGACGGCATGTACCCTTTCTGTAGGAGGAAGAGACTGGAGATGCCTCTGTGGCAGCAGTAGACCCTGGGGATAGTGAGGATGAAGAGGCTGAGGATGATGATGAGGACAACAGATCATCAGTTATCTGTCAATACTTCCAATGACACACAGGTGAGACAGTGCAACTGACCATTCCTCTGACTATTGGTGTATTCTGTGTGGCTGTAGCATGATGGCATTAACTTCCTTTACCTCAAAACTTACTGTCACCTATGGCTTGTCATTTTACAGATGTTGGTGATATAACAACTGTGTCCTGATGTGCTGACTACAGACAGCTACAGGTCCTTATTTCTATGCTCTCACAGTGTTCAGATCATTTGTAATAGATGTGACTGTTTCCATAAATGCACATTTTCAAAACATAAAATACTGGTAGTAAAGTTGTGTTCAAGGGTGTTTATTGTAGTGCTATGAAACTGAGGGAAAAGTGCAATGGAATGGGGTGATGATAGAGGAAGGTTCAGGGTATTGTTCCAGTCTGTTTGTGGCACAGGTCCAGTGTCCAAGGGGCCATAGGAAGGGGAGCAAAGGCAGTTCAAAGTGGACAAGATGACTGTGTGGGACACAAGGGGGAAAATCAGGAGAGTCTCATTTTCTGGCGGTGGTCTTGGTAGGTGTCTCTGACTTCTGTCGGGGTCTTAGGAAACATTTGCGGGGTGGTTCACCTTCTGCAGGGGGAGAGGTGCTAGTGGCCTGTGGGTCCTGTGGCGGGGCCTACTACCCACTAGCTGCAGCAGAGGTGAAGTGCTGGTCAATGGACTGGTTAGTGGTAGGGGCCTGCTGCTGTGCTGTTGCCTCCCTCTTGATGCTGGCCATGTCTGCCAGCACCCCTGCTATGGAGATCAAGGTGCTGTTCATGGCCTGCAAGTCCTCCCTGATCCCCTGATACTGTCCCTCCTACAGCCGTCTGTTCTCCTGCATGTTGTCAAGGATCTGGCCCATCGAATCCTGGGAATGTTGGTAGGCTCCCAGGATCTCGTTAAGTGCCTCCTGGAGAGTCTGTTCCCTGGGCCTGTCCTCCCCCTGGCGTACAGCGGTCCTCCCAGTGTCCCAGTTGGCCTGTGCCTCTGTCCCCTCAACAGTGTGCCCACTGCCACTGACCCCAGGTCCTTGATTTTCTTGGGTATGAGGTGTGGCCTGGGCACATTGCTGATTGACGTGTCCTGGGGACAGAGGTGTGGGGACGCTGGGTGGGTGCTGTGGTGTTGGATACTGATGTGGGAGGCTCTGTGGTGGACTGTGAGTGGGCTTGGGTGACCGACTGTCCAGTGGTCCCTGATGGGCCAGGTTATTGGTCCAGATCCAGAAGTCCAGAGTTACTGTCATCACTGGGGACATCTTCTGTTGGGGGACTGGTTTGTAATGGCACCTCCTCTCTGCTGACATTGGCTGGGGCACCTGCGGGGATGTAAGTGATGTATTATGCTTCATATCTGTGACATATTGTACATCCCTGGCTTCCCCTCTATCGTTGGTGTTGCCCTGCCACCTTTTGCTTGTGTATGGTGATATATTGTGTGATTATTCGTTTCCCTATGCTGTGCATGCTTTGGTGATGGGTGTCCATGCAGGGCTGGGAGGGGTGTCCATGCATTAGTATGGCATGCCGTATTTGGCATTGGGGTTAGTCATCTGCGTTGGTGCAGTGTGTGGGGTGGAGTGGAGTGATGAGAGTGAGGGTGAGGGGGCGTGATGGCATGCAGGTATGGGAGGTGATAAGTGGTAAATGTTGACTTAACAGTGTCCATTCCTCCGGCTACTCCAGTGAGTCCCTCAGGATCCTGTAATGCCAAGACTTGCTCCTCCCATGCTGTGAGCTGTGGGGGAAGAGGTGGGGTTCCACGTTGTATGGCGAGCTGGTGCCTTGCTGCCACAGAACGCACCTTCCCCCGTAAGTCAGGTTGTTCCACCTCTTCCTGATGTTGTCCCTTGTTCTTGGGTGCTGTCCCACAGTGTTCACCCTGCCCACGATTCTCCGCAATGGCTCCACTTTCCTTGCAATGGATATCTGCTTTACCTGTGCTCCAAACAGCTGTGGCTCTACCTTCAGAATTTCCTCCACCATGACCCTTAACTCATCATCAGTGAAACGGGGGTGCCTTTGTGGGGACATGGGTGTTGAGTGGTGTGTGTTGGTGAGAGTGTGTTGAGTAATGTGGTGGGATGTGTGATGTGGGGTGCATGAGGGATGTATGGGTGGATGTGGTGTGTGTGTCTAGTTATCTCTGTGCTGTTCATGTCAATCTCCTGGCAGTAATTGTTGTTCGTAAAGGGTTGTGGGTAATGTGGGTGTGTGTTTTATAGTGCTGTGGGTGGGTGGGTGTGGTGTGTGTATAAATGTCATGTGTGTATTTTTGGTGTTGGCCAATGTAGTGTTGTTTTGTATGTTGGTGTCCATTCTGAGCGCGGCGGTATGTACCCCCAGTGGTTTACCGCCTTCGAATGTCCGCCATGGTGATTTATGTGTCATAATGTGGTGGGCGTTCTTTTGTTGGCGTAACGGTATGGGTGTTGGTACCGCCACTTTAGCACTGACCTTCGGGCTGGCAGATTTGTGTATGTGGCATTATTCTGTTGGATTGGTGTGTGTGTGTCATAATATGTCGAACGGATATTCGCCACTGCGGTGGTAAGCGGCATTTACCGCCAATGTCACAATGAGGGCCGTAACTTATAAAAATTCATAACTCCGGTTCCCCTTAACTGATTTTAATCGTTTTGGTGTCATTTTAAAGATAAAGATATAATCTATTTTTATAAATTGGAGTTGGATTTGTATTGTATTTTGTATTTTACGTATTTACTGTTTTGTGTTTTTTTAATGCTTTACACATCTGTCTCCTAAATTAAGCCTTGACACTCATTGCCAAGCTACCAAGGGTTGAGCTGGGTTAAATTTATTGAGACCTAACTGGACCTATTGATGGTTAGTGGCCTATTGCTATGTGTAACTACTTACCTGCCCTTACCAATAATCCACTTTCCAACAACCATCATACACCAAACCGTCATACACAAACCATCATACACCGAATCATTATACACAAATCATCATACACCAAAACATCACACACCAAACCATCATGCACAAACCATCATAGACTAAATTATCACACAGCAAACCATTGTACACCAAATCAATGTACACCAAACCATCATACAACAAACCATCATCACACCAGAAAAGCTAGATAGATAGAGTAGATGGCTTGTTTTTTCTTGAAGCTGGCTTGTTCGTTCTTGAAGCTGATGTAGGTGACTTGTTCTTTCATGAAGCTAGACTAGATGGCTTGTTCCGTCTTGTAGATGGCTTTTTCTGTCTTGAAGCTGGTGTAGATAGCTTGTTCTTTCTTTAAGATAGAGTAGATAGCTTGTGTTTTCTTGAAGCTGGGGTTGATAACTTGTTTCTTCTTGAAGCTGGTATTGGTAGCTCATTCTTTCCTAAAGCTAGAGTAAATGGCTTGTTCTTTCTTGAAGTAAGAGTAGATGGCATTTTCTTTCCTGAAGCTTGAGAAGATAACTCAAACATTCTTGAAGCTTGTGTAGAAGGCTCATACTTTCTTTAAACTAGAGTAGATGGCTTTTTTATGGTTCATTATTTCCTAAAGCTAGAATGGATGGCTTGTTCTTTCTTGAAGCTAGAGTAGATTACTTGTTTTTTTCTTGAAGCTGGTGTAGATGGCGTGTTCTTTCTTGAAGCTAAAGTAGATAGTTTGTTCTCTTTTGACACTTGAGTAGATGGTTTGTTCTTTCTTGAAGCTAGAGTAGATGGCTTGTTCTTTCTTGGAGTTGATTTGATGACCTGTTCTTTCTTGAAGCTAGACTAGATGCGTTGATCATTTTATAAGCTGGTGTAGATGGCCTGTCCTTTCTTTAAGATAGAGTAGAAGGCTTGTTTGTTCTTGAAGCTGGTGTTAATGATTTGTTTTTTCTTGAAGCTGTTGTAGATGGTATGTTCATTCTTGAAGCTGCTGTAGCTGACTTGTTCTTTTATGGAACTAGAGTAGATGGCTTGTTCTTCCTTGAAGCTGGAGTAGATGGCTTGTTCTTTCTTGAAACTATAGTAGATGGCTTGTTCTTTCTTGGTGCTCTAATAGATGGCTTGTTCTTTCTTGAAGCTGGTGTAGATTGTTTATTCTTTCTTGAAGCTAGAGTAGATGGCTCTTGTAACTACTGAAAAATGTTCAGGTTGTTCTTGTATTTCAAACGAGCATCACTTCGTCTTCTAACACAACTGCTCTTATAATCCATGTTTCTTTACCTGAAGTCTGCAATTACTGTGGGGTCAGATCATTACATGTAATAAATTGATTCCAAGGTTGCGAAAGCAATTCAGTTATTACGTTTTTTTTTTAAAGATTGAGGTCCTGATTAAGGGTTTGGCAATTAGAAAACTCCAACCACTAAACCCGCGGGGAGGAGGCAGCCACCATACCGGTCAGACCAGTGGGAATAGTGTTACGATATTGGTCTTAGCTCCCTTAAGGGTATCTTAGCACTACAGCACCCTCAGAATGCGCACTGTCTGCAAAGCAAACTAGGTATGTAGCTATTAATCATCATATACTCATAGTTTAGAAATAATGCCCTCACTTACCCATGAGTGACGTGCTTCTTCATTGGGCTTTGCTCCTCGTCAGGCCGGCACTGCAATGCCTGATGGGACCCACAAAGGCGCTCTTTACCGGAGATCTTTTGATGATTGTTGCCGGAAGGAATGTGAAACAGAAAGAGGACTGGATGATGTGAGACTGAAAATGACTATAGGATCCCAAACTTAAACTTTACTCACAGTATATGTAGGAACCTCTATCATGATTAAACACAGAAGGCTTGCATATCAGGTGTAGTGACCTAACTCCCCATAGGTGTAAAGGTATCCTCAGCTTTTCACCTTGTGTAGGGTATAACTACTTATCTACACTTCAACAATCATGGTCAACATGTTTCTTGCCTTATCCGTCCATATGGATCGTGTGGCAATTCATCAGGACCTAACGTTCCTAGTCCTCAATAAAAGGGTAATTACACTCATGTTCTAATATAACCAAATGGTACTTAGCTTCTATTAAAAGGGAAACTATCCCCCTCTCTGTGATGACCTAAAACATATAATAAACTATCATGTTTATTATATTGGTGATTAAGTGATGATAAAGTGATCACATGCATTGTGACTTAAGTTGTGCAACCAAATGCTCTGAGATGTATAGGGGGTGACGAGAAACATGCCAATTCACGTCTCGTGTCAGGTGATGAGAAATCTCTTACTCTCCTAGATACAGGCACGGGCACCTTGGAAGCACATGGATGCTACTAACCCCCGGCACTAAATTTGCTGAAAGAGATATGAATTCATAAACTCACAATATGGATCTCATGTCCCAGTATAATTGAAATAAGGCCGTAACCTTGCGTACAATTTATGACAGAAACGTAAGGTGTATGAACAAAATGTGAATTTTAATAATATTATTTCATCCTCTTGTTGGAGATAGATGTATCTCTGTAATAGATGATAAGTAAGTGTCTCCTGCACCTAATTACAGGTGTGGCCGTGTTATGTATGTCAGGTGGTCCTCTCTACTAGGTTTGTAGATAGTCATAAATATGCCTTTATGTCTATTTCAACCTTTTTTCATCTTGCTAGGGGAGGGTGATAGCTTGTAATCAGAATTGATGATAAACGTGTTTCTGGAAGGTTGTACCTCACGCAGTAAGTACATCTTATCACACACAGGCAAAAGCATTGTGTCCTTTTCTAATAACATGTTAATTACAGTGCCTTCTCTACTGGTGCATCCACATCACATATCATACTGTGATAGCATTTAGTAGCCCTTCTTTGCCTTAGGATACGTCTAAAAATAGCTCTATAGAATGAGAGCCCCCACCTTTATTATCTTATTCTTTAATTCAAGGACCTTTGATTACGAAAACTAAAATAAATCTGACAGTGGGTTCCCCGCATCGTATTCCGTAGATACTTTATACAGTGCAAGTTATTCTGTGCATTATCGTTACCCAAAGAAGACCCCTCTCTTGGGTCCATTGTTGGTAAAACAGTATCAGCTCCCGTCTTAATAAAATTGGCGCCATGTCCGTATAAATTACAGGCTCTCTATTTGTATGCCCCGTCTTTTTGCTATCTAGGAACCAAGTTTGACAGCTCCACCCATTTAAACAATTAATGCCGGCATCATTGTCCGTGGGGACATGCAGGCTTTTACCCCACTTCTTAGGGGGTCACTTACCTAGCTAGTGCCTAGAGGGGGAATTAGTCTTCTTTCAACTCCCAAATGGGAGGGTAATCACTGCATCTCCAGGAGTAGTGGTCCGGTCGACCTACCCATCATACATGTGCCCAGATTACCGGCGTGTGGCAGATGGTCAGAATTTATTCAGCAAAGTCGACGCAGTACTGAGTAAATTCATCAAGATAGACAAAGGACTGGGATACAGAATCAAAAGACAAGTAGGACTGAGTTGATTACATCTTGAGGATATTGGTGATTCCTCAATTTCTGTGTGAGTCCCTGTGCTTGATTGTGGTAGCCATCTGTGGTACTGCAATTCCATTGCAACCGTAAGAATTGACCAAAGGGTAAATTAGTCCATAAAGCCCTTGGATGATGATTATCAAAAAGGAGTAAAGGGTAAATTAGTACATAAAGCCCTAGGATGATGATCATCAAAAATGAGCAAGCTGTTCCTGTCAGTAGGTTCTTTATAGGTAGATATGCATATAGATTCTTGGTGTAGGGTAAGATGGAGATCTAAAAATGAGATCTCTTCCTTGGAGGCTGAAACAGTGAACCTCAAATGTTCATGTAAGGAATGTATCCAGTTGGTAAAGCTAGGTATGGTAGTATCCGCCCCTCTCCAGATTATAAAAGCCATAATTTGATGTTATTGGTAAAGGGATTGTTGGCATCCAAAATATATCTCTGTTCAAAATTAAACATATACAAACATGCCAGAGAAAGAGCAAAGGTACTCCCCATTGATGTCCCTCTGATTTGA